>NC_136471.1:92288938-92467513 GCF_902686455.1 Sciurus vulgaris | reverse complement strand
TTGTAATACAGGAAAAAGAAAAAAAAATGTTCTAAACAGCAGAAAGAGGTTGTTAGAATTCAAAGATAGTATGATGGCATATGTTGAAAATCAAATGGGACTGAGAGATAAATGTGGAATAAGCATGTCTAGCGTGGTTGTCAGAAAGAAAATCAACATGCGACCTTGACATGTGTACACACCAGCAGGGGTATATTCAGCTTTGAACATAAAATTTCAAAACTGATACAATTTTCAATAGTATCAAATACCCAGGAAAAAGCAAAGATGAGTGAGACCTCTTTGGAGAAATTTGTAAGTTTAATGAGAGAATTGAAAGTCAAATAGCCAATACAACAACAGCCTGCATGTTTTCACTTTGTCTTCATTTATACCTCAGGTGGCCCTTCACCTGTAATATAAACATAACAGTTGGGGACATTACTCAGCAGGACTCGGTTTATGTGACATTAAAGGCATATAAATGACACGAGAAATTTGGTTCTCTAAAATGGACTAAATCAAGAACCGTAAGTATCACTGTTTGGCTTACATTCAGTTAGACCTCTGTGGAGACCTTGAAGAGAGATGTCCAGGCATGGATGTTATCACTATTCTTACAACACACCGTAATATTCTAATGGTACAGGAAATCAAGAGACTGACTTCTAAACACAGTTAACAGAACAGAAACTTATCTTCAAAAACAAAGATAATTTTAAGTAGAAAGTAAAAATCTTGAATATCTTTACTAAAAATCTATGTGACACAAAAAATGAAACAAAATGAATTAAGAAAAAAGTATAATTGAAATGTTTAGCTTGAAATAATAATCTGAATATACAGTTAATATCACATTTGGATCTGCATACGTGATGTGGAAGGGAATTTAAGTATTGCATTTGCCTTTCTCCACTGTGGAACACTGTTGGTTTCGGCTAGATTACCCCCAGGTGGTTTTTAAGAAGGTGACCATGATTCTTCAGGTTTCGCCTACAGTCCATCCATGACTATGAAATAGCACCTCTTTTTTTACACTTGAAAGCACTTGACTTTGTAAGAATGAATTATATAGTCACATTAGTTTTCAGCCATGACCATTTTATTTTTAACATCCAAACATGAAGAAGATATATGTCATGTCTCATAATATGGCAATCAAAAACTAAATGAAAACAAAGGAAGAAATGGAGAATGAGAGACTGGGAGAGGGAGAGTAAGAGGGAGAGTAAGATATGCCAAACATATCTATCTAATAATTGCTTTGGAATGGCAACAGCTTCTCTAGATATGCTTAGCTTCATGTACTACGGGAGTGTCCTAAACAATATGTGCTCTTGTGTCACAGCAATTTCATTCATATTTTTAAATATCAGAATTCAAGAATGTATTCCCTTTCAATTACATGATATATTTGGTATCTGTTGGTATCCTGTTCGTTTTCCTTGTTGGGATTTTTCCACTGTCTTTCATTTTATGGAATCTGAACTGGGTACTTGATTCAACAGCGACCTTGACCATGAGCAACCTTTTCATTTTTTGGTTGGATTACTGCTCCTTTCATCATTCATACAGGTCTCTCATTAAGTACCTCTTTCCCTTTCCCTTAGGTTTATCCTGTCGCTCTTACATGTATTTTTATACAGCACGATCACATGCTTTGTTATTTATCTTAACAACATGTTCATTTAAAGTATGATATTCCTAAGACTACACTGTAATCATGTTCATTAGGTTTCTGGAAGTGGTCAGAAAACAATTTTCTAACATAAACCGTCTAATAGGGATGGTTCAGCATTTCAGAGGAAAAACATTTAGAAAACTAATGCAATTTCTTCCCTCAATACAAAGTGCTTCATTAAATTCAGAAGCCCTCGTAACTTATGGTCGCCCGTTTGGAAAACACATTTATGAATCGTAGTTAAGTTGACTACAAATGACAGTAATACTCCATGCTGCTTGGACTTCAACACTTATCCAGTAACATCTCAAGGTATAAACATGCACCATATGATACATGGCATAGGTAGATAAGATGGTATCAGATACTGTCCACTGTTATAGTAGAAATGTTACTACATCATATGCACGTGTGAAATTGCCAAAACATAATCCATTATCTGGTACAAGTAACAGACACAGATAACTATAATTTCTAAAAGTCTGCGCTGTAGGGAATCAAAGGGGGGGAAAAGGCCAGAAGTCCTCCAGTCAGAAAACCAATTCTTCCTTGGCAGTCAAAAATTCCTTTGCCTCCTCTTGGAACTCCTCGTAGCTTCACTTGGGTCTTTCCTGTGGTATTTTTCACTCTTTTCCCTGCCTGACCTTCCTTCCTACACTTCATGGCCCTTAAGGGCAGGACTTATGTCTGACTCACCGTCACTATTCCTTGCCAGGGCTCAGGCTGTCTATGAAATAGGTGCTAAGGAATATTCTTCTTTGTGAGCTGAATAAATTTGTGACCAGGGAAGGTGACACGTACATAATCCCAGCTATTTGGTGGCAGAGGCAGGAGGATCACAAGTTCAAAGCCAGCCTGGGCAGTTTAGGGAGACCTTGTCTCATAATAAAAACTAAAGAGGGACAGGGCTGTAGCTCAGTGGTAGAGCACCCTGGTTTCAATCTCCAGGACTACACACACACACAAAAATTCTCACTCAGTTGTAGAAGAGAAGAAAGGTGGGAAGAGAGGGTGGAAGGGCGGAAGAAACAGAAATATCACTCCATCAAGTATGAGAGGGGGCAAGTATTTACATAGCATAGGCGTCTTCCTCACACCCACTTGGACCGTCTCTGATCTCCGTCCACTCTTCCTATACCATAAGGCGCGGAAACTAGAAACTAAGACTGCCTACTCTCTTTTTATTATCCTGTCATTCCAGGCTTCACTGGGGGAAGGACCAAAAATGCCATTATTTACTAATGGATGGATAATTCAGAATATGACAGACTCTGAGAACAGACACTTGGGTCTCCAAATAGAAAAAAAAAATGGAAATGTCAGACAGTGCATGCTCATTTGCTTAGAAGCAGTGAAATCCCTGATATTCATATGTTGTGATTTCATTCAAACACAAATTTCAAGATAACCAAATCATGAAAAAAAAGGACACCTCCCCATTCTATCCAACAGAACCAGAGGGTGCAACAATCAGCAGTGGAAATGATTTTAATATATATGATTTGAATTCACTGTATTTCCTAAGGACAAAAAGGATCAATTTGGAAGTTAAGGGTTCATCCAAATTCCCACAAATTTTGTTTAGGGTTGGTATGAAAGTCTATTCATGCATCAGCATGTTTTGTAAGAACTGGTATTTCAACTGCCTTTTGTATGAGTCAATAGCAGAAATAATAAAAGCATTCTGAAAATTGCTGCCAGTCGGTGAAGAGACTTATACTTCAAAGTGGAAATTGCTTTCCTACTGGATGACTCAACATGGTTTAGGCCCAATTTGTTTTTGTAAGTGAAACTCGGGCATCCGGGGTCTAACCACTTTGCTTAAGAACCTGTATTTGTGAAATGTGTTGTTAATGTAGTAGGAATGTTAGCTCTGCATCACTGGAGCTAAAACATTGTGGCAAATGACTGTACACAACTTTGCAACATCGCGGATCACACACCTGCTTCTGGTACCAGAGTGGGTTCCAGACTGGTTACAAACTCCCCCCTGACATCGAGACCATCTCCTTTTTTACCTCCGGTCTTTGGCTGAAGCAGTTCCCGAGGACCAGCTTCCAGGCCAGCCCCTTTAGAAAGAAAAGGTGGAAATAAAAAAGAATTACTGGGACCATTCAATAATATTAGTAGAAATAAAAAAAAAAAAAAAAGAAAAGTTTCTTGAGTGAAGTCATCAAGATAGAGGGATTGGAAGGCTCCCAACTTTCTCCCATGGATGCAATGAATAAACATCTACAGGCTCTTCGGATATTTTCATGTTTCCAATCTGAAAAGTGTTCAAAAACCCATCAAAGACACTTAAATACATACTAGGAAAGCAACCTGTATGCCAGTATATTGAATTATCCAGCTTTTACCAAGCCTACAGTAAAACAACATCAATCAAAGACAGAGTGGTCATCATTCACTGACTCCTTGCTCTTTCAACTATCCCCTCATGGAGCAGTACTGAGGGATGTGATACTATAGATATCTGAGAATTCAGCATTTTAAGCAAATCCATTCACTTTTTCTTACAAAAGGGTAGCTAATGAGAGAATACTAAATACTATGTTGAAATTGAAGCAAGGCTCTGTCTCCCAGCAGGCAAGTGTTCCTGATCAGTTGCTATGTCTATGCCTTGGTGTTTGAAAGTAACAAAGGAGTTAAGTTAACACACCCATCTAAACAGGCCTCGTTATGCTATTGTTGCTATTATGTTAGATATGATGACTTGGGACTCTACACACGATAGTGTAAAAAGGTGCCTCCAGTTTTGATTCGATGACTAGGAAATCATGTACAATCTTATGATCAAAATTAATCAACATTTCCTTGGAATTACTAATGTGCAGCCAGCCAAGGACACACAGAGGAAGTCTCCAAGGAAGCAGGAACAATCTTTACAGCAAGGGAAATTACAAACCTGCAAACTCTGCTCTCCGCTTTCCCAACCAAGGTTCAAGAAATGCTTGAAACTTTTTCCAGTGTTACCGCATTGATACACGCATGCATCTTACCCCACGGGCATTTTTCTTGCCCTTCCCATCACCTTCAGCCTCAGGATGTCCTCCACGTCCTCTTTCCTGACCAGGTGCCATAACCTGACCTTCCCTTGGTGGCTCCTCTTCTTCAGATGGTTCATTACCAGCCTGCTGAGCCTATTGGAGGATGTGTGTAAAAATAAACAGCTTTGTTGATAATACAAGCACCAACTTAAATATGCATAATGTATTGATATACATATATGTGTGTGTATGTGTGTGTGTGTATATATATAGATAGACATATATAACCATGTGAAAGCTAGAGACATTTTTTTCAACCTGATTCTAATTTATTTATTTATTTACCTACTTACTTTTGGTAATGGGGCTTGCTTTCCCACTGAGCTATATCTCCGGTCCTTTTTTATTTTCTGCTTATTTTTGAGACAGGGTCTCTCCAATTTGCTGAGACTGGCCTTGAACTTAAAATCCTCCTGCCTCAGCCTCCCAAGTCCCCGGGATGACAGGTGTGTGCCATCACGTCCGGCTTCTTTCCTTATTCTTTGTTGTTGTTAGCAAAGCTAGTCTTCCCATGGTGAGGTCACTCCCACGGGAGTTAACTGCAATGATTTTGTAAGGGATTTGAATCCACATGTTCACGGATGCATGGGATCTACCGTGAGTACTCATCAGAAAAAAATCATCAGGCATAGTTCCTTAGAATGTAAGAGCACCATCCAGGCAAGAGCAGAACAGAATCCTCCCGGATCAAAGTCTCCTTCATGACACCAACTGTCACCCCTTATCAGCACGGGCGTATATTACCAGTGTAGCTGTGATATCAACAATGACATTTCTCAAAAGTAAGTTTCTGTTAATGGGGAACATGAAATATGAAAGCACTTACGGCCACAGGCTCAGCAGGCTGAGAAGATTCTTGTTCACCTTTTCTCTCTGTAGACTTCCTTGTTGATCTTCCTCGTCTTCTCATATTTCACACTGACAGCTACATAATGTGATTCGAAATACACAGTTAAGGTGATGGCATAGGTGACCATTTCCAATGCCCTGAGTTAATGCATATTTTTTTTAAATTGTAGAATTCTTCTTCAAAGTAAGACCCCAGATAATTGTATCTCTGCATGCTTCCCCAGTGCTTGCAAAGCCTTCCTTTTGTCCAGGCTGGCAGAGAAACTGCCCTAAGGCACATGGCATCATAGGACATTTTGGATGAGGTTTGTTTGGACAGGTGGATTTCTCATCCTGGGGACTCACAGGCAAATACCCCTGGAGAATTAAATTTCAAGTGGCTACCACTAATGACCCACTCCCAACAACTAAGTCCATTTGTCCCTAAAATAACACTTTTCTGGAATGCACAGTCTCCTTGATTCCCTCCCAAACCCTTCATGGGCGTTTTGGTACCATCCGGAGCACAGGTGAGATGTAGAGATAAAGATCACTAGGTATGCCACCCACTGGTGCTCTGTACACCTAAGGGATGCGGTCACACCCCCTCATCGCCCCCACATTTCCAGGCCCATCCCTCACTTCCCACCCTGCTGCCGCCAGAGTCCCCACTTAGGACTCGGGAATGGGCCCTGTGGGTACGGAAGACACCTCCAGGACTCCAATAACTCCATCACCACCCGCAACATTCCTCCCAGCTATAAAGGCGGCCGACCTCACCACAGTCCGCCTTACTACCTCCTCCCAGGCCCTTCCACGATCACAAACACCCATGATGGTGGTTGTCACCAGTGAGAAAGACGATGATGACCCCCAGGTCCCTCCCACTCCCGGGTCCGGGAGCCCTCAGTCCGACTTCCTGGAAGCCTGCCGGTGCCTCCTCAAACTTCTACAGGGCTGATCTAAGGACCCACCTGCTCACTATCAGCAAGAAAGAAGGAACACTACCGAAGAAAGACGACAGGACCCGCCTTGGCACAGCTCTAGGCACACCAGGAAGGCAGTCTGCGCATGTGCAGTAACTGACGCGCAGCAGGGAGCATGCGCACCGAGTCAGGTGCCCTCAGTGGGGGCTGGGCTTTTCCAGCCTCAACAGAGCCATCTTGTCTTGAGGAGTGAGATCCCGGCGCAGCCCACCCCCAAACCTTTGTTCCCCTGCCAGATGTTACTTTCTTTACTTCCAGATTAGAAAGCCCTAGGAAGAGATGTGTTTCAGAAAGGCCCACTTTAATAGGCACACTTAATAAGGAACTTATAATATTTCTTAATATGCATTTTTCTTTTCCTCATTTTTTAAGTTGTACATGGACACAATACCTTTATTATATTTACTTATTCTCCTGTGGTGCTGAGGATCAAACCCAGTGCCTCACATGTGCTAGGCAAGTGCTCTACCACTGAGCTATAATGCCAGCCCTCTTTTTTTGTTTGTTTGGTTTTTTTTGGCACTACAGGGAATTGAACACGGGGGTACTCTACCACTGAGTCACATCCCCATTGCATTTTATATTTTCTTTTGTAACAGGGGTTCTCAGAACTTGCAAAGCTGGCATGGAAGTTGAGGTCTTCCGGCCCTAGCCTCCTTTGTCCATGGGATTATAGATATGTGCCACGGTAGCTGGCCTTCATATGTATCTTTGTATGTATTTTGAACAGACAGTTCTTTTCTTGCTGCTGCTTATTTTTCTTTTCTTTTGCTTCTTTCTTCCTTTCTGTCTTTTTGGGGGGACGGTCATCGTTTCGATGTCTTTTGCCCACACTGAGAGAATAAATACATTCAAATTTGTTTTCTTCGGGGGGAGTAATTTGGGTACGTTTAAATATCTGACTGTGCCTGTTATCATTCAGCCAGGATATTCAGAAATATCCATAGATGTTGGTCCTGGCATCTAGGATGAGGCTGTTGTCACATGGTATACAGCAGTAATGACTAGCTCATCATTATACAAATGACCATCGTCCTCAAACAGTAGCCCAGTCAACCAGCATAAGACAAAGCAGATGTTTTCACTGAGTGCTATAGGGAGCAGAGTATCTCAACAGAGGAAGCAGCATCAAAGGTGTGCAAAGGCTTAATGGATATTTACTCTGATTTTGACATCAAGCATAAGGGGGGGGGGTGAGGAATTTGGAATTGGGAAGGAATTGTGATGTAATGTTTCAGGGTGGTGGACACAGGAAAGCTCAGATTTTTTTAACTTTTTCATTTGTGCTGACCCTTGATACTTGTGTGTTTATGGGATATGACATGATATTTCAGAATGTACGTATAGCGTGTGTAATGATCAAATCAGGGTAAGTAGCATTTCCTTCACCTCAACCATTTATCGTTCATCTGTCCTTTGTATGGGAAACTTTCAAAACCTCTCTGCCATTAATTCTGACATACACAGTCAAACTCCGGTTAAAACTCCAGTTAAAAACTGGAGTCACCCTAGTCTGTTAGAGTACCCTTCTATCTAACTGTATTTGGGTACCCAGTATCCACCCTCTGTCACTCTGCCTTCTCTTCTCAGCCTCTGTTGACCTCTATTCTCCTCTCCACTTCCGTGTTGTCGAATTTCTAACCATCCACATATGGGTGAGGACATGCAACGTATTCGTTTCTGTAACGAAGGTGAAGGCGTGACTTTGGAGACGCTAGGTTGAAAGAACGTTGGGGTGAAAAAAAGTTCACTTGACACTTCCCTTTGTGGAGTGATGGGCCTTTCCTGCAGCCAGTGAAATGAACAATGAAGTTTTTTGGAACTTTACTTTCTTGGGTAAGAGATTCTTGCATTAGTATACTTATGTTGACGTAGCCAGTGGCATATGATCTCCGGTTTATGCGGACAGTGGGCTGAGTGGATGCTTTCAGATCTCATTACTTCCTTTTATATACCTCACAGTTTAGTGTAGGAAATGAGGCAGGCAGGAGAGAATAGTGACATATCGTCCCAGGTGCCACCCCACATCTATCAGCAGAATTGACATGAGGTTTAGGACCTCCCTCTCATCCTGCCCCACTGCATGATCAGAGAGGCTAACTTTGCTGAAGTATAAACAGCAAGATCCATTTTCTTTTTTCAAAAATGTTGCCTGACCATCCCAAGGAACATGCCCTCTCCGATCCAGATTTGATCTTAGAATAAGGGAAAGCCCCTGTTTGAGGCCCCATAAGGGAAAGCCCCTGTTTGAGGCCCCATACATGTTATCTGCATCTCATACATCTGATGTAAAGCCAAGAAGAAGCTTTCAGGGACATGCACAATAAGCACTATGGCAAGACACAGGAATCTGTCAATCACCCTTTGTTTAGCAGAAAACGCTGCTAGCAAAAAGCCCACCAAAGGCAAATAACTTAGAAGCACATATAAGCTAGGACCGCTCTCTGAATGGGTGGGCAGATTCCTTCGTCACTGTTCCCACTGTCAGGGTACAGTATATCTCCCTCCAATCAACTCTTAACTCTTTCTATTGTCTTGATGAATTCTTCTCCTGCCCCGCCCCCATCCCACCCCTGCCCTGCAGTGGCCAATTTCTAAAGGTCCCATGACAGAAAAAAGTACATGGAAGGTAAAGAGAAAAAGGGAGGCCCTTATCAGCAGAAGGCTTCCTGTTAGTAATTTAGTATCTAATGTTGCAACGGCTCCTATTCTTTCCATGTGACTGGGCTACTCTTAAGAAATATCTTGAGAAGAAAGCTGAAATTTCTCAGTCTCTCTCTTTCCTTAATAGCTCCTTGAATAGGCATGTGGTTCTGCAAAAAATAAAACATCATGTATATGTTATATATATGTACACATATATACACACACGCACATATACGTACATACAACAGTATGTTGAGAGCAGTATGACAATATTTATCTTATGACAACATTTAGCTTATCTTTTCTCTTTTTTGGTCTTTCACAGCAAGGTCATTATCATTATCATTACCAATGTTTATTCCTTTTTTCCAGTCTTCATCCTAGTTTTAAATGTAGTGCACTCCAAAGCACTCAACCAACGGGAGATACTGAATTCCAGATTTAGACTTTCGGTGAGCAACTACTTAGCAAATGGTCAAATTCTTGCCATCAGATAGCTGGAGGGTCGTGCTTCCTGAGGACTTGTGCTTGATGTGCTGCAAATGGCTCCAGTGCAGCTTCTAAGGGCAGGCTTCAACTGATGCTGATCTCCAGCTCCCTGTCTCCATTGCTGTGAGAGATTACCCCTGAACAAGCAGAAGTGTTCAAAGGATTGTGATTTGATTTGGATGTGAGGAAGTTGTGAAATGGTTCTGCTGAAACACCAGAACCAGCAAAATGTATGGAAGACCTTGTAGAAACAAGAATTGCCTGAGGCAAGATCCTAAGGGCTCTCTCGAGGATGTTAAGTCAGAAGTCTGGGTAGGAATCCACGGCAGCCCCTCTACTGGAAGGAAGCCTCAATGCCTTACGTGACCAGTACTCCCCATCTTCTTGGCAGGGAATTCTACATACAAACTTAGCTTAACACAGGACCCGGGGGATGCAGGAAGGTTAGAAATTGCCTACAGATTCTGGGACACTGTCATCAGAGTGTAAACAGTGCCAGCTAAGCTCGTACCGATGGCTGATGTTCATTCATCTATCCCCCCTCCATGTTAAATACAACTCTCATGAATTGGGAGCACAGTAAGCAGATGGAGGTACCCTTGCTACAGCAGAGCAATGCATGACATTCACATACACTTCAGCCCAAGCACAGCCTCTATATGATGCCAAGATCACAAGAAACCACAGGCACCTGCTAGCCCTTTTGCCTGTGAGTTCCCGTCTCTCCAAGTGATGCTTACCATGTGCAAAACAAATGCTGCTATCTGCAGATGGAGCTTACAGGAAGTATCAGGAATTACGTTTTGTGGCAGCCCCAAGGGTCCCGAATCAAGGATGGCCATTTTTGCATGAAAACACTCGACTGCCAAGTAGGACAACAAAATTGGGTCTTGTGAAAATAATTTTATAGCAAAGTTGATTCACTATTGTGGGTGTTCCATGATACATTTTACTGTTTTCCAACGCTTAGATTCTAATTAAGTTTGTGAATGTTAAAAGAGATTATATATGAAGTAGAACATATGTGTAAAACTGTTATGTTCTTCTTATGTTGACCAATATAAATGAAAACACACGCACTGTAACAGAAATATTTATCTGTAATATTACAAGTGAACATTAACCCTAGAGAAATACATCATTTATAATTTAAGAGTTTTTCATATAGCTTCTTAAGAGACTTCAAAACCCAGAATCTTGGGAAAGAATCTCAGCAAGGGGTGATGTATAAAAGAGCCCATTTCACTACACCACTATGACTGATATCCATGGAGTATCAACAGTTTTCTAAAAAGATCAAATGTTTGTTCATTTGACAGAGAAGAGTTTATCTCAATGTTTGATTTTTTCATTTTAAAATTATTAGAACTTCTAGTAATGTGCCTATTGTTTTGTAATTTGTACTTTAGGGAAGGAGGCTGATTTTCATCTCAAGTTCATCTATTTATCCTTTTATTTTCATGATGATTTAAAGTGTTTCTCTTCAAAGTTTTCACAGAGTGTACTTGCATAAGAAATCACCCATTTGTTTTATATTGTAGGATGAATAATTTCCCCCAAGTATATGTTTTTCCAAGGTTTTCAATGACTTCTAATTTTTTTCTTTCTTTTTTAAAATGTAATTGTTTAATAGTAATTGCATATATTCATGGGGTACAATGTGCTGTTTTTTTTAATATGTATATGATTAAAGAAATAAGCAGGTCCTCAAAGAGAAATGGGAGACACATAACCAACTGCTTATTTGGGGTGTTTAATTTGTGCACGATTTTTATTTCATTCTTCCATATTTTATAATTTTCCGTAAAGAGCGCCCAATGCTTTTTTACTCAGAAAAGAAACAGACATTATTTTCCATCAAAACACAACATTAAATTCCTTTACATTGTATACCTTTGAAAATGTTATCATAAGTAGCAATGTGATGTTCTGAATCCATTCGTTTAAAAGGCAGTATAGCTTTGTGGGCACCATTTGAGGCATTGAGAATAGGAAGTACCTTGATGTGCAGCTTCTTCTTGGTTAATGTTAATGGAACAGAACATTCTGTGACCCACCAGAAAAGGCTAAAATGCTTGCTACAGTAGTATTTTTTGACATCAACACTGTCTTTATTACTTTTGTTACTACGTTGAACAAACGAATAAACATGATGCTCAGCCAATAGACTGAAACCAAAGGTCCATCAGTCTTAATTCTCAGGGAAGTCTCTATTCCTCAGAGTAGCCAATTATGATTCTGTCATCTGGAGATGTACCTGAGCTGGTTCCAAATATATTTCCTCATCTATCATCATCTTTCTGAGTTTCAATAATTGGCAATATGAATTCGATTTTTTTATATGTCCAAACCATCTTGGACCTCAACTAACTCCCAATTTTCTCGACTGTTCTATATATCTTAATACTCATTTTGCATTCCTTATTGCCTAATTTTCAGCTTATTATAGGTTACTATTCCTTGTTTCTTCTCTCTAGGAACATTACTGAAGAGAGCAGAGAGTATTTTCACTAAGTTCTTACTACACGTTAGAATAAGGATGGCTTTCACGTCGTTGCTGCTTCTGCTGGTTACTACCCTATGGTCGAGCGGTGCCAGGGGTTGGACATAGCACTTTGAACACATGGAGTGGGTGCTTTGATACGGAGATGTACTCCCAAGAATGGTTATCATCCAGAAAAAGGGAAACTCAGTAAAAAAGACCCTCTCATAACAGTGGAAGGAACATCCATCTGAATATATGCAAAAATTTCAACAAAGACACACAGGAAACATGCAGTAAACAAGATCACCTCCAAACATTCATAATTGCCCAATAACTCAGTCAGGGGATATTGAAGTGGTGGAAATGCCTGAAAAATAATTTGGAAACGATGAGTGAATTAAGAGGATCACTAAGGAATGAACTAACAAAGTCAATACAGGATACGAAAGAACATTTCGATAAAGAGATAGAGATTCTAAAAATGTAAACAAAGCAAAAACTGAGGAAATGAACAACTCAAGAGACTAAATGAAAAATTTTGTGGAGAGCTGGGTGTAGTGTCACATGCTTGTAATCCCAGAACCTGAGGGGGTCCAGGCAGGAGGATTGCAAACTCCAGTCCAGCCTCCACAACTCAGCACTCCCCTGTCTCAAAGCTGGAAAAGGGAGCTGGTGATGCAGTTCAGTGGTAGAGTGCCCATGAGTTTAATCCCCACTACTGCCAAGGAAAATAAATTCAGCAGACTTCTTAAGTAACAGACTAGATGAAGACAAAGAATGAATTTCAGGATTCAAAGACAAAGTGGATGAACAGGAACATTGAGACTGCAACGAAGAACATGATAGTAATCTATGAACAGAATATACAAGAACTCAGGGACGATATCAAAACAACAACCACAGATTTAAGAATCTACCTCCTGAGGAGGGGGTAAAAATACAGAAAAAAATTATTCATTGAAATAAGAGAAGAAATTTCCCAAAATCTCACGAATGAGATGGGCATAAAGATACTGGGGACTTTAGGAAGGCCAAAAAGACAGGATCAGAAAAGTATTGCTTCACAACCCATTAATGTTAAGATGCCAGTGATAGAGAAAAAGGAGGGATTTTTAAAAGCATTAAGAGGGTAATGCCAAGTCCCTTTATAAAGGCAAACACATCATCATGACAGCAGATTTCTCAGGGTAACCTCTAATGGCCAGGAGTGCATCAAATGATGATTTTCAAGCCTAAATAAATGAACAACTGCCAAACTCCATTACTGTATAAAGCAATGCTATCCTTCAGAATTGAAGAAGATATTGAAACCTTCCTAACCAAAGGAATTCATGACCACCAAGCCAGTGATGCAGAAGGCACTTAAATTAAGCCGACACACAGAAGAAGGAAAGTGACCAAGAGAGAAGGTCAAAGAATAAATAAATAAATCAAAGAATAAATCAAATTGGAAGAAAAGCAAAAGAGAATTGGGAATGACTCCAACGTTAGAAAAAGACAAAATGACAGCAAGTAATGCATAAATCTCCATAATAACACTGAATGTGAATGGTATTAATTCTCCAACTAAAAGACATAGACTGAGGGTTTGGATTAAAAAGACAAAACATGACTATATGTTGTCTACGAGAAACACACCTCACCAGTGGACAAAAGAATATAAACATTGTAAATATTTATGTCCCAAATGTCAGTACACTTACCTTTATGAAACTAACATTACTTGAGAAAAAGGGAACGATGGCCTCCATTACACGGATAGTGGATGACTTCAATATACCACTCACACAAATAGATAGGTAAAGCAGACACAAAATCAGCAAAGGTATTACATACTTAAACTATACTTAGATCGAATGCACTTAACAGACATCTACAGAATATTTCCTTCCACATCAGAACAATACACTTCCTTTCCAGCTGCTCAAGCAACATTCTCCAAAGTAGTTCATCTATTAGGCCACAAAGCAACTTTCAGCCAAAACAAAAAAGAATTAAAATCATTGTTTGCATGTTGTCATATTGTAATGAAATGGAATAAAAAATGAGCAGCAAGGAAAGCTGCAAAATTCGTACAAACACATGGGGACTGAACAATACACTTTGAGTGATTAGTGGTCATTGAACAAATTGGGGGAGAAACTTTAATTTCTGGGAATCAATACAATAGAAATACACAATTTTGGAACCTGTGGGATACATTGAAGACAGTTCTAAGAGGGAAGTTGATGACTATGAGTGCCTACAAAAATATCAGAAAAATCTCAAATAAATAAGCTCATGGTGCATCTTCAGGAATAAGACATGAACAATGCAATCCCAACAGACACAGAAGGAAAGAAACAACAAAGACCAGAGTCGAAAGTAATGGAACAGAGAATAAAAAGCAACACAAAGGATCAAGGAAACAGAGTTGGTTCTGGAAAAAGATTAACAACATTGAATAACCCTTTGCCAAACTTACCAAAAGGGAAAGAGGACCGCAAGCAAAAAGTTAGAGAGCAAAATTGGGAAATTACAAGAGACATCACTGACATCCAAAGGATAGTTAGGGAAGATGTTTAAAACTTATATTCCAAAAATAAAAATAAAAGTGGAAGATTTCAGAAAGACAGTGCTCAAAGTTTTAGGGACATATGACATAACAAAATTAAACCAAGATGATACAGAAAACCTAAACAGACCAATAGGCAGCAATGTAATATAAGAAGTAGCTAAAAGCCTCCCACCAAATAAAAGGCCAGGCCCAGATGAATACACAGCTGATCTCTACAAGACCTTAAATGAGGAAGTTCTTGTCAGTTAATGAAGGACTGACACCAATTCTCCTCAATATATTCCATGAATAAAAAAAAGGGAAGAAAGTCTTTCAAACTCTTCTCCTGAAGCCATTATCACACCGAAACCCAAACCAGACAAGGGTTAATCAAGGAAAGGAGAATGCAGACCGATATCCTCGAGGAGAATAGGTGCAAAAATCCTTAATAAAATACTTGCAAAACAAAGTAAATGGTACTTTGAAAATATCATATAGCATGATCTAGTTGGTTTCATTTCGGGAATTCAAGAATGGTTCAGTGCACACAAACCGATTATCATAATATACAACATAATAGAATAAAGGGCAAAAGTCACAACATCATCCCCATAGATGCAGAAATGCCTTTGACAGAATTTAACACTCCTTATTGGCAACAACCCTAAGAAAACTGTGGAGAGAAGGATGTTAGCTAAACATAATGAAGCTTATATATGACAAACCCAAATACAGCATCATACCGAATGGGGAGGGAGGAAATGAAAGTATTTTCTTCAAAACTCAGGAGCAAGTCAAGGACGTCCAGGCTCTCCACCCCTACCCAATATAGTAATTGACATTTTAGCCGAAGGAAGAAAATAAAAGGATTACAAAGTGCAAAAGAGGACATCAAATTACCGCTAATTACAGATGCCATGAGCTTGTACTTAGAAGACCAGTAACTGTGGCAGAACACTTACAGAGGCGATAAATTCAGCAAAGCAGCAGGATACAAAATCAATACACAAAAATCAGCGGCTTATCTATATATACACCAATAGTGAACTCAGTGAGCAAGAAAACAGCAAAATGCTTCCATTCAAAATGGCCTGAACAAAGAAAACACCTAGGCATTAATCTACAAGGACAATTACCCAAGACTGAAAAAGTAAATAAAACACCAGAAGTTTGGAAAGACCTCCCCTGTTCATGAATAGGCAGAAGTAATGTCAGTAAAATGGCCATATTACCAGAGGTGATCTACAGATTTCATGCAATCCCGATCAAAATACCAATTCTATTCTTCAGAGAACTACAAAAAAAGTCCTGAAGTTCATGTGGAATAACAAAAGACTGAGAATGGCCAAAGCAATCATGAGGGAAAAAATTCAATGCTGGAAGCATCACAATACCTGATTTCAAGTTAAATGATGGAACCGTAATAACAAAAAGTGTCTGATATTGACATCAAAACAGGCACATAGACTAATGGGATAGGATAGAAAGCACACAGAAAAATCTACAGAGACAGGCTTCTGAATTCTGACAATGATCCCAAAAGCGTGTTGGAAAATACACAGCCTCTTCAACAAGTCTTGCTTGGGAAAACTGGGTATCCACATGTACAAGAATGAAAGTAGACCCTATCTGTCACCCTGCACAAACATGAATTCAAAATGAATGGAGACCCTAGATAAAGGCCCAGAAAATTTGCAGCTACTGGGAGTAAACCAAAGGGAAACCTTCCAATATACAGGCAAAGGCAAAATGTTCCTGTATAGAACTCCTGCAGCTCAGGAAATGATACCAAGAACCAATAAATGGGGTGGCATCACATTACAAAGCTTCTGCACATCGAAGGAAATAATGAAGAACGTGAAGAGAAAAATCTAGAGAAGGGGAGAAAATCTTTGCTAGCTGCTCTTCTGACAGAAGGTTATCATCCAGAATACATTAAAAAAAAAAAAAAAAAAAAAAAAAAACCCAGACTCTAAAAATTCAGCACCAAGAAACAAATGACAGACCCACTCAATAAATGGGAAATTGAACTACACAGACACTTCTCAAATGTACAAATGGTCAGCAATTATATGAAAAAATGTTCAGCATCTTTAGCCATCAGCGAAATGCAAATCAAAACTATATTGAGATTCATTCTCACCGTAGTCAGGATGGCAATCTTCGGGAATACAAAGATCAGTGCTAGCAAGGATGGAGGGAAAGAAGAACCCTTGTACACAGCTGACGGAGATGGAAATCAGTCCCGCTAACATAGAAATCACCAGGAGGTTGCTCAGATTTTTAAAATGGAGCTACAATATGACCTCCTCAGTTTTTACTTAAAAGAATTAAAGAGCATGATTTACAGATACATGCCAACCATATTTACTGCAGCTCAATTCACATTAATTTAGATATGGAATCAGCCTAAGTGTCCATCAATGGATGACTGATGAATGAAAATATGACTGTGTGTGTGTGTGTGTGTGTGTGTTTCTGTGTGTCTGTGTGTGTGTGTGTATTACACACAGAGATTGGAATTTTATTCAGCCATAAAGAAGAATGAAACTATGCCATTTGCTGTAAAATGGTTGGGACTTGGGAGCAGCACTATGTTAAGAAAAATACTCAGAAATTCAAGAGTCCTGTGTTTTCTCTATGTGTGGAAGCTGGAGAGGATAAAGGGAAAGGAAGGTGGGGGTGGTATCAGGGCAAATAAAGAGTGATTAGTAGATTAGAGGAAATGGACCAAGGATAGAGAAGAAAGGGGAAATACTGGGGAATGATATTGACCAAATTACTGTCATATTATGTGCATGTACCCATGTGTAACAACGAATCCCAGCGTTTCATATATTTATACTGCAACAACAAAAATATGGGGAAAAGCACTGGCAAATAAAGTGCTGAGTAATCAGAGCCCTTCAAGTCTGCTAGCAGCAACGCAGCATGTGATGGAAATAGAAAATATTCTCAGAAGAAAAGAGAGGGTTAGAATGAAAGGTGCACATGGGTCCAGAGAATCCTAGCATGAAAACTACCAGCTCCAGGAACTACTCTCTTGACCTTAGGGAGTGGCTGTTTATGGTGCCCTGGAGTCCTGCCATGTCCCCACAGAGGATGTGTGGGCAACGCTGGACTGTGGTGTGATCTGAGTCTTGGCGGAACAACTTGTAACACTTTTTGGAGCAAGGAAGTTAAAACAGCAGGGTGAGGAGCTTCCACAGGGCATTTTCTCACCTAACTCATCTTGCTGGAGGTTGACACAGGGCTGCTATTCACCCATCACACTAGTTCCAATGGAGCAGATTCCTCCTTGCCTCACAGTAAGGTATACTTCATGTCCAACTGTGGGATGAGTCTGAGGTTCAGGAAGCTGACTCAATGCTCATCTTGCTTCTTGCTTCATCTACACCACAGAGCTCCTTGGATCCATCACAGCCTTCTTAATGACCCCAATGCATGAATGTGCTGCATGTCAAACATCCACCCGTGCTGGTGATCCTCCAGGTCGTTTTAGCCATCACACAGCTTCTCAGAGAGTGCTTGACCACTTGAGTGGCAATCTCTGGTGTTGAGTTGTGTGGGACTGTCTGACCGTATTGTTGAGCTGATTTTCCTTGCATCACACTGAGCAATGGGCAGTTTTCAGCATAAGGGCAACCTCTTATGGTTGCCCTTGTCAGACCAGAGTTATTATCAGACCAATATTAGATTTGATGCTGAGTCTGACACCAAATGTGTTGTTGCTTCATTATTACGTGTGTGTGTGTGTGTATACACATATTTTATGTGCATGAGTGTGTATACATACACATATCTATATCTATCAATCTATCTATATATATATTATATATAAACAAATAAGTTTCTGAACACAAATTCATTCACAAGGTTAACCTGATATCCATACATGGTGTCAGACATCTTTATCACTTGCTGGATTTAATTGAACAGGTAAAAGACTAGAAATCTTTTGAAAATTTTGCAGGGTATGATTCCATGCCCCTGAAATCCCAGTGACTCAGGAGAGTGATATAGGAGGATCACCAGTCTGTGGCCATCCTGGGACACTGAGTGAGACCCTGTGTGAAATTAAAAATCAAAAGGGCTGGGGATGTAGTTCAGTGGTAGAGCACCCCTGCCTTCAATCTCTAGTGCTCAAAGAGAAAAAAAAAAATGAACAAAGTTAATAACATGAATTTATAAAAATGTGGAGAATTGGAAAAGAATGGAATATAACTGGTAAGCACAATGCAGTGGGAAAGTACTGCCCATTTCATATGTTATCTCATTTGTTCCTCGAAGTACTCACCTAGCAGGAATAATGCAATTGCTATCATAGAACCGGGATTACAGAGTCAGAGGATGTTAGTCTATTTCCAGCCATCAGGGTGTCTGATAAGAAGACCATGTGTGAAGGACTCTTGTAAGTTTGCCTCAGGTGGCTCCCCTCACTACTTTCCCCTTTCTCTTAACTATTACCTAGCTCTTTCATCCAACTCTATGGCCTAGGGTTTTCACACATAATTGGTGGTAAATTGGTAAACCCTACACTATCTCCCTTTGTATTTGAACTCTAGGCTTTCTATTCGTTTGGACCAGGACCTTTCCATTGGATACCATCAGAGAAAGAAATCATTGATCTTTATAGTCTGATGACATCCCTTCGGAATGCTGTGTGTGTTCCCAGTAGGATCATTAGTTGCAGAATTCCCTTCCTGTGTGTGGATGCCAAAGGGGCTCTGAGACATACTTCTTGGATTGTGTATAGTTATAGGGGTGTAACCTTGACAACCGGCAGTGAAAGGGGGGCTTCTGCATGACCTGTGGCAACAGGGTGAGTGTTTATTCAGAGGAAAAAGAGGTCTGTTGCTTCACTCTCCCCACCTCTCAGAAACTTCCGAAGAAATGTCACAGGTATTTTCAGGAGATGTTATATAGCATTTTCACATGGCACACGTGACAACAGTTCTTTCCCCGTGTCCCCACAAAAGTTCCAAATGGCTTCAGTATTCTAGTCATATTTATCGAAGCACAATCGAACAAGTGTATTAATAAAAGACATCACCTCAGAGACATCATGTGAGGTCAGTGTGCCACATTTTGAGGAACTCAAGAACTACACAGAGCCTTTAATGTTAAACATTGAAATGTACACCCATATTTTTTAACAAGTGCAACAGGTTACTACTAAAGTCAACAGACACAACTCCAGCTGTGCAGCCAACAGGTTTAGAAGTATTTGCCCTGAGAAAAATGATAGACTTGGAATCTCAACCTGCATTGTACCAGAGTCAGATATTACCAATTTTATGATAGCTGCTTCGTTGTTTGAAGATATACTGAGATCACAAACATATAGAACGTCACACTTAAGGATGTCTAACTGATAACACACTGTGTGAGTTTCTCTTATTCCTGTTATCATTAAAGAACTCCAATAAGTTGAGCTATTGTCATAACTATACATAGCTCTATGGTTGGCCTGCCCATTTATGACCATACAGCACAGATGAAAATGATCTAGGCAAACTGATGGAGTGGCAACTTGTAACTTTCCGAGCACGGAAGGTTTATATCAGCACAGGAACAGGAGCTGGTGGTTTTTAGAGGGACAGTACCACCACAGGCATCTTGCCCGGTAGAGTGTTTCCTTGGAGAGTTTGAAGTGATGAAAGTCTGGAGCTGCTCCATCTGTTTCCATCTTTTAATTGGGGTCCATAGCTGAAAGGAAATAATCTGAAAAGAGCTGTGCATGGAAAAGCCTTGTTCTACATTGCTCAAAGCTTTGCAGAGACTTTGGTTTTGGAGAATAGATCAGGTTTCCATACCCGAAGTCATATACGAAAGTAGTGTTGCCTTGATATCAAGTTCCCACGAAGAGAAGACATGAAAAATTTATAGACAAATGGCCCTCATGGGGACATACATAAAAATCACAAACAAATTATTCATATAGGTTTTTGAATAAGGAGGTAATATGGTACTGACACAGATTTTCTCTAAGAATATAGCTTTAGTTATACAGAGCAACCTTTTTTGAAGTCCGTCTTCCTTTATTTTGATTACCCTCTACATATCAGAGAAAATATTTGACCTTTGACTTTTCTGGGGACTGGCTTGTTTCACTTTGCATGGTATGCACCGCCCATGCATCCGCAAATGCCATAATTTCATTCTTCCTTACGGTTGAGTAATACTTCATTGTGTATACATGCTGCATTTTCTTTATCCATTCAATAAAAAAATAAATAAATAAAGGAATGAAGGAAGGGAAGGAAAGGAAAAAGTAAAGAGGGAAAAGAAAAGAGGGGAGAGTGAATTTCATCAAAATACAAGAAAAATCATTAGAGCAGACAAAGGAGATTGAGGGGAGGGTGAATGGATGGGAAAAGGGAAGAGGAGTTGGAAGGATTCTGACTGAATTTTTGTCAGTGCATACATGGATGTGGCACAGTGCATCCAAGAATTGGATGTACCCACAGGAAACTCATTTGTTTTTTTACAAGAGAAAACTGAATTTACTGAAGAGGGATACGTGGAGTGCAGGAAGGAGAACGGGATGAAGGGATGAAAAGGGGGCAAGTGCTGGGGGAACAGTTGTGTTCCATGCTCCTATGATCATGTTAGCGTGTATCCTGGGGTTGTGGATGACTAAAAAGAATGTTTTCTAAACAGAAAAATAAAAAAAATAATAAGCTACCCACATAGTTCACCACATTAACAGACTAATGAAGGAAAAACATTGATGATTATCTAGATGAACTACAAAATTTAATTCATTATTTAGTCACCAGAAACAATCCTAGGAATCTAAGAACAGAATAGAACTTTCTTATTCTGCTAAAATGTATCCATATACATAGCAGTCATCTCTGTGAGGTGTTTAAATTTACCACTTCCTATCAAGTGTGAGGCAAGAATGCCCACTGTTAATGGGATCTCTTCACCATGGGACTGGGTTGGCTATACCTTGTGATGTAAGGTAGGAAACAGAAGGAAACAACGATGCTTAAGATAGAAGAAATTGGCTGTTTTATTGAAAGAGGATATGATCGTGTATGTTGAATATCAAACAGATTCTAGAGACAAATATGGATTAAGCATGTTTAGCAAGTATGCTGGATAGATGATCAATGTGCAGACATTACACCTGTACTTATCAACTCTTGTCTATTCAGCTTTGAACATCGAACTTCAAAACTGATACAATTTTCAATAGTAGTTAAGTACCTAAGAATGAAGTTAACAAACAAACGTGTGAGACCTCTTTGGAGAAACGTGTAAGTTTATTGAGAGAGTTTGAGGTCAAATATCCAATACAACAACAGCCTGCATGGTTTCAGTTTGTCTTCATTTACACCTCAGGTGGCCCTTCACCTCTAATGCAAACATTACAGTTGGGGGCAATGCTCAGCCGAACCTTATTTACACGACATTAAAGGCATATAAAGGACATAGGAGTTCTGGTTCTATAAATAGGGTCAAATCGAGAATCCTGAGTCACTTAATGGCTGATCCTTAATGACAGACCTCCGTGGAGACTTCCACTCGTGTATATTATCACTACTTTTAGAACACACCACACCTTCTAGTGGTACAGGAAGTCAAGAGCCTGAGTTCTGAACACATTTAATGAAGCGTGAACTTTAAAAAAAAAAAAAAAAACGAAGATAATATTAAACAGAGGGTAAACATTATGACCACTTTGAAAAAAATCTATGTGACAAAAGGAAATCCATGAAGCAGATCGAATTAAACAAAAAGTGTCATTAAATGTTATTGCTGGAAAAAATAAGTTGAAGAAAAGTGGCAATTTAACAGTTAATGTCACATTTAGAGTTGCGTTCGTGCTGTGAAAGGGAATTCAAGTATTATTGCACTTGTCTTTCTCCTCTGTGGACAACATCTGGTTTCTGCTAGATCACCCCCAGGTGGTCTTTAAGTGGGTAATCAGGATTCCTCAGTTTTCACCTATGGTCCTTCCATGAATATGAATAGCATCTACTTATGCACTCGGGAGGATTCTGCTTTGTAAAATAAATTATATGGGCGCATTAGTTTTTAGCCATTACCATTATTTTCAACATTGAAATATGAAGAATGCATATACCATGTCTCAATGCAAGGCAATCAAAAAGGAAATGAAAACAGGGAAGAAATAGAGAAAGAGAGACAGGGAGAGGGAGAGTAAGATACTTGGAAAGGCCAAACCTTTCTCTTTTAATAACTGCTTTGAAACTGCAACAGTTGACAGTTTTTCTATGTGATTCAGGATACTTAAAGTCATGTAGTACTGGGGTATGATACGTAATGTATGCTTTTCTGCCACACCAACAATATCACTGATCATTTAAAAATATTATACTTCAGGAAGATATTCTCTTTCAATTATACAGTACATTTCTGTTAATTTTCCTTGTTGCAATTCTTCCTTTTCCTTTAACATTATGTAATCTGAATTGGACAATTAGACAGCTTCCAGAGTGAACAGGAATCTCTTTTATTAGTTGAATTACTGTTCTGTTTAGTAATAGTTTGTACAGGTCTTTTTATGTTTTCACTAGTGCATTATCATTACACAAGGTAGTGAAATTCAGTTTGCATGAAATTCAGACATGCATGAAATATTACCTGTTCAATTTCAATCCCCAGTACTTCTTTCCTTCCTCCCCTGTATCCCCTGCCTCTCCTACTGGTCTTCCTCATATTTATTTACTGCATTTTTCATTGGTGCTTTATAGGTATTCATAAAGGTAGAATTCCCCATGGTGTCTTCATATATGTACACAGCATGCTTTGGACAATTTCATTATGCAGTTCCTCCTTTCTTCCATCACTCCTTCCCCCTCAAACCTTTTCCTCAACTCCACTGATTTCCCTTCTGTGTTCATGGGGTTCTCCCCACCCACACCTTTTTTCCTTTCTTTTACTCTAGCTCCTGCATATGACAGAAAACTCTGGACCCTTGATTGAGTCTGGCTCATCTAATTTCCTGTGATTTTCTCCTGTTCCATCTGTTTAGAGGCAAATGCCGTCATGTCACTCTTCTTTAAGGCTGAGTAAAACCCACTGGGAATATATACCATATTTTCTTTATCCATTCAAATGCTGAGGGGAACCTGGGCTGCTCTACCGGTCTATTATTCAGTCCCTCATTCCTTTTCCCTTAAGCTTTTTGTACTGCATGCTCTCATATTCTGTTGTCTCCTTTAGCAACATATTCATTTGAAGGTAGGCTATCCAAACACCATATTTTAGTCTTACTCACAAGGATTCTGGAAGTAGTCAGAGAACAATCTTGGATGTACATAGTCTAACCGAATGGTTCAGCACTCTAGAATGAAAACTTTTAGAAGACAACACGAGGTAACATTTTCCCTGAATATGAAGTGACACTTTAATTTCAGATGCTTTGTTAACATCTAGTGGTCATCCATATGGAAGGCACTTGTGTAAAATCCACTACACAGGAGGAAACACGTATGGAGTACGAACCTCCAATTTTATACAGTATTATCTCAAGGCAGAAACTTGTAATATGCGATACAAGATGTGTGAAGAAATGATTGCACCACATACGCTCCACTCTCTCAAGAGAAATACTACTGCATTACATTATGAGCATGTACAAAATTGTGAAATGAAACCCTACATTGTCTACAACTGACATGCAGTAAAAATTTTAATTAAAACATCTGTACTCTATTGGAGTAGGATTTAAGAAAAATAATTACAAAGCATGTCTTCAAGCCAGGATGCCAATTCTTACTTGGCAGCCCAAAATTATTTTCCCTCCTCTGGGAACTCCTCAACACTTCACCAGGGCCTTTCCTGTGCGTTCCTCCACTCTTCTCCCTGCCTGCTTCCCATTATGGCCTTTCAGGACAGGGTTTATGTCTGACTCGCTTTTCCTATTCCCTGCAAAGACTCAGGTTATTTACCCAAGAGGTGATCATGAATATTCATATATGTGAATCAAATACATTCATGATCAAGGCCCAGTATGTGACACATGCTTGTAACCTCATGTACTCATGAGGCTGAGGTAGGAGAATCATAAGTTGGAGGCTGGCCTGGGCAATTCAGGGAGACTCAGCCTCAAAATAAAAAGATAAAAAGGTCTAGGGATGCAGCTCAGTGGTAGCACCTCCCTGGTTTCAATTTCCAGTACAGTAGTAGTAGTAGTAATAATAATAATAATAATAATAATAATAATAATAATAAAATTCATAATGATTTCTGATCAGTTACCAAAAGAAGAAACAAAGGAATGAGTACTTCCTGAAGTCTGAGAGGGCACAAGAAATATGCGTAGCACAGGCATCATCTTCACACCCACCCTGAGCATTTCTGATCTCCATAAACTCTCCACACATCTTAAGTCACAGATACAGGAAACTAGGCTGCCTACTGCCATGTTGTTATTCCTCCGTTCCAGGATTCCTTGGCAGAAGTAATGAAAATGCCATTATTCTTTAAGACCTAGGTAATTAAATTCGACTGACTCTCAGAACATGCATTCAGGTCTCCATACAGTAAAAAAGAGAGACAGATCCAAGATGGCAGACTAGAGGGAGGCTGTGTCCCTTGTTGCTCTGTAATTCTGGTTTCAAGCAGAGGATATCTGTTTCTTGGTGAGGCAGTTTTTGGTGCTTATCGATCCCCTGCTGTTTACCCCATTTGTCTACTGTGATCACCTGCAGTCTGCCAGCATATCGACGCCTTTTTTGAGTGCAGATTGCTCACTGTCAGGCACCTATCATCTGCCATTTGCCTGCCTCTTGCCTGTCCATCACCTGCCTTACACCTATCCATCACCCACCGCCCGAGGTTCACCTCCCAATTGTCCGACAACAGTCAGCAAACTGATCGCCGACCACCAGTGGAGCGCCAGCTGCCTGCTGTTGCCTGGAAGTTCACTGTTACAGTACCTACAGGTTTGATTACACGTGGCTGCTGCCATTTTGAGGCAACAGCCAGGCCCCGTAGGACCCCTGGCCAGACTGACTGAGCCCCGTCTCCAGGATCCCTCAGACCGACCAATCACTCCCTGCCTCCCGGGCCCTCACATCGACTGACTGCTTCCTGCCACCAGGACCCCCAGACCAACTGACTGCGCCCTATCACCGGGACCCCAGACCGACTGATTGCACCTGGCCTCCAGGATCCCGCAACCACACCAAACACACCTGACCTCCAGGACCCCTGCCTGACCAACCACACCCTGATTCCAGGACCTCCAGCCGACCACATCCACTCCGCGGAGCTGCAGCTCCCCATTTGCCAACACATTTGGAAGCCAGAGCGGCCATCTTGGATAATCCTGGAAGTCTTAGCTCTGATCTTTAGGTGGGGCAAATCCCATCCTGAGACGCCTGCTGGAGACTTGAACCTCATTGTCAGGTACCTCTCATGCATCAGGCTACTGAAGACCGGAATGTTTGAATACTATACGACTGATATACTGTAGATTTTCTTTTTGCTCCTTATGGAGCAATTTGAAGTTTTTATTTCTTTACTTTTTTTTGTTCTCTTTTCCTTTTTTTTACCTATTCACTCAGAGTCTCTTTCTCTCTCTTTGCATGCTAACATCCAATTTCTTTTGAATGCACTCTCACCCTTTCTATTATCTAGAACTTCTGTATATTCTATTCTTATCCTACTAACAGCTACATCCTACATCCCTCTGCATCCTCTTTGTCCTCCATTAGAAACTGCAGACCTTATTGCAATTCTGTTTGTTATATTGAAGATAATATTTGAACTCGTTCTGTTTATTATGACAATTTTGTTACTGCCCTCATAGGGGCTATTTGGTCTAGGATTGCATAGTGTCTGAATTGGGCACTGCTAATATTGATCTCCCCTTAAAGAAAAGGTTTTGGAAAATTATAGGGCCTTATAAGTCTATAGGGGGAAACATGCAATACCCCAGATCTGCATTGCTAGAGAGGAAGATACATGAACAACATGAAAAAAAAATAAAAGGGAAGAAAATGATCCAAGCAAATCTAGATTCTATATTAATAGACTCCAATGACAGTATGGTAGAAGAAATGTCAGAAAAGGAGTTCAGATTATACATGATTAAGATGATACACGAAGCAAAGGATGAGATAAGAGAGCAAAAGCAGGCAATGAATGATAATACCAATAAGCAGTTGAAAGAGCAACTGCAGGAAGCAAATGATCATTTTGACAAAGAGATAGAGATTCTCAAAGGAAAAAAAATGGAAATCCTTGAAATGAAGGAAACAATAAACCAAATAAAAAACTCAATGAAAGCATCACCAAAAGAATAGACCACTTGGAAGACAGAAACTCAGACAATGAAGACAAAATATTTAATCTTGAAAATAAAGTTGCCCAAACAGAGAAGATGGTAAGAAATCATGAACAGAATCTCCGAGAACTATGGGACATCATGAAAAGACCAAATTCAAGAATTATGGGGATTGAGGAAAGCACAGAGATACAAACCAAAGGAATGAACAACCTATTCAATGAAATAATATCAGAAAATTTCCCAAACATGAAGAATGAAATGGAAAATCAAATCCAAGAGGCTTGCAGAACACCAAATGCACAAAATCACAACAGATCCACACCAAGGCACATTATAATGAAAATGCCTAACATTCAAAATAAAGATAGGATTTTGAGGGCATGAGAGAAAAGCATCGGATTTCATATAGGGGGAGACCCATATGGATAGCAGCCGACTTCTCAACCCAGACTCTAACAGCTACAAGGGCCTGGAACAACATATTTCAAGCTCTGAAAGAACATGGTTGCCAACCAAGAATCCTATACCCAGCAAAACTAACCTTCAGATTTGAAGATGAAATAAAATCCTTCCATGATAAATAAAAGTTAAAAGAATGTACACATAGAAAGCCTGCACTACAGAATGTTCTCAACAAAATATTCCATGAGGAGGAAATGAAAAACAACAATGTAGGTCAGCAAAGGGAGGAACTACCTTAGGGAAAAACCAGTCAAAGGCGTAACCGAGCCAAATTAAAAACCAAAAATAAGCCCAAATGACTTGGAACACAAATCATATCTCAACAATAACTCTGAACATTAATGGCCTAAACTCATCAATCAGAAGACATAGCCTGGCAGAATGGATTAGAAAGACAGTTTCAACAATATGCTGCCTGCAAGAGACTCATCTCATAGAAAAAGACATCCACAGACTGAAGGTGAAAGGATGGAAAAAAACTACCACACACATGGACTCAGGAAAAAAGTGGGGGTTTCCATCCTTTTATCAGATAAAGTGGACTTCAAGCCAAAGTTAGTCAGAAAGGATAAAGAAGGACATTTCATACTGCTTAAGGGAACCATAAATCAGGAAGACATAATGATAGTAAATATTTATGCCCCAAACAATGGTGCATCCCTGTACATCAAGCAAATCCTTCTCAATTTCAGGAATCAGATAGACCACAACACAATAATTCTGGGTGACTTTAACACACCGCTGTCACCACTATATAGATCTTCCAAACAAAAACCAAGCAAGGAAACCATAGAACTCAGTAACACAATCAATAACCTAGACTTAATAGAAATATATAGAATAGAGATACTGCCTTGTGTTCTATCGGTTCATAATGGACTGAGAGTAGAAATCAATGACAAAATAAAAAACAGAAACTACTCGAACACATGGAGACTAAATAATATGCTACTGAATGAAACATGGATAACAGAAAACATCAGGGAGGAGATAACAAAATTCTTAGAGGTCAATGAGAACGATGATACAATACATCAAAATCTATGAGACACTTTGAAAGCGGTAATAAGAGGAAAATCCATTGCATGGAGCGCATTGCAGAAAAGAATGAAAAGTCAGCAAAATAGCAGGCTATAAAATCAACACGCATAAATCTAAAGCATTTTTATATGCAAGCGATAAAACATCTGAAAGGGAAATGAGGAAAACAACACCATTTGCAATAGCCTCAAAAAAAAAAAAAAAAAAAAACTTGGGAATCAATCTAACCAAAGAGGAAAAAGATCTCTACAATGAAAACTACAAAACAATGAAGAAAGAAATTGAAGAAGACCTTAGAAGATGGAAACATCTCCCATGTTCTTGGATAGGCAGAATTAATATTGTCAAAATGGCCATACTACCAAAAGTGCTATATAGATTCAATGCAATTCCAATTAAAATCCCAATGATGTACCTTACAGAAATAGAGCAAGCAATCAGAAAATTCATCTCGAAGAATAAGAAACCCAGAATAACTAAAGCAATCCTTAGCAGGAAGAGTGAAGAAGGGGGTATCGCAATACCAGAGTTTCAACTCTATTACAAAGCAATAGTAAGAAAAACGGCAAGGTACTGGTACCAAAATAGACACTAGATCAATGGTGCAGAGTAGAGGACATGGACACAAACCCAAATAAATACAATTTTCTCATACTAGACAAAGGTGCCAAAAATATGCAATGGGGAAAAGATAGCCTCCTCAACAAACGGTGCTGAGAAATCTGGAAATCCACATGTATGCAACAGAATGAAACTAAACCCCTATCTCTCACCCTGCACAAAACTCAACTCACCATGGATCAAGGACCTTGAAATCAGTCTGAGACCCTGCATCTTATAGAAGAAAAAGTGTCAGGGGGGTGATCCAAGATGGCCGACTAGAGGGTGACTGCATCTCCTCTGACACCAGAATCCAGGATTCAAGAAGGGGAGGCATTGAGAGACTCAGACTAAAATAGAGCCATGGGGTGAGTCTCCCCCACCAGGTGAAGCTCAGCCCGGGTGGCAGGCCCAGATAGGGGCGGCTTCTCAGAGCAGGGCAGGGCACTAGAGTCTTCCCCAGGTAGCCCTGCTTCTTCCAGCGGCAGGCTCCTTCCACACGGCCAGCTTCTCGGAGCAGGACACCAGTGAGAGCCTTTCTGCACAGAACCAGCTCCATGTCCCGCCAGCGGTGAGCTCCGGCCCACAGGCAGCTTCAGGGACCAGGACAGGGCAGCCAGGGACTTCCCCGAGCAGCCAAGCTCCCTTTGGCAGGAGGCACCTTTCAAGGCTAGCTTCTCGGAGCAGACCGCCCAGAGAGAGCCTTTCTACACAGAGCCAGCTACAAATCCCGGAGCCAGCAGAGAGCTCCGACACACAGGCAACCTCTGGGACCAAGCAGGGCAGCCAGAGATTTCTTCAGGAGGCCCTGCCCCCTCCAGCTGCAGGCTCTTACCACGGGGTGATCCAAGATGGCGGACTAGAGGGTGACTGCATCTCCAGTCACTACATAACCACGGGGTGAGTCTCCCCCACCCAGTGAAGCTCGGCCCGGGCGGCAGGCCCGGATTTGGGCAGCTTATTAGAGTAGGGCATGGAAGCTAGAGTCTCCCCAAGGCAGCCCTGAGCACTCTGGCGGTGGGCTCCTCCCACAGGGCCAGATTCTCCAGCTTCTCTGAGCAGGCCTCCCAGTGAGAGCCTTTCTGCACAGAACCAGTTCCAAGTCCCTGAGCCAGCACGTGGCGAGCTCCGGCAGGGCAGCAGGCCCGGATAGGGGCAGCTTCCCAGAGCAGGGCAGGGCAGCTAGAGTCTTCCCCAGGTAGCCTTGCTTCCTCCGGCGGCGGGCTCCTTCCACACGGCCAGCTTCTCGGAGAAGGACCCCAGTGAGAGCCTTTCTGCACAGAAGCAGCTACAAGTCCCGGAGCCAGCGGCAAGCGCCAGCCCACAGGCAGCCTCTGGGACCATGGCAGGGCAGCCAGAGACTTCTCCAAGCAGCCCACCTCCCTCCAGCGAAAGACTCTTTCCACGGGGCAATCCAAGATGTCAGACTAGAGGGTGACTGCATCTCCTGTCACTCCAGAACCCAGGATCCAAGAAGGGGAGGCATTGAGAGACTTGGACTAAAATAGAGTCACGGGGTGAGTGTCTACCACCGGGTGTCTGCTGGCCCGGGCAGCAGGCCTGGATAGGGGTGGCTTCTCAGAGCAGGGCAGGGCAGCTTGAGTCTTCCCCAGGTAGCCCTGATCCCTCCGGCAGCGGGCTCCTTCCACATGGCCAGCTTCTCAGAGCAGGCCCCCCAGTGAGAGCCTTTCTGCACAGAAACAGCTCTAATTCCTGGAGCCAGCGGCCAGCTCCGACCCACAGGCAGCTTCAGGGACCAGGACAGGGCAGCCAGGGACTTCCCCAAGCAGCCCTGCTCCCTCCGGCGGCAGGCTACGTTCATGGCCAGCTTCTCGGAGCAGACCGCCCAGTGAGAACCTTTCCGCACAGAGCCAGCTCGAAGGCCTAGAACCAGTAGTGGGCTACGGGCAGATTTCTTCGGAAGCACTGCATTATCCAGTTCCTCCAAGACTTCAGGCTACTGAAGGCTGGGAGGTGATGTACTGGAAATCTACAGAGACATTATAAGCCAATAGAGGAAATCTGCAATATCTCAGAGTCCCACTGACATCTGAACAATATGAGAAAACAAGGGAAGAAAATGACCCAAACAAACCTAGATACTATATCAAAAAATCCCAATAGCAGCACAGCAAAAGAAATGACAGAAAGGGAGCTCAGAATGTCCATAATTAAAACAATCAGGGAAGCAAACGAGGAGATGAAAGAGCAAATGCAGGCATTGAAGGAGGAGAAGAAAGAGCAAACGCAGGCATTAAATGATCGCACCAATCAACAGTTAAAAGAGCAAATACGAGAAGAAAGAGATCATTTCAATAAAGAGTTAGAGATACTGAAAAAAAAAAAAAAACAAACAGAAATCCTTGTAATGAAGGAAACAATAAACCAAGTTAAAAACTCCATAGAAAGCATCACCAATAGGATAGAGCTCCTGGAAGACAGAACCTCAGATATTGAAGACAAAATTTTTAACCCTGAAAACAAAGTTGACCAAACAGAGAAGATGGTAAGAAATCATGAAAAGAATCTATAAGAATTATGGGATAACGTGAAAAATCCAAATATAAGAATTATTGGGATTGCGGAAGGCTTAGAGAAACAAACCAAAGGAATGAACAATCTATTCCATGAAATAATAGCAGAAAATTTCCCAAATCTAAAGAATGAAATGGAAAACCAAGTACAAGACGCTTATAGGACTCCAAATATACAAAATTACAACAGACCCACAACAAGGCACATTTTTATGAAAATACCTAAAATACAAAATACAGACAGAATTTAAAGTCCGCAAGAGAATAGAATGAAATTATATTCAGGGGGAAACCAATAAGAATATCAGCAGATATTTCAATCCAGACCCTCAATTGTAGAAGGCCTGGAACAACATTTACCAAGCCCTGAAAGAAAATGGATGCCAACCAAGAATCTTATACCCAGCAAAACTTATTTTCAGATTTGACAAGGAAATAAGATCCTTCCATGATAAACAAAAGCTAAAGGAATTTACAAAAAGAAAGACAGCATTACATAACATTCTCAGCAAAATATTCCATGAGGAAGAGATGAAAAACAACAATGCAAATAAGCCACCAGAAGAACTAGCCTAAAGGAATAGCCAAATAAAGGAGAAACCAAATCATGTCAAAAAACAAAAATGAGTCAAATGACTGGGAATACAAATCATATCCCAATAATAACCCTAAATGTTAATGGCATGAACTCATCAATCAAAAGACATAGACTGGCAGATTGGTTTAAAAAGAAAAATCCAACAATATGCTGCCCGCAAGAGACTCATCTCATAGAAAGAGATACCCATAGACTAAAGGAGAAAGGATGGGAAAAAACATACCATGCACATGGACACAGCAAAAACTTGGGGAATCCATTCTCATTTCAGATAATGTGGACTTCAAGCCAAAACCAGTCAGAAGGGATAAAGAAGGACATTATATACTGCTTAAGGGAAGCATAAATTCGCAAGACATAACAATCATAAATATCTATGCCCCAAACATTGGCTCATCCATGTACGTCAAACAAATCCTTCTCAATTCCAGAAATCAAATAGACCACAACACAATAATACTAGGCGATTTTAACACACCTCTCTCACCACTGGATAGATCTTCCAAACACAAATTGAATAAAGAGACCATAGATCTCAATAACACAATCAACAATTTAGATTTAATGGACATATAGAATATACCATCCAATAAAATAACGAATACACTTTCTTCTCAGCAGCACATGGATCCTTCTCTAAAATAGACCATATCTTATGCCACAAAGCTACTGTTAGCAAACACAAGAAGATAGAGTTACTACCTTGTACTCTATCAGATCATAATGAATTGAAATTAGAAATAAATGACAAAATAAAAAACAGAATCTTCTCCAATACCTGGAGATTAAATAATACACTACTATATGATGAATGTACAACAGAAGACATCAGGAGGGAAATTAAAAAATTCTTAGATGTAAACGAGAACAAAGACACATCATATCAAAATCTCAGGGACACTATGAAAGCAGTACTTGGAGGAAGATTTATTTCATGGGGCACATTCAACAACAGAAGTAGAAATCAACAAACAAACGACTTAACACTACAGCTCAAAGCCCTAGAAAAAGAACAACAGACCAACACCAAAAGTAGTAGAAGACAGGAAACAGTTAAAATCAGAGCCGAAATCAATGAAATTGAAACAAAAGAAACAATCAGAAAAATTAACAAAATAAATAGTTGGTTCTTTGAAAAAATAAACAAAGTTGATAAACCCTTAGCCACACTAACAAAGAGAAAGAGGGAGAAAACTCAAATTACTAAAATTCGGAATGAACAAGGAAATATCACAACAGACACGAGTGAAATACAAAACATACTTAGAAGCTATTTTGAAAATCTATACTCCAAAAAAACAGAAAACCTCGAAGACATCAAGAAGTTTCTAGAGACATATGAATTACCTAAACTGAAGGAGGAGGACATACACAACTTAAATAAATCAATTTCAAGCAATGAAATAGAAGAGGTCATCAAAAGCCTACCAACGAAGAAAAGTCCGGGACCAGATGGGTTCTCAGCCGAGTTCTACAAAACCTTTAAAGAAGAGCTCATTCCAATACTCCTCAAAGTATTCCATGAAATAGAAGAGGAGGGAACCCTTCCAAACTCATTCTCTGAAGCCAGTATCACCCTGATACCTAAACCAGACAGAGACACATCGAGTAAAGAAAATTTCAGACCAAAATCCTTAATGAACATCGATGCAAAAATTCTCAACAGAATTTTAGAGAATCGCATCCAAAAATATATTCAAAAGATAGTGCACCACGATCAAGTGGGTTTTATCCCAGGGATGCAAGGTTGGTTCAACACCCAGAAATCAAAAAATGTCATTCACCACATCAACAGACTAAAAGTTAAGAATCACATGATTATTTCAATAGATGCAGAAAAAGCAATCGATAAAATACAGCAACCCTTCATGCTCAAAACACTAGAAGAAATTGGGGTAGTGGGAACATTCCATAACATTGTGAAGGCCATCTACGCTAAGCCCATGGCCAATATCATTCTAAATGGTGAAAAACTGAAAGCATTCCCCTTAAAAACTGGAGCAAGGCAGGGATGCTCTCTTTCACCACTTCTATTCAACATCGTCCTTGAAACTCTAGCCAGAGCAATTAGATAAACCAAAGAATTTAAAGGGATAGGAATTGGAAAAAAAGAACTCAAACTATCCCTGTTCGCTGATGACATGATTATATATTTAGAGGAACCTGGAAATTCCACCAGAAAACTCTTAGAACTCATAAGTGAATTCAGTAAAGTAGCAGGTTACAAGATCAATGCTCATAAATCCAATGCATTTTTATACATAAGTGATGAATCTTCAGAAAGAGAAATTAGGAAAACTACCCTTTTCACAATAGCTTCGAAAAAAATAAAACACTTCGGACTCAATCTAACAAAAGAGGCGAAGGACCTCTACAATGAGAACCACAGACCACTCAAAAAAGAAATTAAAGAAAACCTTAAAAGATGGAAAGATCTCCCATGTTCTTAGATAGGCAGAGTTAATATTGTCAAAATGGCCATACTACCTAAAGTGCTATACAGATCCAATGCAATTCCAGTTAAAATCCCAATGATGTATCTTACAGAAATAGGGCAAGCAATCATGAAACTCATCTGGAAGAATAAAAAACCCTGAATAGCCAAAGCAATCCTCAGTAGAAAGAGCGAAGCAGGGGGTATCGCAATACCAGAGCTTCAACTATACTACAAGGCAATAGTAACAAAAATGGCATGGTATTGGTACCAAAATAGACAGGTATATCAATGTTACAGAAGAGAGGACATAGACACAATCCCAAATAAATACAATTTTCTCATACTAGACAAAGGGGCCAAAAATATGCAATGGAGAAAAGATAGCCTCTTCAACAAATGGTGCTGGGAAAACTGGAAAACCATATGCAACAGAATGAAATTAAACCACTACCTCTCACCCTGCACAAAAGTCACCTCACAATGGATCAAGGACCTCAGAATCAGACCAGAGACCCTGGGTCTTATAGAAGAAAAAGTAGGTCCAAATCTTCAACTTGTTGGCTTAAGACTTCCTTAACAGGACTCCCATAGCACAAGAAATAAAGCAAGAATCAACAACTGGGATAGATTCAATCTAAAAAGCTTTCTCTCAGCAAAGGAAACTATCAGAAATGTGAAGAGAGAGCCTACATAGTGGGAGAAAATCTTTGCCACTCATACTTCAGATAGAGTCCTAATTTCCAGAATAGATGAAGAACTCAAAAATCTCTACAACAAGAATACAAATACTCCAATGAACAAATGGGCTAAGGAAATGAACAGACACTTCACAGAAGAAGATGTACAAGCAATCAACGGATATGTGAAAAAATGTTCAACATCTCTAGTAATAAGAGAAATGGAAATCAAATCTACCCTAAGATTCCATCTCACCCCAATTAGAATGGCGATTATCAAGAACACAAGCAACAATAGGTGTTGGAGAGGATGTGGGGAAAAAGGTACACTCATATATTCCTGGTGGGGTTGCAAATTAGTGCAGCCACTCTGGAAAGCAGAATGGAGATTCCTCAGAATGCTTGGAATGGAACCACCATTTGACCCAGCTATCCCACTCCTTGGCCTATACCCAAAGGACTTAAAATCAGCATAATATAGAGATACAGCCACATCAATGTTCCTTGCTGCTCAATTCACCATAGCCAGATTGTGGAACCAACCTAGATGTCCTTCAATTGATGAATGGATAAAGAAACTGTGGCATATATATACAATGGGATATTACTTCGCCATAAAGAATGATAAAATTATGGCATTTGCAGGCAAATGGATGAAATTGGAGAATATCATGCTACGTGAGATCAGCCAATCTCAAAAAACTAAAGGATGAATGATCTTGCTGATAAGCGGATGAGGACATATAATGGGGGGTGGGAGGGGTTAGCGTTAGGGTTAGTGTTAAGTTTACGGTGAGGGTTAAGGAGGGTGGCAAGAATGCAGGAAGGAAGGACTGTATAGAGGGGAAAGAGGGGTGGGAGGGGTGGGGGGAGGAAAATAAAATAACAGAATGAATCAAACAACATTACCAAATGTAAATTAAATTTATGATTACACAAATGGTGTGCTTTGACTCCATGTGCAAACAGAGAAACACCATGTATTCTGTTTCTTTACAATAAAAATAATAAATAGAAAATAAAAAAAGAAAAAGGAAATATCATGACAGACACCACCGAGATACAGAACATAATGAGAAGCTACTTTGAAAATCTGTATTCCAACCAAAATAGAAACTACAGAAGACATTGACAAATTTCTAGAGACAGTTTCTCCTCCCAAACTGAACCAGGAAGAGATACACAATTTAAACAGATCAATATCAAGCAATGAAATAGAAGAAGCCATTAAAAACCTACCATCCAAGAGAAGCCCAGGACCAGACAGATCCTCGGTCGGGCTCTACAAGACCTTCAAAGAAGAACTCATTCCGATACTTCTCAATGTATTCTAGGAAATAGAAAAGGAGGGTACCCTACCAAACTCATTCTATGAAACTAATATCACCCTCATACGCAAACCAGGCAAAGATGCATCAAGGAAAGAAAATTTTAGACCAATACCCTTGATGAATATAGATGCAAAGATCCTTAACAAAATATTGGCAAACTGTATCCAAAAACATATTAAGAAAATCGTGCACCACGATCAAGATCAAGTGGGGTTCATCTCTGGAATGCAAGGATGGTTTAACATTTGTAAATCAATAAACATAATCCATCATGTCAATAGACTTAAGGATAAAAAGCATATGGTTACTTCAATTGACGCAGAAAAATCGTTTGACAAATACAACACCCTTCATGCTCAAACACTAGAAAAAAATAGGGATAGTAGGAACATACCTGAACACTCTACAGGCTATTTATGCTAAGCCCATGGCCAACATCATTCTTAATGGAGAAAAACTGAAAGCATTCCCTTTAAAAATGGGAACAAGACAGGGATATCCCCTTTCACCACTTCTATTCAACATTCTACTCGAAACTCTAGCCAGAGCAATTAGACAGACTAAAGAAATTAAAGGGATACGAAAAGGAAAAGAGGAACTTAAGCTGTCACTATTTGCTGATGACATGATTCTCTACTTAGAGGATCCAAAAAACTCCTCCATAAAAATTCTAGACTCATCAATGAATTCAGCAAAATAGCAGACTATAAAATCAACACACACAAATCTAAAGCATTTTTATATGCAAGCGATGAAACATCTGAAAGGGAAATGAGGAAAACAACTCCATTTGCAATAGCCTCAAAAAAAAAAAAAATACTTGGGAATCAATCTAACCAAAGAGGTAAAAGATCTCTACAATGAAAACTACAAAACACTGAAGAAAGAAATTGAGGAAGACCTTAGAAGATGGAAAGATCTCCCATGTTCTTGGGTAGGCAGAATTAATATTGTCAAGATGGCCATACTACCAAAAGTGCTATACAGATTCAATGCAATTCCAATTAAAATCCCAATGATGTACCTTACAGAAATAGAGCAAGCAATCACAAAATTCATCTGGAAGAATAAGAAACCCAGAGTAGCTAAAGCAATCCTCAGCAGAAAGAGCAAAACAGGGGTTATCGCAATACCAGAGCTTCAACTATACTACAAGGCAATAGTAACAAAAGCGGCATGGTATTGGTATCAAAATAGACAGGTAGATCAATGGTACAGAATAGAGGACACCAGCACAAACCCAAATAAATACAATTTTCTCATACTAGACAAAGGGGCCAAAAATATGCAATGGAGAAAACATAGCCTCTTCAACAAATGGTGCTGGGAGAATTGGAAATCCATATGCAACAGGATGAAACTAAACCCCTATCTCTGACCCTGCACAAAACTCAACTCAAAATGGATCAAGGACCTCAGAATCAGACCAGAGATCCTGCATCTTATAGAAGAAAAAGTAGGTCCAAATCTTCAACTTGTTGGCTTAGGATCAGACTTCCTTAACAGGACTCCCATAGCACAAGAAATAAAAGCAAGAATCAATAACTGGGATAGATTCAAACTAATCAGCTTTCTCTCAGCAAAGGAAACTATCAGCAATGCAAGGAGAGAGCCTACAGAGTGGGAAAAATCTTTGCCACTCATGCTTCAGATAGAGCACTAATTTCCAGAATCTATAAAGAACTCAAAATACTCTACATGAAGAATACAAATAACCTAATCAACAAATGGGCTGAGGATATGAACAGATACTTCACAGAGGAAGATCTACAAGTGATCAACAAACATATGAAAAACTGTTCACCATCTTTAGTAATAAGAGAGATGCAAATCAAAACTACCCTATGATTCCATCTCACCCCAATTAGAATGGCGATTATCAAGAATACAAGCAACAATAGGTGTTGGAGAGGATGTGGGGAAAAAGGTACACTCATACATTGCTGTTGGGGCTCCAAATTAGTGCAGCCACTCTGGCTCTGGAAAGCAGTATGGAGATTCCTCAGAAAGCTTGGAATGGAACCACCATTTGACCCAGCTATCCCACTCCTTGGCCTATACCCAAAGGACTTAAAATCAGCATACTACAGAGATACAGCCACATCAATCTTCATAGCTGCTCAATTCACAATAGGCAGATTGTGGAACCAAACTAGATGTCCTTCAATTGATGAATGGATGGAGTATTACTCAGCTATAAAGAATAATAAAATTATGGCATTTGCAGGCAAATGGATGAAATTGGAGAATATCATGCTAAGTGAGATAATCCAATCTCAAAAATCCAAAGGACGAATGATCTCGCTGATAAGCGGATGATGACACATAATGGGGATAGGAAGGGGGCAAGAATGGAGGAAGGAGGGACTGTATAGAGGGAAAAGTGGGGTGGGAGGGTTGGGGGTTTAAGGAAAAAATAACAAAATGAATCAAACATCATTACCCTATGTAAATGTATGATTACACAAATGGTATGCTGTTACTCCATGTACAAACAGAAACAATACGCATCCCATTTGTTTACAATAAAAATAAATTAAAATAAAAAACAAATATCTCAAAAATTTTCAACATCTCTAGCAATTAGAGAAATGCAAATTAAAAATACTTTGAGAATCCGTCTCACTGCAGACAGAAAGACAATTATCAAGATTACATAACAATATGTGTTGGCCAGGATGTAGGGAAAAAATGGTACACTCATATTTTCTGGTGGGACTGCACATTAGGGTAACCACTCTGGAAAACAGTATGGAGATTCTTTTAAAAACTAAGAATGGAACCATCATTTGACACAGTTATCCCACATTTTGGTATATATGCAAAGGAGTTAAAATGAGCACACTACACTGATGCAGCCACATCCATGTTTATTATCAGCTCAATTCACAATAGGTACGCTATGGCACCAACACAGGTGCCCTTCAACTGATGAATGGATAAAGAAAATGTAGCATACGTACACAGTGGCGTGGTGGAGTATCAGTCAGCCATAAAGAAGAACGTCCTTATGACATTTTCCAGCAAATGGGTGGATCTGGAGACTATCATGCGAAGTGAAGTAAACCAGTCCCACAAAACAAAGGTCAAATGTTTTTTCTGATATGTGGAAGGTGACCCGAAATGATTGGGGGAGGGGAATGAGGGGAAAAATAGAGATGCAGTAGTTTAGACAATGGAGAATAGAGGGAAGGGAGTGGGGAGAGCAAAGGAAAGACAGTGGGATGAATCTGATATAATTTTCCCATGTACATATATGAAAATAACACAGTGAATCCTACCACCATGAACATTCATAAGAATGAGATTCTAACTAGAGCGAGATATATTCCATGCTTGTTTATTATATCAGAATGGATCCTGCTGTCCTATGTATCAGAAAGGACCAATAAAAAATAAAACAAGTTGAAGGTCACTGCTAAAGAGGACATCAGACAGAATATCTGGAGGGCGTTTCTTTCTTTTTTACCCTTCTTAAAAATGATTTCATTATTGCGTTTCTGTTACACTTGGGTTCATCTGACATAACCATACATGCATGGAATTTAATTTGCTCCATTTCAGTACCCAGTGCTTCCCTTTTTCTTCCTGTCTTCTCTTCTCTCCTTCCTCTATTATATGCATCTTCCTTCTATTTATGTATTTTTTGAACTTGTGCTTTACAGGGATACATGAAGTTGGAATTCACTGTGCTATATTTTACATGTAACTAGCATACTTTTGTGAAAATATTTCATCATTTCCTCTACTTTCTGCCCTTCTTCCTTCCCCCACAATCTCCTTCTTCTACTCCACGGATTTTCCCTGTATCCTTATTCAGTCCGACTCAGTCTTTTATCCCTTACTTACTCTAGCTTCCGCATATGAGAGAAAACTTTTGACCCTTGATTTTCTTTTCTGTTTGATGTCAACTAGCGTGATATTCTCCAGTTCCATCCACTTAAAACAAATCACCTACTTTCATTCTTCTTTATGTCAGTAAAACTCCACTTTCTACATATGCCACATTTTCTTAGTCCATCCACCTGTTGATAGGTACCTGATCTAGTTTCACAACCTGCCTATTGTGAATTATGCTATGAGACAGGCACACCGATGTTGATTATAGTTCATTTGGATAAACACCAGGGAGTGGGGTACCTGGGTCATAGGGTGGTTCTATTCCTACTCCTTTTGGAATTTCCATAATGTTTTCCAAAATGGTTGTGCTCATTTGTAGTCCCACCTACGATGTATGAGTGTACCTTTCCCCCACATCCTTGGCAGCATTTGTGTTCTTGATTCTTGCTGTCATTATTCTGACTGGAGTGAGAACGAGTTTCAGTGCAGCTTCAATTTGTATTTCCCTGATTGCCAGGGATGTTGGACATTTTCTCAAACATTTGTTGGCCATTTGTATTTTTCCTTTTTAGAAATGTCTGTTACGCACATTGATATTAATAGTAGTGCAATTCACAATCACCCAGTTATGGAACCTGCCCAGGTGCCATCAACAGATGAGTGGATAAATACATACACAATGGAGTATTACTCAGCCATAAAAAAGAATGAAATCAGGGCAAACGGATGGAACCAGAGAATATGGTGCTAAGTAAGTGAAATAAGCTAGACTCAAACAGTCAGTGGTAAAATGTTTTCTCTCACATATGGACACAAGAGAAAGGGAGGGAAAAGGAGGGATGAATCCCAGAAAAGTAGAGAAGATCAGTGGAGTAGAGGATGGAAATTGAGGGGAAGGAAAGAATGATGGGCAAAGAAGAGAAATGTGAAATGAAACTGACAAAATTTGCTATGTACATCGATGAATATACCGAGCAAATTTCAACACACACACACACACACACACACACACACACACACGAACACACACACAAATATATATATACACAAAACACTAATTAAAAATAATAAATAAGTAGCATGAAGACCATCAGACCATCAGAGTAGCAAATGCGGAATGGGGAAGAGAGGATTGGAGGGAACGAGGAAGCACTGGGGACTGAAATGCGGTAATTTATACTCCATGCATGTACGATTATGTCACAATGAGCCCCACTAATATGTATAATTCTAAGGCACTGATAAAGGCATTATAAAAATAACTGTGTGGAGGTCAGTCACTGCAGCCAATGCATCAAGGCTTTGCCCTACCCTACTCCTCTTCCGCTTCCTCCTCCTGTGTGAACCTAGGTGGCTCTGGGTGTTCTGCTATGGGCCTGTGAGCCCAGCTGCCACCTGGGGACTGTGTCTTTCCCAGCCCAGTAGCCAGATTGCCTCCTGGCAGAGGTCACAGTTTTGTGCATTCTCAGGGTTTTCCTGGTGCACAAGGAGAAGAAGCATCCTGGGATGCCATAAATCACAAAGATTTCACCCAGCCAGCTCCTGCTATGCAGACCATCGTAGCTCTGCAGATTGCTTGACTGGCCTGGGAACTAATGAGCCCTGGTTTTGCAAAGGGGCTGATGCCAGAGCATCCCCTGCCCGGGAGACAGAACCTTCTCCGTGTGGGTGCGGTGCTTTGTGTTCGAGAGTGGGACTTGGGAGTGCTGTGTGCACGGTGAAGCTCTGTGTGCCCAGTCGGTGGAGTGGCCCACCTGGGTTCCTTCTGTTGGGTAGCGCATATCTCTGCTCTAGAGTCCCTGTGACTTCACGGTATACGTTATTCCGAGGGATTGCTACCAGGTTGTTCCTCCCTGGCACTATTTTTTGTCATCTCCAGGGGAGATCAAGATGCAGGGTATTACGTCTCCCTACATTGCAGCCTTAGGGAGAAAGCTTAGGGAGTCCCATTAAAGTGATTACGTGGCACAGTTTGATATTCATAAATTCAGGAAAGAGGTTTCCTCACACAGATGGGCATGACACACTCCCAAGTTCAGTTATATTCACACTGACTCTCTCCTCCACCACTGTTTCTGAAACAAATTTGCCAGATACGCCTCCTTTCCTCTCCTTTTGTTTGACCCCCAACCCCATGAACAGTCTGGTTCCAGCCATGGGTGCAGGTTCAGTCCTGATTCAATCTTTCTCACTCTGCTCCAGTAGCCAGAGTCTTAGAGTCTCTCCAAGACTGACTGTCCAGTACTGAACCTCAGTACGCTCCCTCTGTCACTGACCTCACTGAATAACTGTTCTCCAGCTATTTCAACTCCACACACTGCAGAGGAGCTGGGACATGCAGGCTGTTTCTATGTCACTATCCCCCAAATCCCCTTGATGTTCCAATTCTGCAGGAAGTTTCAGCAATTTGCCTTCATGAGGTTTCCTACCATTTGCCTTCATGTAGCAGACTCCTTGCCAATCTTTGCACTTGGGCTCCATTATCACCTTCTCTAGGAAGCTTCCCCTGTCACCCTGTTTTAACTAGTTTCTCCAGTAGCCCCTAGACTCTTATCCATGACCCTTTTCACAACCCGCACTCATTTATTCATTGCTCAGTGAGTCTTTTTATTGCTCCCCGGGTCAGAGCTAATTTAGCATCTCATATAAGAGCAGAAGCACCTGCTCAGAAAGGACCACAGATGTTCGTTCAGTGTTGAATTGTGGGTAATCGGAGACTTCTTGCTTTCTTATCGCAGTGTGGGACATGGTGATGAACCACTCTCCAACTCTGTGAGTAGTTTTGCAATGCATGTGTTCCCCACAATGACTCCTGTGGAATTCCGGGTGTGCATGTTAAAGCCACAGGAAGGAATACCTTGTCCTGTCTTGCTTTTATTCTTAACCATAGAATTATCTTACTGCTATTTAGGTGACATATTTGGGACAAATGGAAGAAAGATTAATCAAAATGTTGCTTAGGCCTCCACAATTGATACAGACACGAACCTGTATGCAGGCATGCCCCTATACCTCCTTGAACATGTCACGTAGTTCGTCTCTGATGCTCAAGTATCTTTAGAAGTTTCCAGATGACAGTGGCAAGGGAATTCGCAAGTGTGAAACTTTCTGGGCATGCATACTAATGTTGCTGACACGGCACTTCTAGGTCCCTTTTGCAGCCTTGCTCTTGTTTGAGAGTTCGAAGACGACTCTCTTTGAACTCTGAGCTTACTTTTACAGAGAGCTTCTCCTACTGCTGATAGTGTAATGGGTTACCTGGCTATCTCTCCTACGTTTTTATCCAAAAGCAACAGTCACTTGGTACCTCAAGATGGTACCACTTTAGATGTACATCAAATGCTCTTTTCCCTTACTGTCAAGCAGAGTGGACACATGTTCATGAGGAAGTTCAAATCAGTCAGAGAGAAGAAACAACTGAATGTGCCCATGCTGAGGGGCACGTGTGGATTTGTGATCTCTGCACGCCATCCCCACTGGCCCACTCTCTGCTCAGCATTCTATCAGTCCACATGAGTAGGAGAATGGGGCTTCCTTGCCTCTTCTTCTCTTTTATCTCAGGACAATTTTAACCTCCCTAAACAGCACTTCTACACAAAGCACAGAAAGAGGGGAGGACCAGGATGACAGCTGTTCTGAGGTGAGTGGGGCGTCCTCAGGGTCTATCATTTTCCTTCCTGAGAGATGCCAGGCTCCACCATCCTTTACCAACACATGATCCACTTCCCAAGACCTGATCCCTGGAGCCTGGTGTGAGAACACCTTTGTACCACTGCGTGTTGCTGCAGAAAATCACAGAACCCCATGTGAGAGCCACGACACTTTCATGGCCATCCTTGTCTGCTTTGATCTCAATACTGGACAGCAGTCCTTCTTTGTGACTCTAGGCCCTCTTGAGCCCTTCCGAGAGGATCCCAACATGTCACCTGTCTCCAAGGTCCCTCTAGCACACATCTGTGACTGAGTTCTTAGTCAAAGCACATTCCCATTCTCACCTGAGACTCATGCAGGCAGGGGAGGGAGAAGGGCCTCTGTGCTGGAAGGGGACATGCATTCTGTCGTCTGGGACACACTCTTGTACTCATCGGCACTGGGAACTCAGCTCAGGCCAATTCCCAGCTGGAAAGGCCAGGACAGATGGGAATGCATGACTCGCCATCTCCTTCTCTTCCAGTGACCATTGGTGAAGACAAAGGTCTAAAGTTGGTTACCAGGGAAACTGAAGCTGAACCCATCCGACTCACAAGAGAAACAAACAAAGGAGTAGGAATTGAGACACGGGATGATTGGCAGAGTACTCCCACTGGCACAGAACTGTGAATCTCAGTAATGGGTTGCCCCAGGGATCCTGAATCTGGCTATTTCGGAAGGTCTCCTCGCAGCCTGGTGAAGCAAGGTGACTAGGGCGAGGGGTACAATTGTGAATTCCGGAGGTGAGGCAGGAACATAGGCAGAGGCCAGATCCTGGGAGGCAGAGAAGCAGGACTGTGCTCTCACAATCATTGCCTACTCTTTAATTCCCTGCTTATTTTGGCATTCCCCTCCCACTCAGAGCCCAACTTACAACTATTTTGGGGGGCAGTACCGGAGCTTGAACTCGGGGCACTCGACCACTGAGCCACATCCTCAGCCCTATTGTGTATTTTATTTAGAATCTTGGTCTCACTGCATTGCTTAGTGCCTCGCTTTTGCTGAGGCTGCCTTTGAACTCACAATCCTTGAGCCTCAGCCTCCCGAGCTGCTGGGGTTACAGGCATGTGCCACCGTGCCTGACAACAACTATTTCAAATTGCAAGCTCTTCACCTATTTAGTCTCAACTCTGAGAAACTGAAGCCACGTTGATTATAAACAACCATAATACTGGTTTGGTGACTCTTGCATTCTGTCATCTCGGGAAGAGTTGCTCTATAGTTCAGCTGATACTGAAATAGCACCACAAGAATACCAGAGAAGGAGTTCAATTCAATACACTGGTCCTCATTGGTAGCAGCTGAGGAAGAGAAGAAGCACAGATGGATTGAGACATATAGGCCTGTCAATATCCCATAACAAAATATCTAGAGAGCAGACTGGTCTAGCATGCAGAGCCCTGGATTTCCCCCAGTGCTGACAATTTTACAGAGGCATGTGTAAGAAAATATGAACGCACCAGGAGAAGGTGGTCATGGATGGATGGCTTTTGGTGTCACCTACCTCAGAAGAGTCAAGATGAAATAAGATAATGTCTTAAACTGCCCGGCCCCTAGTCAGGACTCAGTAAAGTTAGTTTCTTGTGCTGTTTCCATTGTTAAATGTTATGTTGCCTTGCAAGACCAAGAATTGATATCTACTAAAAGAGGTAGGGGGTCAGCATTCCTGTTACAATGCCCACTGCATCTACAGAGGTAGCACTGTAGAAGAGTAGAATCTGGAACACAGCTACATGCTCGGGTCCCCTTGCAAGACTGAGGTTCTGGGTTCTTGAATGGGATGCATGCACTGATCGCGGAACAAAGAAATGGAGCTGTGTCTCTCCTGCAGCTGTCCATCAGGAGAACAGAGATAGGATAACAATGAGGTGGGTAATTAGGGGTGGGGTGGATGTCATGGTCTGGATGTGAGGCGTCCCCCAAAAGCTCACATCTGAGACAATGCAGGGAGGCTCAGAGGAGAAATGATTGGGTTGTGAAGGTCCCTGAAGGGATTAATTAAAGTGGTGGGGTGTAGTTGGAAGAGTTTGGAATTGGAGCATGGCTTTGGGATATATATTTTGTATCTGGACGGTGGAGACTGTCTCTCTCTCTCTCTCTCTCTCTGCTTCTTGATGATGTCAGCTGTTTCCCTCTGCCACATTCTTCTGCCATGATGTTTAGCCTCACCTTGAGCCCTGAGCAATGGAGCTGGCCTTCTATGGACTAGGACCTCTGAAACCACGAGCCCTCAAATAAACCTTTCCTCCTCTATAATTGTGCTGCTCACAGCATTTAGTCCCAGCAGCAAAAAGCTGACTAAATCAGTGGGGAAGGGTGATCCTCTGTTACACCTGTGTGTGTTACACACACTCATTCTACACGAGCCTCCTGCAGACCATTGATTCTGACACCTTCTTCTGTAAGCACTTCATACCTACTGCACTCAGCCCTGATCCTCCTCCATCCTCTGACCTCCTGCCAACTGATGGTACATAGGGGATCTCGTGAATTCCAACATGCCTGTGGCTATCAGTTTTCTCCCTTTCCGAGGTGTTCATTTGCCCAGGAATGGAGCTGACCTGGAAGTTCCTCCTCACAATCCATTGCAATGGCCAGTCAAGCCCAGCGAGGGAAGTGGCAAGGGGATGGGTTAAGAACTTTGTGACTGGTAAAATGGTGAAGCAATGTTTGAATTAGCTTTGGGAAGCATGCTTCCTGAATTGGAGTGCCTTCGTCAGCAGAAGGTCAGGTGGGGAATGCACAGTCAGACAAGGCTTTGAATCTTATCTCCTCCATGGTCCTTCCTATTTGAGCTTCTTAGGGTGAATCTCGTAGCATTTGCCTTCTTTTGTGTAAGTGAGGGTGAATTATTTTCTTTTCCTGTAACATTTTTGTGATATTACTATAGGTAGATAATGGAGATTTTCACACATTGTATATTTTCATTGAATGTGACTAACAGCAACTGTGATGTTTTCATTTTGGACTCACTTTTAACACACACACATTCGCACCCCTCCATGAAAACCCCACACGCGTGGGGTTATATAGAAACCGTTGGATTCCAAAGGAACCCTACTCTCAATCCAGTGAAAATGACCTTATTGTAGGAGAAAACCTCCCCCCCCCCCCATTTTTTGTTACTCCTCTCTTTTTTATGTGACGGGATCCTATCTCAGACGTCAACTGAACTCCAATTGCGACAAGATTTCCTAGGTGCTACCAGTACAGTCTTATACGTTTTCTAGTTATTTTTAGGGCCAAAGTAGCATTCACACGTGTTTAATACAATACTTTTCTGAAACATTTCAGAAAGGATGTGTTCTCTGATCAGAATTAATTAAGCCACCATGTGATGATCTGTGACGAGGGTCCTTTAGAATTCTACATGGAATGAAGTCAACTTTATAGTCCATTAGGCACAAAGAAAAGAGAAGCTACACATGTGAACCCTAATATAATGTGCACATAACAATGATGCTCGGATTTTTATTAAACAGGTGTGAGAACGCTATTGGTATCATCCCACACGGGGGCGCCCATGTATAACGACCAGCATCGGGAAAGCTCTCTAGTAAGAGTGGAGGCAACACTATGGGTTTGTCCTCTACTGTGGACAGGAATCCCTGATTTCCACTGAAGGGAGAATACCACCAGCCTGGCTCTCACAGCAATCTGGTCTAATGAATGTTTTTAGGTCTGGTGTCGGCATCAATCAGGTTATATCTTTATCTCACCTCTCAATTTTTGCTCATAATTTCTTGTCTGCAGCAGAGCTGTCGTGTATTTTGAACTAAACTTGTTTTTAGCTATATATAAAAGTGAATTGAGATCATTCGAACGGAGGAAGGAAGGACTGTATACAGGGAAAAGAGGGGTGGGAGGGGAGGGGGAAAGGGAAAAAATAACTGAATGAATCCAACAACATTACCCTATGTAAATTTATGATTACACAAATGGTAAGCCTTTACTCCATGTACAAACAGAGAAACAACATGTATCCCATTTGTTTACAATAAAAATAAATAAATAAAAAGTGAATCGAACATATTATTGGGTTACCGTGGGATATTTTGAGCATGTATGCATTGCATAATGCTTAATTCAGCTTAAATCTGTCTCCTCAGCAGTTTCTTATGAAAACATTCAAAATTGTTTCTTCTACCTTTTTGAAATATACACTATATTTTTCTTTTTTTTTCAGGAACATCATTTTTATTGATTCTTTTTTATTTCATTTGACATAACATAAAGGCATGGAATATTATTTCCTCTAATTCAGTCCTCAGTACTTCCCCTTTATCTCCACTCCTTCCTTCCCTGTTCCTTTCTCTCCCTCCACTGATTTTTCTGCAGTTTCAGTTTTTTGTTTTATTTTGTTTTTGAGTTAGTGGCTTTTGGATATCAATGACGGTGAGAGTCACTGTGGTATACTCATATATGTACATAGGAAAGTTAGGTCAGATCCATTCTACACTGCTTCCCTCATCTCATTCTTCCTCCCTCCCTGTCAATCCATTTCACCTAGTCCGCCCGTCTTTCTTCTATTTTCATGGAATCCTCCCCCTTTCCTTTCTCTCCCTTTTCCAACTTATTTTGGACTAGCTTCTACATATCAGAAAAATCATTTGACTTTCTGAGTCTGGCTTCTTCACTTAGCTTGTTCACTTCCAGTTCCATCCTTTTACCAGCAAATGCCAAAAATTCACTGCATTATTCTTAAAGGTAGTCATTCCCCATGAGTGGTGCCCCAGAATTTCTCACTCCTCTCTAGCTGTAACTTAGTATGCACTGATCACCTCTCTTCATCCCTCCCTCACTCCTACTCTTCACAGTCCCTGGGCACCACAATTCTATCTCAATAGCCAACAAATGGAAGCAACCTGAGTGCCCATCAAGTGATGAATGGGTACAGAAAATGTGGTGCATCTACACCAAAGAAGAAAAGTCATCCATAAGTCATCATCAAATTCTGTCATGAGGAGCCCTTTCAAGCTTTTATTATTCAGACTCATGGTTTGCATGTTCAAAGTCAAAACGGATCTAGAGATAAATTTGGAATAAGAACATTTAGCAAGGTTGCAGGATACATCAATGCACAAAGAATATATGCCAGCACAAGCAGAATGTAAAACTTCCAAAATGATAGTTTTCAAAAGTCTCATACCCAGGAATAAAAGTTCACAAAAGATGTGCAGGACTTCTTTGGAGGAAACTCTACAAGTTTTTGAGAGAAGTTGAAGTCAAGCATCTGGCATAACAAATAGCCTGCATGGTTTAAGATTATGTTCATTTATACCTCTGGCTGCCCTTTACCTGTAATATAAACAACATTTGGGAACTGTTCTCAACAGAATTCTGTTTACATGACATTAAAGTCATACAAATGACACCAGACTTTTGATTCCATAAAATGGACTAAAATCAGAACCTACAGAGTCACAATTCAGTTAGACCTCTGCAGAGACTTCGAAGATAGACTCCAAGGCCTATATAGTGTCCACTATCTTTACCAAACACCCTACATTCCAGTCATACAAGGAAACCAAGAGATAGTATGAGTTCTTCAGAGCCCACATCAAATGAACTCATGAAAAGTAGTTTGAAGTAGAAAGCAAAACTCATTTTAACTTTTACAAGTCATCTAACATAAATATCCAGAAGTGAAAGAACTGACTTAAGTATGTGATTTAAATATTTCTCCTTGAAAAAATGATCCATACACAAGCTACCCGGAAGTGGCTAATACCACATTTGGAACTGCATATATGACAGGAAAGGGAAGTTCAGTGTCTCGGCTGTGAAGAAGTGCAAAAGGGTTGTTTTGGTTACTTTGTCTTTAGGTGGTCTTTTTAAGTGGGGTAAACAGGTTTCCTCATTTCTCACCTACAGTTCAGGTGTACATATGTGAGACATCTTTTCTTACACTTGATAATGTTCCAGTTGCATAATGGATTGTAGGTTTGCACTGATTTTCAGTCACTGCCATCATGTCTCACACAAAAAGTTATGAAGAAGCTATATGTCATGATTTTCAGTATGACAGAAAAAGAAGGGAAGAAAGGAAAGGAAGAGCAGGTGGGAGAGGGAAAGGCAGCAGGGGAGGGAACATCAGACCCTTAGAGAAACAAAACATTTGTTTCTAAAAGTAAGTCGTTTGGGGGGACAAATGACAAATGTTGGCAGTCCTTCCGCAGCATTCATGATGTTCAGGTTCAGGGTGTATTAAAAATATTTGCTTTTTCCTAGCACGTTAAGAATTTTATCCATTTCATTGTTCAACAGTTTTTGAGTCCACGAATGTAGTCCCTTTCGATTATACAATTTATTGAACATATTTTAGTGTCTTATTCATATTACTTGTTGAGATTTATCCACTTATTTCACCATTCTGAAAACTACTGGAAACTCTACTCCTAGTCCCTAAAAAGCCATTTTTACATTTATCAATTAGTTTACGCTTCCTTGTCCTGAAGATTCATACTCATCTTTCATGAAGTACCTTTCTTTTTCCCTTATATTTCTTGTTTTGCTCACTTATGATTTGTAAACTGGATGTTCCCATAATTGGCCAGATATTTTAATAACATATTTATCTAAAGGCTATTGTCTTTCTTAGGTACATTTTAATCATGTGCACTCGGCTCCTGGAAGCAGTCAGAATACAATCTGTTAACGTAAATATTTAAATAGGGTTAAAATAGGAGATCCTGTCATTGGGGCAACAGAGATGAACCCACTCATTGTTATGCCAAGTGAAACTGGCCACAAAGGTACAGAAATGCACTGCATGATATTCTCACTGGTGTGAGTAAGCCAAAATAGTCGAATGCACACAAGCCAAGGTGAACGGTGATTACCAGGACAAGAGCATGATGGAAATTAGGAAAATTTGGTCAAATTTTTAAAATGTACTTATGTAGAACGACTCAGTGGAGAGATATAATATACAACGTAATGATCTTTAACAAGTTGTGTTGTGACATGCGATGGAAGTGCTAGGTATCAGGGACAGGAAGGACAGAGAAAGGAAGGAAGAAAGGTGATTATGAAATCAATGTGACCAAAAGTAGTAACAACTGATCAATCTGGGTGAAATCTATACGAGATTTCATACTGCTCTCATGACCTAACTATGAATCCTATTGTTTCAAAATATGAGGTAAAAGAGACTATCCATCAGCTAGATTGTTTCAGGAAGACAGAATTCATTTTGTAGCATTAAAAAAAGCTAGGAATGGTCTTCAAATCTCTTGTTTTCTTATTTATAAAAGACAAACCTTATTTATAAAAGACAAATGAATGGTCAGACAAACTACAGATGCATTTTCTCCAGTTTTTACAGTGTACTAAGTACTTATTAGCTATTTAAAAATCTGAAGTCCACACAGAGACAAAAGTAAAATTACAACTAAAATGTCACATTCTGAAGGAGGAGCTCAGTGCATTTGTAGGCCTGTGACAAATAAAATGGTGATATTCATCTCTTATAGGGTTAATCCCAATGTTTTTTTTTTTGTTTAAAAATTTACTTAGGTCCAATATACATACATAGACTATTCTGTAAGTCAACCACTCTAGAACAAATTACCAACAATAGTCAGCCTTTATTTTTTTTTGGTACTGAGGATTGAGGCTTGGGGTGCTTAAGATCTGAGCTATACCCCTGTTTTTGTATTTCATTTACAGGCAGGTCCTCCCAGAGTTGCTTAGTGCCCCCCGCTAAGTTGCTGAGGCTGGCTTTGAACTAGTGATCTTCCTGCCTCAGCCTCCTGATCCACTGGGATTACTGGCATGCACCACCATGCCCAGCAACAAACAGTATTTTTGACTATAAGTAAAATGACTCTCTTAAAGGAAGAATGAAAATGTCCGATGGAAAGAAATTAATGGAAATTTTTGTTGGTCATGTTCTGGACAATTCTTAATAGTGAATCACAAAAGTAATTTTGTAAATATTTAACTTCACAATACTCTATTTTTGGAAAATAAGTTTTGTTTTGTGATAACATTTGGGTACTTTTGATTTCTCTAATCCCTGAACTCTTTAATCGACTGAAAATCTCCACCAAAATCATTATCATATAGCTACCTTTATTTTAGTGTCCTGAATCATGTAGCATTTACTAAACTTATTTTAAAACAATATCAGTCAAAGAAATGGTGGTGATCATTCATTGAGCTCCCTCCTAGAGGCTCTATCTTGTCCTTTGAAGTGTATCTGCTGCTGGGCTTGCACTGGGCAATTTGAAACTGCAGAAAAGTAAGTATTAAGTCAGAAAATTCATTCACTTTTTCTTACCAAAAGACAGATAGTAATAAAATAACTATGTTGGAATTGAAGTACAGATTTCTCTCTACCAGCCAATTGCTCTCTGGTAAGGCAAAATACCTGAGCTGCAGTTTACTCATTTAAAAAGGAGGTAACATCCCTATGTAAACAGGCCTCAATGCAAGATGTTAGAAGGATGCTGATTTAGCACTGTACACATGCTATTAAAAGGCATTTCAGGGCTGGAGTCATAGATCACTGTAGAGCACTCACCGACCATGTGTGAGGCACTGGGTTCTATCCTCAGCACCATGTAAAAATGAATAAATAAAATAAAGGTATTGCATCCATCTACAAATAAAAATATTTTTAAAAGGCATTTACACTGTTGATATAATGAGTAAGAAATTATGTACAATTTTATAACTAAAACTGAATATTATTTCCTTGGATTTGCTAATATACAGTTCTGACTTGGAAAAAAAATGTATTGTTGAGCACACAAAATCAGTATCAAAGAAAAGGGAAAGTCTTTATAGCTAGGGTCTGTACAAAGCTGCAAACTATACTTTTCATTTTCCAAAGATGATGCAGGGGATGTTTGAGGTCCTTTGCTAATGTTGTCTTTTGTTTGCAACTGATGATGTCATAAAATATGACACATGCCTACACCTTACCCCCAGTCACATTTTCCTTTCCCTTCCTTCACCTTGAACCTCTTGTTCCCGTTCACCCTCTGTCTCAAGACCAGGTATGTTATCTTGAATTTCAGATGGTCACTCTGTTTGTTGAAATGGATGATCACTGCTCTGTTGGGTCTATTGGAGTGTGTGTGTGCAAATAAAAATGTTTTTGTTAACACATGTAATAAGTAGGCATACTGCATAGATATATCTAATCATAATGAAGTCTAAAAATGTTTTCCTATGATTCTGTATACTTATTCCCAATGAATTTCCACAGAGAGGAAATTCCCAGAATTGTTACCTACGAGGACATTGAAAGATATTTTCATCTATGCTGAGATGGATGTGTGTGCAATCTGATGTCAGTGAGCAAAAAAGGGAAATCTTCAGACATATTTCCTTGGAACATAAAAGCGTCCATCCAGGACACAGCAGAATGTAATCCTCCAGGATCAATCCTTCTTTCATGAGAGCAATCGTCACTTTTAGCAGCATAGGAAAAGTTTATCAGCATATGGATACATTTTCTCAGAAACAAATTTCCATTAACAGAAAACACCAAATATGAAAGACACAACCACAGGCTCAATAGTCTGGGAAGATTCTTGCTCATTTCTTCTTCCTCCAGATTTAGTTCTTGGTCTTCCTTTTCTTCTCATATTTCACACTAAATACTAAACAATGTCACTTATAATATGCATGTAAAAGGGCAACATATTTGAGCATTTCCATGGCCCATGAATAATGTAATTTTGTTTTACTATACAAACATCTTTCAAAATAAGTCTTTAGTAATTATACCTATGTGCTGCCCCAGTGCTTGCAGAGTCATTATTTCCACCATGTTGGCAGAGAAATCATCTTGAGGCGCATGGAAAAGGACACGAGAATTTCTGTTGAGGTTTGGTTGGCCAACTAGAAGCCCCATCATGGAGACACTTTGAAAAAACATGCTGGAGACTTGAAACATGAATGATTCCAGCCTGTGTCATTCTCCCATTCTGTAGCCCCGTTTGCCCCATAAATAGTTCTTTTGTTCTAAGGCACAGTATCCCCACTTCCCTCCTGCACCTTGATGGGCCATTTTGGTACCCTCCACAGCAGAGAATAGATGTTATAACACAGAGCAATGAGTCCTATTGGTCTTCAATAAAACAGCTACCATCTCAGGGACACAGTCACAACCTCACATTGTCCCTATATTTCACCGCCCACTGTGCTTCCCACCAGGGTCCCCAGCGAGTACTCAGGAATCTGTCCTGTGGGCCCAGCCGACACTTCCAGGATTCACATAACTCCGTCACCACCCACAGCACTAGCCCTGTCTACAAAGATAGCCAGCCTCGCTGCAGACCTATTTTTCCCTCCCCCAACCCCTCCATGATCACAAACGCCCAAAATGGTGGTACCACCTGCTAAGGCTAGGACGCCGACTGCCAGGACCTTCCAAACCTTGGCCATTTAGCACCACCAGGCCTGCTGGAAGCTCACAAGCACCTCCTCATTCTCTGCGAGACTTGGACTTCAGACAGGGCTGATCTAAGGACCTACCTGCTGACACTCAGCAAGCAAGAAAGAAGACAGCCAAAAGAAGGAAGTCACAACCAGCCTTGGCACAGCTCTGAGCACAGAAGGCAAGAGCAGGGCACGTGTGCAATGGTGAACGGACCCACACTGTCAGGAGCATGCTCACTGACAAAGGAACCAACAGTGATTGGTAAGCATTTCCTGCCTCAGCAGAGATCCTGTCTTGCAGACTGAAGTCCTTTCACAGCGCCACACACCCCACCCTGGTTTTGTGTTGTTTATTTATTTTGCTTGTCTTTCTCTCTCTTTCTTTCTTTCTTTCTTTCTTTCTTTCTTTCTTTCTTTCTTTCTTTCTTTCTTTCTTTCTTTCTTTCTTTCTTTCTTTCTTTCTCTCTCTCTCTCTCTCTCTCTCTCTCTCTCTCTCTTTCTTTCTTTCTTTCTTTCTTTCTTTCTTTTTATTTCTTCTTTTTTAATCCTGCAGGATGTTACTTTCTTTACTAGGAAATTTGAGGATAGACAACCCTATGTTACCCTGAGGGGAGGAGGGAAGGATGTGCCCTGAAATGTCCTGCTGTGACTGATGCCAGTACATTTTAGGTTTTTTGTTTGTTTTGTATTGTTTTGCCTTTTATCAGCACTAGAAATCGTAACCAAGGGGCTCCACCATTTATCACATCCCCAATCCTTTTAATTTAGTTTAGTTTTGTTCTGAAAAATTTGAAAGAGGGAATCACTAAGTGGCCCAGGATGCCCTCCAACATGTGATCCTCCTGCCTCAGCCTCTCCAGTTGCTGGCATTACAGATGGGCACCACTGTGCCCAGCAAGGATGCTCATATGTATTTTTTAGGTGCTTTGAAAAATCGATTCCTTCCTGGCACCTTTTTTCATGGTTGCATTGCTTTTTCCCCAATTGATGTAGAATAAAAGTTTTCAGAAGTGTTTACTTTTTCCAGGGTACATTTGGTACATTAAATCTCTGGACTTGTAACAGAAGCCCCTGACTATACTGGTCATCTCTCAGGTAGGGTATGGCTCAGAAATACCCTTAAATATTGGTCCTAGAACTTAGACTCCGTCTGTCGTCAAGTGACATAGACCGGTAGTGACTATGCCTACCATATACCACACTCCCCAAATTCCAGCCAAATAAGGTGTTCTTACAAAAGATGACATTTCTCTTAATGCTGTAAGGGAGCATACTACCTCAAAAGAGGATCCAGCACCTAAGAGGTGGAAAGGCTTAACGGATATTGATTCTGATTTTGAAATCTAGAGTAAAGGGGATCCTGGAGGGTGAGGGATGATGTGGGCTAGGATTGGGATGGAATTGTGATGTAATATTTTAGGATTGATCCACAGAGCAAAGCTGAGATTCTGTTTGTTTGTTTATTGATTTGTTTGTTTGTTTTGGTACTGGAAATTTAACCCAAGGACACTTTATCACAGAGCTACATTCCCATATCTTTTTTGGTTTGTTTGGTCTTTTTTGAGGCAGGGTGTCACTAAGTTGCTTAGGGCTTTGCTAAGTTGCTGAGGCTGGCCTTGAACTTGAGATACTCCTGTCTCAGCCCCCCAAGCCACTTGGATGACAGTTATGGGCCCCTGTACCTGGATTGCTCTGTGTTTTTAATGCACACAAGATGACTGTGTGTATTTATGGTGTACGGTGTGCTCTTTCGATACTTGTGTGCCTTAGGTAATGATCAAGTCAGGGTAAATGGCATTTCTTCACTTCAAACATTTATACTTACTTTGTGTTTGAGTGTATGAGCTACTGGAGCAATCATCGCTAAGTTGTTCTTGTTGGCTATTTTTTGGTCATAGCACACAAAAGCTTATAGAAACAGAAAGTTTACTAGTAAGAGATTTACACTTGCACTCCATTCCTCTCCACATTTTGAATTTTTGATACGCCATTTTCTAGCCTTTCTGTAGTGTTTACCTCTTAACTTGACAGTGTAGCTATTGTTTTTACTTGGCATCATACTTGTATATGAATTGGTTAGGCACATGCTTTACAATATTAGAAAATCCTCAGTTTATTTGTATAAATACTCTCACCACTGAAATTTATAGTTTCACATGATTTCTTCTTATTCGTTAACATCTCGTTCTTTCTTTTTGATTGCTTCCTTTAGCTTTTCTTGCAGGACATACCTAGTGGTGATATGCTCTCACAGTCATTGCCTGTCTGGGAATGTATCTCTGTTTCATTTCTAAAAGATGTCTTGGCTGACCACAGTATTCTTAGTTGATTTTTTCCCTTCAGTACTGTGAAAATCCCATGAGACCCTCTCGTGTCATTTGATGTTTCTGTGGAGAAGTGGACTGTCACATCATTTGGGACAAGTTTATATGTTACATGGTTTTTCTTTCTTGCAGCCTTAAGAACCTTTAACTTTAACCTTTGAGAACTTGATCATAACATATATTAGGACAGACTTTTTTTGGTTTAATCTGTCAAGTGGCCTTTGACATCTATGTACCTGGGTATTTGTATCCTCCTGTATGTTTACACAATTTATGTCTTTGGATAAGCATTCTAACAGTTTGGCATTCTGAAGTTCTTGAGCACCGATAATCTGAATATTGGCACATTTAATGTTGTCCAAAAAACCTCATAAGTTTTCTTCATTTCTCCTTATTCCTTTTTTTTTCCTTTTCTACTCTGACTCGTATGTTCAAAGAGTATGCTGAGGAGCTTACTAGTTCATCTTATGATTGCCCATCCTGCTGTAAACATTTTCTATAATATTGCTGATTTCATGGAGTGAATCTTTTCAGCACAAGAATTCATTTGATTTTTAAAATTATTTCCTTCCAACTCTTCGTTTTGTTTCTCTGTTGAGCATTAACATACTTGTGTTTTCTTCAAGGTCATCTAGATTCTGAAAAGCAGCTGCTTTAGAATCTCTGCCCAAATGTTCTCCTACAATATTGCTATGCGTTTCTGGCACCTTATTCTGAATATTAGGAGAGGTCATGGTTTCCTGAAGGTCCTGATGCCTCTTGGAAGGCAAAATCATATGTGCATTGAAAAATAGCTTATTTCTTCTAGATTTCCCAGTCTGGCTTTCTTTGAGCCTGACTTTCCAGTGAATCTATACAGGCCACTTATATTCTCTAAGCTTACCATCATTTCTACTTTTTTCAGAAATGGGTAGCACCCATGTCCTTATCTGCCAAGAGTCTCCTGTTGGCATGTTTTCACTCTTAGATAACTGGAGAGAAAGCTGAGCCCAGATTTGTGACAAATACACTGCTGATGTGCTATAGATGTGCTACATCTCCACAAACCTCACCGGGTAGCCTAGGTAGGCCAAGGTGCCCCATCCAGAGTTATCCGACTATGGTCAGGCACTGTAGGATTCTGCCTGTGGTTGGCCTATCTCTAAGATCTCATGCCTTGCTTGCGGCCACCAGTGTCACCAGGGTGCATCACAACCAAACCCACTACCTTCTAAGACCAGTGCAACATTGCAGAAGGATCAAGGCACACACTACCATGAGCTGACTATTGCTGGATTCCAAAATCACAAGGATCTTTTAAACAGGCCATGTAACACCTTGAAACATGGCATGATTGTCAGGTTTCAGTCATCATCCCTACGTCATGTCATCTGTTTCTGTCCTGCACAACCCTGCCGTACCACACAAGCCTGGAATAATACAAAGACTTAGGAAAATGTCTTCCTTTTACCTAACAGACATCTGCTCCTCACCTGCAGATATTGTCTTCTCCTTACATCTGTTCTTGGCCTAATGTCCTCAGCAATCCCACATCAGACAGCTCCTTATGGTGGGTTAGAAATCTACACAGACTCTTACTTGCGTGTCCTAGCCTGGGAAGCATGACCCTCATGAAGGAGAAGGACCCCAGTCCCAGGAGCCAGATCTGCCCTGAGCATCAACATCCTATGGCACTTGTTGACCTTTGAAACAAAACTTTACTTCTTACTACCACTGACTCTGAAACACTTCTTGTTTCATTAGTTCTTTTTATTTTTACATGACAGTAGAATCCATTTGGCTATAAGTATACAAGGATGGAATATATTTTCACCTAATGAAGACCATGTTCTTGTGGAAGTACATGATGGTGAGATACACTGTGGTGTATTCATATATTACATAAGAAAAGTGTGTCAGATACCAATCTTTTCTTTTCAGATCCCTCTCCCTTTCCTTCATTCCCTTTGCAAAATCTACTGAAATTCTCTTCTTCCCTTGCCACCCCCCCCCCATTATGGGTCAGTTTCTACATAGCAGAGAAATCATTCAACACTTGTTTTATGGGATGGGCTTAGCAGATATTCCCCAGATCCACCCATTTACTGGCAAATATCATGAACTCAGTCTTCTTTTTAGAACTTTATTGTTTTTACGTATTTTAATGTGCTGCTGAGGATGAAACCCAGTGCCTCACATTTGATACAAAAGTCTTCTACCACCAAGCCACCACCCCAGCCCAGTCATTCTTCTTTAGGGCTGAGTAATACTCCATTGTGTATATATAACACATTTTCTTTATCCATTCATTTGTTAAAGGGACCTAGGTTGGCACCATAGCTCACCTATTGTAAATTGAGCTGCTGTAAACATTGACTTAGCACTGTTGCTGTACAATGCTCATTTTAATATATTTGGGTATCCATTGAGGAGTGGGATAACTGGATCAAATGTGGGTTCCATTCCACATTTCCTGAGGAATCTCCATACTGCTTTCTAGAGTGGTTGCACCAATTTTCTATCCTACCACCAATGTATGAGCAATGAATGGGTGAATGTTTCCCCCACATCTTTGCCAACATTTTTTTCTTACTTGTATTCTTGATAATTGCCATTCTCACTGGAGTGAAGTGCAATCTCACTGTAGTTTTAATTTGCATTTCTCTCATTGCTAGAAATACTGAGCTTTTTTCATGTGTTTGTTCAGTGTTCATAATTATTCATTTGAGAAGTGTCTTTTTATCTCCTTTGCCGTTTTACTGATTTTTTTGTGTCAAGTTTTCTTGAGTCCTTTTTTATATCCTGGAAATTAATATTCCATCTGAGGTCAGGTGGTCAAGATTTTCTCCCATTTGTTGAAGAGGCTACCTTTTCTACAATGGATGCTCTTAGAGCCTTTGTCTGGATTGAGATAACTGTACTTCTGTGGGTTTGTCTCTGTGTCCTCTATTTCTTCCATTGATCTTTAGGCCTGTTTTGTGTCAATACAATCATATTATTATTACTATAACTCCATAGTATAATTTGAAGTTGGATATTGTGATGCTTCTTGATTTGCTTTTCTCACAAAGTATTTCTTTGGCTTACCCAGGGTCTCTTTTTTTCCATATGAATTTCCTGACTGCCTTTTCTATTTCTATGAGGAGTAGCATTGGCATGTTGAAGGGAATGGCAAAAAATCTGAATAGCACTTTAGGTAGTATGGCCATTTTGACAATAATAATTCTGTCTATCCCAAAACATCAGAGGAAAATTCATCTTCTAAAGTCTTTTTCAATTACGTCCTCTAATGCTTTGTAGTTTTCATTGTAGAGGTCCTTCCCTCTTTTGTTAGATTGATTCCAAATTATATTACTTTTTTTTATTGTGAACAAATGGGATACATGTTGTTTCTCTATTTGTACAAGGAGTCAAGGCATACCATTTGTGTAATCATAAATTTGCATAGGGTACTGTTGTTTGATTCATTCTGTTATTTTTTTTCCTTCCCCCCACCCATCCCACCCATCTTTTCCCTCTATACAGTCCTTCCTTCCTCCTTTCTTACCACCCTCCTTATCCCTAACCCTAAACGTAACCCTAACCATAATGCTGACCGCTCTCACCCCCCATGATATGTCCTCATCCGCTTATCAGTGAGATCATTCATCCTTTAGTTTCTTGAGATTGGCTTATCTCACTTAGAATGATAGTGTCCAATTTCATCCATTTACCTGTAAATGCCATAATTTTATCATTCTTCATGGTGGAGTAATATTCCATTGTATAATTATGCCACAGTTTCCTTATCCATTCATAAACTGAAGGGCATCTAGTTTGGTTCCACATCTGTCTATGGTGAATTGAGCAGCAATGAACATTGATGTGGCTGTAACTCTGTAGTATGCTGATTTTAAGTCCTTTGGGTATAGGCCAAGGAGTGGGATAGCTGGGTCAAATGGTGGGTCCATTCCAAGTTTTCTAAGGAATCTCCACACTCCTTTCCAGAGTGGCTGCACTAATTTGCAGTCCCACCAGCAATGTATGAGTGTACCTTTCTCCCCACATCCCCGCCAACACCTATTGTTGCTTGTGTTCTTCATAATCGCCATTCTAATTGGGGTGAGATGCAATCTTAGGGTAGTTTTGATTTGCATTTCTCTTATTACTACAGATGTTGAACATTTTTTCACATATCTGTTGATTGCTTGTACATCTTCTTCTGTGAAGTGTCTGTTCATTTCCTTAGCCCATTTGTTGATTGGTTTATTTGTATTCTTGGTGGAGAATATTTTGAGTTCTTTATAGATTCTGGAAATTAGCGCTCTATCTGAAGTATGAGTGGCAAAGATTTTCTCCCACTCTGTAGGCTCTCTCTTCACATTTCTGATAGTTTCCTTTGCTGAGAGAAAGCTTTGTAGTTTGAATCTATCCCAGTTGTTGATTCTTGCTTTTATTTCTTGTTCTATGGGAGTTCTGTTAAGGAAGTCTGATCCTAAACCAACAAGTTGAAGATTTGGACCTAATTTTTCTTCTATAAGTTGCAGGGTCTCTGGTCTGATTCCGAGGTCCTTGATCCATATTGAGTTGAGTTTTGTGCAGGGTGAGAGATAGGGATTTAGTTTCATTTTGCTGCATATGGGTTTCCAGTTTTCCCAGCACCATTTGGTGAAGAGGCTATCTTTCCTCCATTGCATATTTTTGGAACCTTTGTCTAGTATGAGAACATTGTATTTATTTGGGTTTGTGTCCATGTCCTCTATTCTGTACCATTGATCTACCTGTCTGTTTTGGTACCAATACCATGCCGTTTTTGTCACTATTGCTTTTTAATAAAGTTGAAGATCTGGTATTGCAATACCCCCTGCTTCGCTTGTTCTACTGAGGATTGCTTTGGCTATTCTGGGTTTCTTATTCTTCCAGATGAATATCATAATTGCTTGCTCTATTTCTGTAAGGTACATCATTGGAATTTTAATTGGAATTGCATTGAATCTGTATAGCACTTTAGGTATTATAGCCATTTTGACAATATGAATTCTGCCCATCCAAGAACATGGAAGATCTTTCCATCTTCTAAGGTTTTCTTTAATTTCTTTCTTTAGTGCTCTGTAGTTCTCATTGTACAGGTCTTTCACCTCTTTTGTGAGATTGATTCCCAAGTATTTTAATTTTTTCAGTGCTATTGCGAATGGGGTAGTTTTCCTAATTTCTCTTTCTGAAGATTCATCACTTATGTATAAAAATGTATTGGATTTATGAGCATTGATCTTGTAACCTGCGACTTTACTAAATTCACTTATGAGTTCCAAGAGTTTTCTGGAGGAATTTCCAGTTTCCTCTAAATATATAATCATGTCATGAGTAAACAGGGATAGTTGAGTTCTTCTTTTCCAATTCGTATCCCTTTAATTTCTTTGGTTTGTCTGATTGCACTGGCTAGAGTGTCAAGGACGATGTTGAATAGAAGTGGGGAAAGAGGGCACCCCTGCCTTGTTCCAGTTTTTAGGGGGAATGCTTTCAGTTTTTCACCATTTAGAATGATATTGGCCATGGGCTTAGCGTAGATGGCCTTTACAATGTTAAGGAATGTTCCCACTACTCCAATATTTTCTAGTGTTTTGAGCATGAAGGGGTGCTGTATTTTGTCGAATGCTTTCTCTACATCTATCGAAATGATCATGTGATTCTTAACTTTCAGTCTGTTGATATGGTGAATGACATTTATTGATTTCTGGATGTTGAACCAACCTTGCATCCCTGGGATAAAACCCACTTGATTGTGGTGCACTGTCTTTTTAATATGTTTTTGGATGCAGTTTGCTAAAATTTTGTTGAGCATTTTTGCTTCGCTGTTCATTAAGTATATTGGTCTGAAATTTTCTTTACTCGATGTGTCTCTTTCTGGTTTAGGTATCAGAGTGATATTGGCTTCGTAGAATGAGTTTGGGAGGGTTCCCTCCTCTTCTATTTTATGGAATACTTTGAGAATTATTGGAATGAGCTCTTCTTTAAAGGTTTTGTAGAACTCGGCTGAGAACCCATCTGGTCCCGGACTTTTCTTTGTTGGTAGGCTTTTGATGACCTCTTCTATTTCATTGCTTGAAATTGATTTATTTAAGTTGTGTATGTCCTCCTCCTTCAGTTTAGGTAATTCATATGTCTCTAGAAACTTCTTGATATCTTCGAGGTTTTCTGTTTTATTGGAATATAGATTTTCAAAATAGCTTCTAAGTATGTTTTGTATTTCACTCGCTTCTGTTGTGATATTTCCTTGTTCATTCCGAATTTTAGTAATTTGAGTTTTCTCCCTCTTTCTCTTTGTTAGTGTGGCTAATTGTTTATCAATTTTTTGTGTTTTTTCAAAGAACCAACTATTTATTTTGTTATTTTTTCCAATTGTTTCTTTTGTTTCAATTTCATTGATTTCGGCTCTGATTTTAACTATTTCCTGTCTTCTACTACTTTTGGTGTTGGTCTGCTCTTCTTTTTCTAGGGCTTTGAGCTGTAGTGTTAAGTCGTTTGTTTGTTGATTTCTACTTCTTTTGTTGAATGCGCCCCATGAAATAAATCTTCCTCTAAGTACTGCTTTCATAGTGTCCCAGAGATTTTGATATGATGTGTCTTTGTTCTCGTTTACTACTAAGAATTTTTTTTATTTCCCTCCTGATGTCTTCTGTTATCCATTCATCACCTGGTATTGGAGAAGTTTCTGTTTTTTATTTTGTCATTTATTTCTAATTTCAATCCATTGTGATCTGATAGAGTACAAGGTAGTAGTATCTCTATCTTCTTGTATTTGCTAACAGTAGCTTTGTGGCATAAAACATGGTCTATTTTAGAGAAGGATCCATGTGCTGCTGAGAAGAAAGTGTATTCATTCTTTTTTGGATGGTATATTCTATATAAGTCGGTTAAGTCTAAATTGTTGATTGTGTTATTACGATCTATGCTCTCTTTATTCAATTTGTGTTTGGAAGATCTATCCAGTGGTGAGAGAGGTGTGTTAAAATCACCTAGTATTATTGTGTTGTGGTCTATTTGATTTCTGGAATTGAGAAGGATTTGTTTGACATACATGGATGAGCCAATGTTTGGAGCATAAATATTTATGATTGTTATGTCTTCCTGATTTATGCTTCCCTTAATCAGTATGTAATGTCCTTCTTTATCCCTTCTGACTAGTTTTGGCTTGAAGTCCATATTATCTGAAATGAGGATGGATACTCCAGCTTTTTCGCTGTGTCCATGTTCATGGTATGTTTTTTCCCATATTTTCTCCTTTAGTCTATGGGTATCTCTTTCTATGGGATGAGTCTCTTGCAGGCAGCATATTGTTGGATTTTTCTTTTTAATCCAATTTGTCAGTCTATGTCTTCTGATTGATGAGTTCAGGCCATTAACATTCAGTGTTATTATTGTGATATGATTTGTATTCCCAGTCATTTGACTCATTTTTGTTTTTTGACATGATTTGGTTTGTCCCTTATTTGGCTATTCCTTTAGGCTAGTTCCTCCCGTTGCTAATTTGCATAGTTGTTTTTCATCTCTTCCTCATGGAATATTTTGCTGAGAATGTTCTGTAATGCCGTCTTTCTTTTGTGAATTCCTTTAGCTTTTGTTTATCATGGAAGGATCTTATTTCGTCGTCAAATCTGAAAGTTTTCCTGAGTATAAGACTCTTGGTTGGCATCCGTTTTCTTTCAGTGCTTGGTAAATGTTGTTCCAGGCCCTTCTAGCTTTTAGGGTCTGGATTGAAATATCTGCTGATAGTCTTATTGGTTTCCCCCTGCATGTAATTTGATTCTTTTCTCTCGCAGCCTTTAAAATTCTGTCTTTATTTTGTATGTTAGGTATTTTCATAATAATGTGCCTTGGTGTAGGTCTGTTGTAATTTTGTATATTTGGAGTCCTATAAGCGTCTTGTACTTGGTTTTCCTTTTCATTCTTCAGATGTGGGAAATTTTCTGATATTATTCCATTGAATAGGTTTTTCCTTCGTTTGGTTTCTTTCTGTAAGCCTTCCTCAATCCAAATAATTCTTCAATTTGGCCTTTTCATGATATCCCATAATTCTTGGAGATTCTGTTCATGATTTCTTACCATCTTCTCTGTTTGGTCAACTTTGTTTTCAAGATTAAATATTTTTCTTCAATGTCTGAGGTTCTGTCTTCCAGGTGTTCTATCCTATTGGTTATGCTTTCTGTGGAGTTTTTAACTTGGTTTACTGTTTCCTTCATTTCATGGATTTCTGGTTTTTTTTTTTCTTTCAGTATCTCTAAATTTTTATTGAAATGAACTCTTGCTTCCCGTATTTGCTCTTTTAACTGTTGACTGGTGCGATCATTTAATGCCCGCGTTTGCTCTTTCTTCTCCTCCTTCAATGCCTGCATGTGCTCTTTCATTTCCTCATTTGCTTCCTTGATTGTTTTAATTATGTACATTCTGAACTCCCTTTCTGACAATCTTCTGCTGTGCTGTCAAAGGGTTTTATTGATATAGTATCTAGGTTTGTTTTGGACGTTTTCTTCCCTTGTTTTCTCATATTGGTCAGATGTCAGTGGGACACTGTGATATTGCAGATTTCCTCTATTGGCTTATAGTGTCCCTGTAGATTTCCAGTGTATCACCTCCCAGCCTTCAGTAGCCTGAAGTCTTGGAGGAACTTGATAATGCAGTGCTTCTGAAGAAAGCTGCCCCTAGCCCAGTACTGGTTCCAGGGCTTGGAGCTGGCTCTGTGTGGAAAGGCTCTCACTGGGCGGTCTGCTCCGTGAAGCTGTCCATGAAAGAAGCCTGCTGCCAGAGGGTGCAGGGCTGCTTGGGGAAGTCCCTGGCTGCCCTGTCCTCGTCCCTGAAGCTGCCTGCGGGCCGGAGCTCACTGCTGGCGGGACTTGGAGCTGGTTCTGTGCAGAAAGGCTCTCACTGTGGGGCCTCCTCTGAGAAGGTGGCCATGTGGGAGGAGCCCACCGCCGGAGCGAGCAGGGCGCCCTGGGGTAGACTCTACCTGCCCTGCCCTGCTCTGATAAGCTGTACCTATCTGGGCCTGCCGCCCAGTCCGAGCTTCACCTGGTGGGGGAGCCTCACAATGCGTCCCCTTCTTGAATCCTGGATTCTGGAGCGACTGGAGATTCAGTCACCCTCTAGTCCACCATCATGGATCGCCCGTGATAAGAGCCTGCAGCTGGAAGGGGCAGGGCCGCCTGGAGAAGTCTCTGGCTGACCTGCCTGGTCCCAGAGGTTGCCTGTGTGTCGGAACTCTGTGCTGGCTCTGGGACATGTGGCTGGCTCTGTGTAGAAAGGCTCTCACTGCGCGGTCTGCTCCGAGAAGCTAGCCTTGAAAGGCGCCTCCTCCTGGAGGGAGCTTGGCTGCTTGGGGAAGTCCCTGGCTGCCCTGTCCTGCTCCCTGAAGCTTCCTGCAGGCCTGAGCTCACTGCTGGCAGGACTTGGAGCTGGTTCTGTGCAGAAAGGCTCTCACTGGGTGGCCTGCTTCGAGTAGCTGGCCATGAGGGAGGAGCCCATTGCCAGAGTGAGCAGGGCTACCTGGGGAAGACTCTAGCTGCCCTGCCCTGCTCTGAGAAGCTGCTCCTCTCCAGGCCTGCAGGCCGAGCTTCACCCGGTGGGGGAGACTCACCCCGTGGCTCTATTTTAGTCCAAGGATCTCAATGCCTCCCCTTCTTGAATCCTGGGTTCTGGAGCAACTGGAGATGCAATTCCCCTCCAGTGTGCCATCTTGGATCACCGCCATTTTACTTTTTGAGGCAACTGTGAATAGGATGGTTTTCCTAACTTCAATTTCAGCTGTTTCATCATTCGAGTATAAGAACACAATGGATTTATACATATTAATTTTGTATCCTTCTACTTTGCTGAATTCATTTATGAGTTCTAGAAGTTTTCTGCTGGAGCACCTTCTGCGGGCATGTTTTGGGGCTTCTAAATGTAGAATCATGTCATGAGCAAACAGAAAATATTTTAGCTTTCCTTTTTCGATTTGTGTCCCTTTAAGTTCTTTGTTTGGCCTAATAACTCTATCAAGAGGTTCAAGACAATGTTGAATAGAAGTGGAAAAAGTGAGCCTTCCTGTCTTGATCCAGTTTTTAGAAGGAATAATTTCAAGTTTGCTCCATCTAGAAAGATGCTGGCTTTGGGTTTGTTATATGTAGCTTTTAACATATTCAAGTATGTTCCTTCCATCATTAGTTTTTCAAGTATTTTACGCATGAAAGTATTTTGTATTTTGTCAAATACTTTTTCCATGTCTGTTGAAATAATCATGTGATTCTTGTCTTTAAGTCTATTTACGTGATGAATTACATTAATACATTTCCATTTTTTTAATCTTTAACTTCTTTTTTTTTTAATTGTAAATAAATGGGATACATGTTGTTTCTCTGTGGTATGCCTTTACATTTCCATTTTTTTTAACCAATCTTTCATCCCTCTGATGGAACACGCTTGATCATGGTGCACTCTCTTTTTGGTGTTTTTGCATGCAATTTTCTAATAATTCATTAAGTATTTTTGCATGTGTGTTTACCAAGGACATTAGTCTCACGTTTCTTTTCCTTCATCTGTCTTTGTCTGATTTTGGTATCAGGGTGATACTAGTTTCTTTTTTTTGTTTTTTTTATTGTAAACAAATGGGATACATGTTGTTTCTCTGTTTGTACATGGCGTAAAGGCATACCATTTGTGTAATCATAAATTTACATAGAGCAATGTTGTTTGATTCATTCTGTTATTTTTTCCCTTCCCCCCACCCCTCCCACCCCTCTTTACCCTCTATACAGTAGTTCCTTCCTCCATACTTGCCCCCCTCCCTAACCCTAACTCTAACCCTAACACTAACCCTTCCCTCCCCCCCATTATGTGTCATCCTCCACTTATTAGCGATATCATTCGTCCCTTGGCTTTTTGAGATTGGCTTATCTCACTTAGCATGATATTCTCCAATTTCATCCATTTGCCCCCCTCCCTAACCCTAACTCTAACCCTAACTCTAACCCTTCTCTCCCCCCCATTATGTGTCATCCTCCACTTATCAGCGATATCATTCGTCCTTTGGCTTTTTGAGATCGGCCTATCTCACTTAGCATGATATTCTCCAATTTCATCCATTTGCCTGCAAATGTCATAATTTTATCATTCTTTATGGCTGAGTAATATTCCATTGTATATATATACCACAGTTTCTTTATCCACTCATCAATTGAAGGGCATCTAGGTTGGTTCCACAGTCTGGCTATTGTGAATTGAGCAGCTATGAACATTGATGTGGCTGTATCTCTGTAGTATGCAGATTTTAAGTCCTTTGGGTAGTGATACTAGTTTCATAGAATGAGTTGGAAATTGTTCTCTACTTCACTATTTTCTGTAATAATTTCAGGATGATTGGTATTAGCTCTTCTCTAAAGGTCGGATAGAACTGGGCTGAGAATGCATCTGGTCCTGGGCTTTTTTCTTGGTAGGTTTTTGATGGCATATTCGATATCATTACTTGAAATTGATCCGTTTAAATTTTCTTTACCTTCCTGGTTCAATTTCGGTAGCTCCAATGTCTCTAGCAATTTGTCAATATCTTCAAGATTTTCTAGCTTATCAGAGTATAAATTTTCAACATAGATTCTGGTTATCCTCTTCATTTCATTAGTGACTGTGGTGATATTTCATTGTTCTTCAAGGATTTTAATATCATGAGATTTTTATCTTTTTCTGTTGATTAGTGTGGTTAAGAGTTTTTCAAATTTGTTTATTCTTTCAAAGAGACAAAATTTTGTTCTTTTTAGGTATACATGACAGTAGAGTGTGTTTTGGCATAATATATATGTATATATTATGTACATATACATATGGAATATAACTTATTCTAATTGAAATCTCATTCTTGTGGTTGTAAAAGAGGTGGAGTTACTTGGTCATGCATTAATATATGAATATAGGAAAGTCATATCTGATCAATTCTACTGTCTTTCCTAAACCCTCTCTCCTCCCTTCCCCCCATTAGCCTTTGACTAATCTAATGGACTTCTCTTCTTCCCCTCCACATGCTCCCTTGTTGTGGGTTAGCATCCACATACCAGAGAGACTATTCAACCTTTGGTTGTAGGGGACTGGCTATTTCACCTAGCATGACATTCTCTAGTTCCATTCATTTACTGGGAAATGCCACAATTTCAATCTTCTTTATGGTTAAGTAATATTCCATTGTGTATACACACCACATTTTCTTTATCCATTCATCTGTTGAAGGGCACCTAGGTTGGTTCCATAGTTTAGCTATCGTTAATTGAGCTGCTATAAACATTGATGTGGCTGTGTCACTGTAGTATGCTGATTTTAAGTCCTTTGGGAATAAACCAAGGAAGGAGTGGGATGACGGGGTCAAATGGTGATTCCATTCCAAGTTTTCTGAGGAATCTCCATACTGCTCTCTAGACTGGTTGCACCAAATTGTAGACCCACCAGCAATGAATGAGTGTACCTTTTCCCCTACATCCTCACCAACACTTACTGTTACTTGTATTCTTGATAATTGTCATTCTGATTGGAGTGAGATGAAATCACAGTGGAGTTTCGTTTGCATTTCTCTAATTGCTAGTGATGTTGTGCATTTTTTCATATATTTGTTGACCATTCATATTTATTCTTTTGAGAAGTGTCTTCTCAGTTCCTTTGACCATTCATTGACTCTCTGTGTGTGTGTGTGTGTGTGTGTATGTGTGTGTGTGTGTGTGTGTTTGTGTGTGTGTATGTATGTGTTAAATCTTCTTGTGGTAGTTTCTCTATCCTGGGACTTAAAGCCATATCTGAGGTGCAGGTGGCCAAGATTTCTAGTATGAGACACTGTATTTGTGTGGGTTTGTCTCTGTGTCTTCTATTCATTCCATTGGTCTTCTTGCCTTTTTTGGTGTCAATACCATCATGTTTTTGTTACTCTATAGTATAGCTCTGTAGCATAATTTTAGGTCTGGTGTTGTGATGCCTCCTGCTTCACTTTTCTAACTAAGGACTGCTTTAGCTCTTCCGGGCCTCTTATTTTCCAAATGAATTTCATGACTGCCTCTCCTATTTCTGTGAAGAATGTCATTGAAGTTTGATGGGAATTTCAATGAATCTGCGTAATGCTTTTGGTAGTATGGCCATTTTGACAATATTAATTCTGCCTATCCAAGATCATGAGTGAAGTATTCATCTTCTAAGCTCTTCTCCAATTACTTTCTTTAGTGTTTTGTAGTTTTCCTCATAGAGGTCCTTCACCTCTTTTGTTGGATTGATTCCAGATTGATTTATCTTTTGAGGTTATTGTGAATGGGATAGTTTTCCTAATTACCCTCTGAACTGATTCATCATTGGAGTATAAGAACACAATTGATTTATGGATGTAAATTTTGTATCCTGCTATATTGCTGAATTCATTTGGAGTTCTAGACATTTTATAGTGGAGAGTTTTGTCTTTTAAATATAGAATCATGTCAGCAAGCACAGATACTTTAAGTTCTTTTTCTATTCATATCCATAAAATTTCTTCATTTTGCCTAATTACTTTTACTAGAGATTCAAGGACTATGCTGAATACAAGTGGTGAAAATGTACATCCCTGTCTTGTACCAGATTTTGGAGAGGATGATTTTAGTTTTTCCCCATTTAGAATGATGTTGGCCTTGGTTCTAGCATATATAGATTTTACAATATTCCTTCTATCCATATTTTTTCTAGTGTTCTATACATGAATGGTTGCTGTATTTTGTCAAATGTTTTTTCAGCATCTATGAGATAATCATGTGATTATTGCCTTTACGTCTATTTATATGATGAACTACATTTATTCATTTCCATATATTGAACAAACCTTGCATCCCTGGTATGAGCCCATCCCAGGTGATCATGGTGCCCTAACTTTTTGTGTTTTTGAATGCAATTTGCTTATATTTCATTAAGAAATCTTGCATCTATGTTCATCAAGAATATTGGGCTGACAATTTCTTTCCTTGCTCTTTTTATCTGGTTTTGGTTTCCGGGTCACATTAGTTTCGTAGATTGAGTTTGAAATTTTCTCTCGTTTTCTACTTGGTGGAATAATTTGAGGAAGATTGGTGTTAATTCTTTAAAGGTCTGGTAGAACTCCACTAAAAGTTCATCCTGTCCTGGGTTTTTGTAGGTGGTAGGATTCTGATGGCTTCTTCAATTTCATTACTTGAAATTGATCTATTTAAATTTTCTATATTCTCCAGTCTCAATTCGGGTAGGTCATAGTTCTCTAGCAATTTGTGGATGAATTCAAGATTTTCTAGCTTATTGGAGTATAAATTTTCAAAATATTTTCTGATTATCCACAGTGTTTTCAATAGTGACTTTGGTGATATTCCCTTCTTCATCAAGGATGCTAAATAGTATCTGTTTTTTCTCTTTTGGCTTGTATAAAGTGTTTATCAATTTTTTTTTTCAAAGAGCCAACTCTTTGTTTTGTTGATTTGTGTTGAATTCATTTTCATCTCAATTTCACTGATTTCAGGTCTGATTTTAATTATTTTCTATGTTCTATTGATTTTTGCATTGATTTGCTTTTCTTTTTCTAGGGCTTTGTGTCGTAATGTTAGATTATTTACTTTATATCTTTATACTGTTTTACTGAATGAGCTCAGTGCTATGACCTTTCCTCTGAGAACTACCTTCATAGTGTCCCAGAGATCTTGATATGATTTCTCAGTGTTCTCATTTACGTCTATGTGTTTTTAAATTTACCCCTGGTTTCTTTGGCTATCCATTCATCATTCAACAGTGAATTATTTAGTCTCTAGGTGTTAGTATAGTTTCTCTTATTTATCTTATCATTTATTTCTAATTTCATTTCTTTATGATTTGATAGAATCAAGGTATTATCTCCTCTTTGGTATTTTGCTAAGACTTGGTTTATGGTCTAATGTATGGTCTATTTTAGAAAATGTTTCATTTGTTTCTGAGAAAAATGTGTATTCAATGAAGGATGGATTAAATATTCTACATTTGTGTGTTAAGTGTAAGGTATTCATTCTATTTCTTAGTTCTGTAACCTTTTATTTTATTTTTGTTTGAAAGATCAGTCTCATGATGAAAGAGGCATGTTAAAATCACCTAGTATCATTCTGTTGTGGCTTATTTGATTCTTTATATTGAGAAGGGTTGTTTGGTGTATACCAATGCTCCTTTGTATGGTTGCATAAATATACAGAATTCTTATTTCTTGTTGTTGTAGTTTTCCCTTAAGTAGTATGAAATGACCCTTCTTTGTCTTTTCTGATTATCTTTAGCTTGATGACCACATTATCTGATATGAGAATAGTAACCCCTGCTTGTTTACAAAATCCGTGTGAATCGTGTGGTTTTTTTCCAATCCGTTCACTTTGAGTCTGTAGATGTCTTGCTTATGGGGTGAAGATCTTGGAGACAGCATATTTGGGGTCTTGTTTTCTAATCTAATATGCCAACCTATGTCTTTTGTTTGATGAGTTGAGACTATTTATATTTGATGTTATCAACTAGACATGATTTTTATTTCCTGACATTTGGATTTGTTTCTACTTCGAACATCGAATTAGGTTCTCCTTTGATTGACTAATCTTCTAGTGTAGTTTCTCCCTATTCTAGTTCTCATTTTTTTTCCATCAATTTGTCGTGAAGTATTTTATTGGGTATGTTTTTTAGTGCACGCTTTTTTGTTCTAAATTATTTTAAAAGCTTAATTTTGGTGGATATAGTATTCTTGGTTGGCAATCTCAGAGATTGGTATATATTATTCCAATACCTCCTAGCTTTGAGTGTCTGGGTTGAGAAATCAAGTGAGAGCCCGATTGCAGAATGGATTGCATCTAAATGGGACCAGTCATTTTTGTCTAGCAGCTTTAAATATTCTATCCTTATTCTGTATGTTAGGCAGTTTCATAATAACGTGTCTTCGAGTGGGACTGCTGTAATTTTGTGTATTTGGAGTCCTGTAGACCTCCTGTATTTGATTTTCCATTTTGTTCTTAAAATTTGGGAAATTTTCTGATGCTATTTCATTGAAAGGACTGCATTCCTTTAGTTTGTACTTCAGAGTCTCCATTCATCCTGAAGAATCTTAGATTTGGCCTTTCAATGTTATCCCCTATTTCTTGAAAATTCTGTTCATGGTCTCTGAACATCTTTCTTGTATCATAGACTTTATTTTCAAGATTACATACTTTGTTTTCATTGTCTGAAACTCTCTCTTTGAGGTGGTCAAGTCCATTGGTTATGCTTTTCATTGAATTTTTAAGTTTGTATATTGTTTCCTTCATTTGGTGGATTTCTGAATGATTCTTCTCCAGAATCTCTATGTACTTATTGAAGTGATCCTTTGCTTCCTGTATTTTCTCTCTGATTTCACTCCTTACATCATCTGGTAACTTGTAGATCAGTTTAACTATCAGCTTTCTACATTCCTTCTCTGACATTTTGTCCACCATGTCGTCAATGGAGCCTGATGTTGAGGCATTCTAGGTTGTTTGGGATGATTTGACCCCTTGCTTTTTCATAATATTTGTGTGTCTACCCATCTATCTGAATGGGTCTGAGGCAGCAGTGTTTCCACAATATAAACTTACATTCTCCCTGTAGGGTTCCAGTACCTCATATATTAGGGGGTGTCAAATAATTGCAATAACTGATGCAAACAATATATAGCATTAAGCTAAATACCTGGTTCCTTTTATCCTCTACAGTGTTCATTGGCACAATAAATAGAGATGGTAGGATTAGCCATTTCCATCAGTAAAAACAAAATGTAATCATAATCAAACAACAGATATTAGCTACAATTTCTGCGGAATTAATAATTCTTACAGCATTAGTGGTGGTGGCTTGTAATATATAAACCAATCATTGCTAAAAGGTGTTCAGAATAGAATTAATTGAGAGTAAATAATTAGAGATAAGTGGGTAGAAAAGAGTCTGCAGTTCAAAAGGCAAGTGGGGAAAATGCAGAAAAGATGTAGGACATGATGGTTATGAGGGGAGAGGAGAACTATAGACATTAAAAGATAAAGGAATAGTGATAGGGAGAACAATACGATTTGGCTGCTATCAGAAGGAGAAAGATAAAGCCAAAAGTGGGGAAAGTATAGTGAAAAATACTTTATAAAACCAAACGAAAATATACTAATCAAAAACACTTACCCTAGAAAGACAGAGCAAGGAAAAACAAGTACCTTCAAAAATACTTCAACTGAGAAAAACATATTTGTATGTATAAATGTCCACGAATCATTCAGCACACACTCAAACAATGAAAAATCTTGATGAAAACTCGAGTCTTTCCTGTTGCGCTCGACAATATAGTCAATGCAAATATACACCCAGTGTCTGTGCCCAGCTGTCTTTCTTCCCATTTCTCCTTGAAGTGTGCATTGAGCACAAGACAAGGGGCCACAGGTTGTCAAACCCATCCTTTTTTTGTGTTGCTCACTGAGGTGCCAGTTGGAGTTCAAAAATTGCCAGTGGGAGTTCAGCTTCCCTTCCTGGCATTATGAGGTAGGATAGGATGTCAGCCCCACTCCCAGGGTGATGTCATTGCTGTGTCTTGTGAGATGAGCTCCTGTAGCTGGAGCTCCCCAGGGCAGAGTTTTGGTCTACTGAGGCCCCAGGTGCTTTCTTGTGCCATGAGTTGTGTGAAGCTATTAAATCAACACACTTCTATAGCCCAGCAGTAGCTGATCTATATCGGGATGTTTTACCCCAGGGAACTCCCCAGGGTTCCACTTTGGGACAGGGGAGTCAGTCTTTCCCTGCTGCTTCTGTTGCCCACAGATTCCACCCTTCCTGGTCTCCTGGGCTCGGGCCCTGAGGGCACTCACACACATCCACATGTTCAAATCCCAAATCTGCTTCAGCTGGTCCTGTTGGACTCAGTGTGGGGAGGGAGCCACACACTACCAGGCCTCCCTGGCCTGTATTCCCCTGGGCAAAATACTCTCCTTGCCTGATTTTTTTCTTGATTTGTGAGGCACAGCCTAGGTCACGTGACCAGTGTCTGCCAAGATTGTGTATTGGAGACAGCCTGGATCTCCCAGATCCCAGTTCCAGGTCCCTGTTGGTGCTACCTTGACACAGTCACCTCACGATGGCTCCTGCCTGGGTCTCCAGGACAATTGGGAAACACAGGACATCTTTGGTGTGCCTGTTTATTTTGCTGAAAAGTCTCTAGATCAGTCTAGGGCAGGCTGCCCCTCTGAGCTCAGAATTTTCCATGCTAATACTGTATATTAGTATTTCTCAACTTTTTCCATCCTTGTGTGATAATTCCACTGCTCCCACAAGCATCTTAGCACTAACTTTGTCCCTTTTCCTTGTTTAATATACCCCCAAAATAATATGTCCCTATGAGACTCTGTCTAATATTGTCTTAGTGAAATCCCTCTCTCACCTGAGGTCACAGACAAGTAGTATTCCTGTTGCTGGAATCTCGGGTCACCAAGCAATGAGAAATATAGCTTCCCCCTAGTCTGCCATCTTCTCCACCTGACCACTTTCTTAGCATAGGAAGGGAGACAGAGGAGGAAGGTAGTCACATTCCTTCCTGCGGACCCTCCTCCTCCACAATTCCATGGTATTTCTTCTAAACCAAATCCTTGTACTGATAAAAAGTCTTATCCTTAAATGTGAATAAAAGTTTGAGTGTGGAGGTAAATTCTAATGTTGTGATTTATAACCCTTACATTACACAACTTAGGGTACATTGGATATTTCTGAGTATAATTTTTGGTGTTGAGAAGATTACAGGGTGTCCTGCTATTAGGGAGATTAAGTTTATAGGACTGCAAATCTATGATGCAGAGACACGAGTATACTGGACTTTTCACACATGCAATTTTCCTGTACATTAAGATATTTGCTATATCTGGATTCTTTTTTTTCCCAGAGGCCATTCTTCTATTTGAACATATTAGAGAGCATTATGACAAATAAACTTGCTTGTCAAAGGTCTCTTTTCCCACCCGGTTTTCTCTGATAGCTCTGCCTTTCATTCCTGGCTCCCCTGTATACCAAGGAATCAATCCACTTCTTCTGAACTTCACTTGCAGTGTATGGTCTCCAGGCCAGTCCCAAGTAATCACTGGTTCCTTGCCTGAGCACCAAGGACTTTTTGCTGCAATGTATCATCACATATCTAGAGTCCTTGAAAGTTGTAACTGTTTTGTATAGCTTCTCATCTTCACAGCATGTTAGCATGTATTATTTATTCTCTACAGCAGTTCGCTAAAGGCCAAAACTCAGGAACTTACTCAAAATTACAAAGTTCATTTTAGACCTTTGATTCAATCTACTCTGCTACAGGTATAGAACATGCTACCAAAACCAACACCTGACACACATTATCTACAGAGGTTTTCTAAGAATACAGAGTGACTTTCACCTTCTCCACAATTCAAGAGGCTATGGGTTGTGCAGAAGACTTGCGGTTTGAGAAGTTAAAAAAATATTTTTTTTTTCTGAATTTAGGCTCAATTCAGTAATCAGTGACATAGAAGGTGCAACATAATTTTAATGAAATCAATTAGCAAATGAGTCTTTTGTCCAAAGCAAGGCGGCTTCCTATAAACCCATCCTGAAATGAATCGACTGACCCTAAAACAACAGGAGTTGTACAATTGCATAACTCCTCTTGAATGCAAAAAGCCTGTCCGGTAAGCCAGAATGTGGCTCCATGAAGACAGTTCGGCTTCAAAGACCAGAAGGACTGAACTAAATGCCATCAGGTCATTCTCACAAATTCACCTTCAGCTAACTATCTCTGGGATTTTGTTGTTGTTGTTGCTCTTGTTACACGACAGTAGAATCTATTTTGGCATAGCTCAAACAGCATGGAATATAACTTTCTAATTCTATCTTCAGTACCTCCCTTTCCCCTCCCCTCTCCTCAATCCCTGGTCCTTTTCCTCTAATGATCTTTCTGAAATTTACTCATGATTATTTTAAGTATTTTCTTGTGGGTGTATACGATCACGAGCACCAGTGTGATACATACATATATGTACACAGAATTTTATGTCATGTTCTTTCCACTCTCTTTCCTTATCCCATTCCTCATCCTTCCTCTTCATTTTCCTTTGTCTACTTCATTGTATATCTATAATGGTATGAAGACTTTTGGACTGATTTTGGAAAATCACAACACTGAAGGCAATTTCATTTTTGCATTCTGATCTGATGCAATATACCAAAATCAGTTTAACTTGCATGTGTGAGTGCCTGTGGGAAACAGAATGAGGGTGATGCAACTGAACAACCTGAATGGTCTTTTCCAGGATCAGCTACTAACTGACGGGGAAAGAGAAGGGGAAATGTTCCTAGAGTGATCCCTCATGACTTGATGGACAAAACTATGCCATTTCTCTTCCTGCACTGAAGTTCTATTTCCATCTCTCCCTCACCAGACACCTTGTTCCATCCTAAAAAGCAGAAAAAACAACCAGTATGGCCCTGTGCCCTCATGATAGAACAGAGGGCCTGACACACAGGAGAAACCCAGTCAACATCTGTGCAATTGAAGCACATGATAAATTATCACATCATCAGTCCTAGGGTCCTAATGATGAGTCATATGGATGTCACTGTGCAGAGGATGAGAAGGCAATGTCTCTGTATTAAGACTCTGTATTAGTCTCTGTATTAGGACAATGCAGCAGAATGGGACAAACATGCAGTACAGATCTTTTTGTCCTTTAATGATCCTAGACTTAGCCAGTATCATACCTGTGTGTGTGTGCATGTAAAGAGAGAGGGAGAGACAGAGATCAAAAGTATTTGAAGATCTGTCCCATGCCATTGTAGGGCTAAAAGTTAAAGCTGTACGGAGCATAACATTAGGTTAGAGACCCAGGGAAGAGGTGACATTTCAGCTGGAATTCAAAAGCAGTCTGGAGGCAGAATTTTTCTTCCTGGAGGGAATCAAGTAATTTTCTCTTAAGGACTTCAACTGATCAGGTGAGGTCCACTCATATTATGCAGGGTCACTGGCTTTATTCAACATCTATTGATGTTCGTCTCCTCTGCAAAATAACCACACAGAAACATCTTGCCTGGAATATAGATGAGGACCTGTGTAGTGTGGCCTAGCAAAGTGACACATAAAAGTAACTATTAAAAGTCAGCCAATACAAACCCAGTTAGGATTAAGAAAGTCTATTTAAGAAAGGCAGGTCATTTCTTACTTAAGTTTAGGGACTAATCTCTCTTCTTGGCCCCAGTGACCAACTCAGGAGCAGCCCAAGTCTGGCCAGTTAGTCTAAGCTGACCTGAATGCCTACCAGGTGTGAGGCAGACTCCAGAGAGGCAGGTGCATACCCAAGCACAATCTCAGAACACCCCTGGACACCCTTGGAAACTGACCATTTACAAGTGCTCAGACACCTCCATCAGAACACATGTCAGTCAGGCAGGGCAGCTCACCAGGTTCCCCAGTTTGGTCCCCCCACTGTGGGAACTTTCACTGTCCACTTCCGAGTCTTTGCGTCTTTAGTTTCAGAGGGACCGTCAGAAGACAATCAGTTCCAGTCTTGTTAGTTCATGACACTAGTTCAACCCCTCTCCAAGTATGGATGACATTGCTGAGCGCTTTTCATGAGAAGTCCTGTGTTGGGATCATGCCAGTTGTGTCCAATCAGAGGACTGAGAGGTATCATTGGAAGCTCAGCAGACAGGGTGATTTCAGTTTTCAAAATCTTTTCTTTTTTATTTCCCTTTTGCCTTTGTGCCTATGTATATTAGTTAGTGTGATTTCAAAATGCTCACAGTGGAAGGAAAGATCCTGTGAGGAGAACTTTTCCAAGAAAAGGGGAAATTTTTTCAGGAATTGCTTTGAGAGACAGAGATTATTATTGTCCTCTCATTTGAAGTTGGAGAATTCAACACTCTCTCAGTAATTTACAAAACTAGTAGAAAGGATATAGAAAAATTCTATGACTCCATCTACCAACTGAATCTATTTTACACTTACAGAACACTCAGTGTAATGAAAGACACATATTCCTTTTTATTCTATGTGACAGTTTCACCATGATAGCCTCTTTCCTAGATTATAATACAAATTGTCAAATGTAAAACAAGAGAAATAATATAGAGAATTTTCTCTGACCAGAATCAGAGAGATATGTCACTGTATAAGAGAAAAATATACATCACCTAGACATTAAATCATATACTTGTAAATAGTTCACATGTGAAAAAGCTAAACTCAACAGAAATTAGAAAATATTTTGACATGAAAACACAACGTATTAAATTTCCAGGCTCAGGCATATCATGATAAGGCAGGAAATTTATACAATTCAATGTTGGTGAAGGAGCAGAATAAAGGATTGAGGTAAATGGTGAACGTTTCTACATCAAGAAATTACTAAAAGATGAATAACTGAAAGCCAGCAGAAAGTAAAGATGAATAATAAAAAGTAAGTTTGGGCAGAAATCAATGAGATTGCAAAGAACGAATAGAGAAAATTACCCTAAAGCTGTTTTTTGGAAAAGTATAATACAAGTTTTGGGCCCTAGAGAAATTAAAAAGATACTATGAATAGCTGTATGTATACACCTTTGTCAACTTTTTGAATTGGGAAAATGTCTTTGTATACTACTATTTACTTTTGAAACAGATAATCCAAATAGATGTACATGTATGACAAGATAGAATTTATATTTGAAAAACCTTCAAGAATGTAATCTCTTTCCATGTGGTTTCACTGGAAAATCCTAGAAATGATCAAACATGATAAAAGCAATTGTACCCAAGGTCTTCTAGAACTTAGAACAGGTAATGTCTAACACATCATAGTATCAGATTGGGGTTACCCTGACTAAAAAATCTAAAACAGTACAAGAAAAACAATATATAATCCTACTGCCCTCAGGAGCAGATGCTGAAACCTGTCAACAAAATATTACCAAAATGTTTTATTAATATGGAATTTGAAAGTATAAAAATAATGCATCATGACCAAAAGTTAAGTTTATCCTGAAAATGCAAACCTGGTTCGCTTCTCAAACATCAAACAATGGAATCTACTGCGTTATCTTAAAAACGCCAAATCACAGAGTTTCAACAATGGGTGAGGAAAAAGGATTTAATAAAATTCATGTATGACATTTGTTATGTCTACAACACTTATGACAACAGTATCAACAACTCAGCAAACTAGGAGTAGATGGAAAATGTCTTAACTTGTTATAGAGAAACTACAAAAAAATCCTACAATTTACATTAAACTTACGAGAGAAAGTCTAATTTCTTTCTCCCTAACACCAGGAAAGGAGCAAGGATGTTCCCTCTCAGGTTTGATACTTAATATTGTACTTGAAATTCTAAGCAGTTTAATAAGGCAAGAGGAATAAATAAATGGTTTATAGACTAGGAAGGTGGAAATACCACTGTTCCAATTTATACATTTTATGATTATCTACATGGAATTCTTATATTATCTGCAAAGCAATTTCCAAAAATGAACATGAGAGTTAAGTAATGTTTCAGTATACATGTTCAAAAAACAAAAAACAAAGTACTTCTTAAGATTATCAATGACCTATTGGAAACCCAAATTTAGAAAACACAAACACTAAGCCATTTACAATAGATCAAACCCTGACAAAATATAATACAACATGTACATGATTCACATGCTGGAAATCACCAGATGCTAAAGAAGAAATAAAGATATCCCTAAACAGAGGGACACACTGTGTTTATGCATGGGCCAGTAGACTTCTAAAGGTAAGATATCAATTGTCGCCAAATTTATGATAGACTTAATTAAATTCCAATTAAAATTTTAGCAGTATTTTTTTTGTATCTCCAGGGTAACTAAAATTTATGTGGGAAAATAACAGAAGTAGAAAAGACAAAATAATTTTGTAAAAGAACAAAACTCAAGAATTATAATACAAGGACATCTGAATCAGAGTAGAGAGCTCAGAAGTTACACATGCATTTACAGCGAACTGATTGTTGGCAAAGGCATGAAGCACATGCATTGGATAAAGAACAATCTTATCAATAAAGAGTGTTGAGGAAATTGATATCCATATGCTGAAGAATGAAATGACACTCCTACCTCTCTCCAGTTATAAAGTGACCTCGAAATAGATTAAAGACTTAAATAAAAGACCTGCATCTATGAAACTGCTAAATGAAAACACAAGGGCAATGCTTCAGGACATGTGAGTGGGTGAGGACCTTTTGGATAAGACCCAAAGCACCAGGGAATCAAAAGCAAAAACACACAAATGGTATTACATTGAACTAAAAACTTCTGCACAACTAAGGAAACAATGGAATGCAGAGGCAACTTACAGGGTGGGAGAAAATATTTCTCTTTGGGGGGTGTCGGTACTGGGAACTGAACTCAGGGGCACTCCACCACTGAGCCACATCCCCCGCCTAGTTTGTATTTTATTTAGAGACAGGGTCTCACTGATGCTTAGCACCTCGCTTTTGCTGAGGATGGCTTTGAACTCTTGATTCCCCTGCCTCAGCCTCCCAAGCTGCTGGGATTACAGGCATGTGCCACCGTGCCTGGATGAGAGAAAATATTTCTAAAGTATGCATCTCACAAAGAGCTCATATCCAAAGTATATAAGGAACTCCAATCTCAACAAAAGGAAAAATAAAATAAAATAGAATGGGCAACAGATATAAGCAGACATTTCTTGAAAGAAGACATGCAAATTGCAACAGTTATATGAAAAAAGAAGTTCAGTATCATTGATCATCAGGAAAATGCAAATTAATACTACAATGAGTTATCCCTTCATTCCTTTTAGAATATCTGCTATAAAAAAGTCAAAAACAAGAAATACTTGGGACGATGTAGAGAAAAGAGAACCTTACACACTGTTGGTAGGAATCCAGCCTTTAGGCAAAACAGTCTGGAGGGCCCTCAAAGAAATTAAAAATACAACTCCACTCCTGGGTATATATCCAAAGATAAGAAATCAATATGTCCAAGAGACCTCTGTGCTCATGTCTGTTGCAGCATTATTTGTGTTAGCCAAGAAACACAAGAAATCTGAGTGCTTCTCATCTGATGAAAGGATATACAAAATGTGGCATGTAGACACAATGGATGACCATTTGCCAATAAAGAGGTGATAAAATCCTGATATTTCAGACAATAGGGATGAACTACAGGTCATCATGTTCAGTGAAGTAATTTAGGTGTAGAAAGATAAATCTCACTTGATCTCAGTCATGTGTGGAATCTAACAAAGTTGATTCTATAGAAGCTGAGACTACAGTGTGTTTCCCAGAGGCGGGGAATTAATGCCTGATGGGATTAACTATGTGGTAAATGGAGGCAGGTGGGTTGTGGCTAGAGGAAGTGGCTTGTTTGGGGCGTGACAATGGAATATATATTTTGTATCTGGAGAGTGCAGACTCTCTCTCTGCTTCCCGTTTGCCGTGTGAGCTGCTTCCCTGTGCCACACTCTTTTGCCATGATGTTCTGCCTCACCTTGAGCCCTGAGGAATGGATCTGGCCTTCTATGGACTAAGACCTCTGAAAACGTGAGCCCTTGAAAAAACTTTTCCTCCTCTACAATTGTTCTGGTCGAGTCTTTTAGACACAGCAGCCAAGAAGCTGACTAAAACATACAGCCTTTTGTTTTTCTCTATACAATATAGGGGAGTGACTCTCCATTGGTGCCCTGGAGACCTGGCAGGTTCCCCCACATAGGCCATCTGAGCAAAGCTAAACCAGTCTGACCTGAGTCTTGGTAGTACACTCTGTGATTGATTCCTTTTGGAGCAAGAGATATAAAGCATTGTGTTGTGGAGCTGACCGGAGTCATTTTCTGACCTGCCTCCTTACATGCAGGTCGATATTCGTCCACCACCTTGGATTCAGTTGAGCCTCCTGGTCTAACGTTAGAGTACATCTGCTGGGTGCAAAACTGCTCACTGACATAGGTTATGGTGATGGGCGTTTCAAAGGCACAGCAACCCTCTCTCTGTGTCGTTTGTTAGTGAGCACCTCCCAATCAGTGTCAGTCTCTGGGGAGAGGGACATGGAGGTGAAAATGCTGATGTGGCTTTGTTGTGTCTTCCAATAATAAACTATTTGGATCTCTTGAGTTCATTATTTTCTTACTGGACACATGGTAGTGATCCCTATGGCCCTGTTAGCTACCACAATGCTGTGCAGGGACTGTTTGGCCTCTTGACAGGCAGATTCTGGTATTGAGGTGTGGTGCATGACCATAACATTGAGTTACTTTTCCTGGCTGGGCACACTGCAAGGAGCAGTTTTCACACAAAACCAGGCCTTAGGTGTGAACTTCTTAAACTCCAGTCCACAAACAAACTTTTGATTTGATTTCAAGTCTGATACCAAGTACATTTATGTTTCATATGATTGAAAAACCAAAGAATTTTCTGATCTCAAATGCATTAGAAACATTAATCTGCTCTCCATAACTTGAAATTCAAAAGCAGTATCACTTATTAGAAATGCAGTTTTGAATTTAAATGAAATTTTAAAAATTTGAAAATTGAAAAGTAAGCCAATCTATCTGCAATGAAATGCCTATTTTTATGGTATCACATTTATACCTCAGATCAATCATTTAATGTAAATACTGAAACTTCTATTTCAGAAATGCAGACACAAAGTCAAATGATGTAAGTACATTTCCCAGCATTGCAAGGTCAGTGTGTACGAGAATCAGTATGGAAACCCATGGCTACTTCATGCCATAGTCAATAAGGAGAGAGTGCAGGTAGGACTCAAGTAATTTTGCCCTAGTGAGGCCCTCTGGCTCCCCCTCCCCTTTCCCCTAACTGGGTCCTGATTCTTCATCCAGCTCGAAGGTTTATGTTTCTCTCAGATAATTTATGGTGAATGGGATACTTTACATTTACTCCTGCTTTTGATACGAAGCTTAGGTTTTCAGGCCTTTTGGATCATGAATATTTTAAACCTCTCTCAGAGAGAGAAATTGTTGCTGTTGATCACACCCTCTTAGTGCCTAAGAAGGGTTGATTTTTAGTGATGCCCTTGATTGAATGATTCTCTTTCAATCATGTAAGGATGAAAGGAATCATGTAAGGTGTAAGGATGTAAGGAATTCAAAGTAGTAATTCTTGGATTATATATAGTTATCAGGGTATAATGCAGGAAATGGGCAGCTGGAAAGACTTCTGAACGAGCTATCCTACTGTTCACAAAGTTTGAAATGATGGAAACCTGGAGCTGCTGGCCCACTGTCCCTGTATTTTAAGTGGGGCCAAGTGCTAAAAATGATGCAACACAGAAGTCATTGAACTTGGGAAAGCCTAGCTCTATGCTGCTCAAAGGTTTGCAGAGACTTTAGTTCCAGAGAATAGAAAAGGAGGTTTTGTGTCCTAATTCATTTTATGAAGCTAGTACCAAAAAACAGAATATGATGAGATAAAAATATGAGCTAAAACCATTCATAAATTGTTATACGTAAAATCTTAACAAATTGGTAAGACACCTGATTGAACAAAAACTATAACGTGCCATGATTAAAAAGTTTTCCCCTTAGGAATGCCAAGATTACTTAGAAAAACTTACCAATGTATTTTGCAACATTAATGCATTAAGGAAGGAAAATGTCCTATGATTACCTGATTACCTGAAGAGACACACTGCAAGTGTTTGGTGAAAGTAAAGTACACATATTCAAGAACAGTAGTCTCAGCAACCTTGGAAGAGAATGGAAACTTGCTTATTCTGGTAAAGTATATCTATGAAACACGTGTTTCATAAAATTTCCATTTCCTATCACACATAAGGGAGTAGAATCATTACTGGTTTCATACAATATGTTCCTGCGTAAGTATGTCCAATTTTCAAAGTAGGAATAGGAAAAAATGTATGCTATTTTGAAATAGCAGAAACAAGCTATCATTATTCAAAAGTGATAAAACTGTGTATGCTGCAGTGCAAAGTATCCAGGAATATATTTAGAATAAACATGTTTAGCAAGGTTGCTGGATAGAAAAATCAATACATAATTTACCTATTCCTACCACCTCGATCATATGATAAAACTTCACAACCAATACAACTTTCAATAGTGTTCTATTTCCAGTAGAAATTTAACAAAACACATTAATGACTTCTATGGAGCAAACTGTAAAACTTTATTTGAGAGAATTTGAACTCAAAATCTGACATAAGTACAGACTGCATACTTTCGGCTGGTCTTCATTTAAACATCTTGCCACTCTTGATCTATAATAGAAACATAACGGTTGTATTTGTAAGGAGACTTTTATTTATATGAAATTAAATGCATGCTAAGGAAACGACAGTTTCAGTTTTGTAAAATGATTCCACACTGAACCCAAAGACTCACAATTTGGCTCACATTCAGGTAGAACTCTGTTGTGATTTCAAGAATTGATTTCCAGGCATAAAAATTATAATAATTGGATTTTAAACTTGCCATACTTTCTACTGGCACAAGGAAAGCAAAACGACATTTGAGTTCAGAACTGATTAAATCTAATGAATTTATGAAAGGGTATACTCAAGGACAGAAGAAAAACAAATAGGTATGTATGCACTAAGTTCTAATCAACACACAAAAATCTGAAAAACAAAAGGAATCTATGAAAAGTGCATACTCATAATATCTTGTCTCTAAACAATATTTCAAATATAAGATAGCTAAAACAGTGTCCCATTTGCAACTGCAAAAGACAAGCTTAGTAATGAATTTTGTTGTTGTCTACTATGCAAATGTGCAGAACTCTTTCTTTGGACTGTTTTACCCTTATGTGGTTTGTAAATATAGTAACCATATGTCTTCTGTTTTCATCCACATTCCGGGTGTAAATATGGATAAAACCTCTATATACACTTGAAAATAATCTCTTTTGTATATTATGTTATATGGTCAAACCTGTTTCAGGCCATTGCCCACAATTTTGAGGTCAAAATGTAAAGTAGATATATACCATGTCTCACAATGTGGAGAGAGAGAGAGAGAGGAGAAAGAAAATAGGGTTGAGGGAGAGGGAAAGGAAGGGAAAGAGAAAAAGAAAGGAAGGAATGGAAGGAGACAGGGCAGGAATGGGAACGGCTTAAAAATATCAAAAGTGCTCCCATGGTATTTGTGATGTTTAGATTCAGGTACTACTGGTATATATGAAATAATGCATGCTTTCCTAACATATTAACCATTGATCCATATTTTGCAAATATTAGAACTCAAGAGTGTATGCCCTTCCAATTATACAATCTACTCAATACCTGTTAGTGTCATAGTCTCTAAGGGCTCTTTCCATTTTCTTCACCATGAGGTAAACTCTACTGAATATTCTCTTCATAGCTATCTTTAAAAATGAGCAATCTTTCTAAATTATTAGTTGGAAAATTTTTACTTTTAATAAGATCCAAACCTACTTTAATATATGTGATTTTTCTTCAAATTTATACTGTTGCTTTTATTATTACTTTTATTTCAAATGACCATGTCATAAGTTATCGGTTTTAAGACACATTCACATCAAGGCTATGATCTTCCAAAAAACACAGTTCAGTCCCAGAAGTACTTGGAAAACTACTATTAATGTAAATACCCTAGTGGAATCAATCAGCAATACAGAGTAAAAACACTTAGAAAAATAATGCATGACAATTCCCTCCATAAATATCAAGCGCTTCATTAAATTCAGAAGCTCTTGATAAGTACGTTCAACAGTCTGTAAAACAAAAGTTGACCAGAGACGAAGTACGGCATTATAGTCCTTGAACTTCAAGTTCTAACAATTGACATAGTAAGGCAGAAACAATAATATGTAGCACGTGATATGGTTAAAGGTGATTCTATCATGGTGTCTACAGACATATTAGAAGCACAGCTCATGCACACTGATAATGGGACAGGAAATGCTTAGTGTAGGTATCTTACAACCACCTTGAGCATTACCTACCTACACACACTCTCACTGATTCATCAATCCCAGAAAGCACAAATGAGACTACTTCCATTTCATTTTTCAGTCATCCCAGTCTTCACTTAGTGAATGATTTAAAACATAATTAGTCACTAAAAGATAATTTCAAGTTTGAACCTAAGAACAGGATCTTAGGTCTCCGTACAGAAAATAAACATCGAACATTATTTATGCGTTTGCTTAGTAACGATGAAATCTCAATTCGGACGTTATAATTTTATGATAATAAATACTTTATGATAAACAAATCCTGAAAAACAGTATGTATCTTTATTCCATCTTGCAGAACCAGAAAATGCAATAACTAGCATTAAAGTGACTTTATTATATTTTATTTAAGCTCCCTATTTTTAATAAGAGCAAAGATGGGTTTAGAATTTAAGGCTTCTTCCACATGCCCTCACATTGTGTTCATTTGGCACAAGAATCCACTTCACTGTCTTAACAAACTACAAAATACAAAGGTGTTAATTATTTTGTGAACCAGAAATTATAAAAGAATAAGAAAAGATACCTGTTGGTGAAAGGGCTCACACTCAAAAGTTAGAAAATGCTTTCATAGTGTGTGGTTCAATATGGCTCTGACTCTATTTGTTTCTGTATGTGATAGTATTTTAGTCAAGCAGTCAGGCATTTGGAGTCTGAATTCAAGGTATCTTTGTATGTGAACTCGTTAATACAGCAATAAGGTCAACCCCACATCTATAAAGGGATAATACTGTGGAAAATAAATCCACATAAGTTTGCATCTCAGAGGATAGTATACCTGCTTCTGGCAGTTGAGCGTGCTCTAGGTTGGACGTAAACTCCACCTTGGCAGCAAGATCATCTCCTTCTTTGTCTCCAGTTTTTGGCTGAGCCTGTTCCTGGAGATCATCTTCCAGGTCAGTCCCTGAAAACAGTAAAGTGACATTGACACATGGAGGAAGGAGAAGAATCCTGACTTTCCTTTCTCCAATGGATGCACTGAATAAATATTTATACACATGTCAATACCCTCTGAGAGAAATCCAGAAACAAATGGAGAGAGACCTACCTGCCAGAAAAGAGAATTTCCACATTTACATGACAAGTATAATCTGAGTCACAACTTCTCCACAAATCCCACCCAGGGAACAACCTTATAACCAGCAGGGAATAGCCAACTCCCAGCTTCTCTCTAACAGCAAACGGTTTGGACCACACGCATAGCTCCTCTACTTTTACTGTTCCTGACCTGAGTTGTACCTTCATAGCTCTGGAAGTGCAAGGGGTTTGATAGAGGGGAGTCCCCTGAGATAACTGAAGGAAAAAAGAGATGTTTTAAGACAGGCATAGGAGCACATAACCCTGGCCTAGCACTTCTATCTGGAAGATATTTGTTTCTCTTTCTCTCTCTCCACCTGCCCAGTATTGGGGACTGTACCCAGGGATGCTTTACCACTGAGATACAGCCCACCACCATTTTGGTAGGAAATGGGGTCTTAGTAAGCTGCTCAGAATGGCCTTGAACTTGAGATCCTCCAGCCTCTCTCCAAAGTTAGTGGGACTACAGGTGTGTGCCCTCATGACTGGGACTTGAATCATTCTTCTAAATGTCAATCTAATAAACCACACTAGAATTATATTACTTATATTTTACCATCGTGTACTCTAAACTGGGAGCACAAGCTAGCAAGAAACCTGAAGTCTACACCACGGATAGAATGGAAGTCACACCTAAAATACAATTTTCAAAAGGAGTAGCTGAGTGGAATTTTAGGACCATTACTAATAAAATCATGACATGCTTTCCTTACTGTGATGATCAGCACTTATTTGTCAAAGTCCGACAGCCATATCCAGAATATTTGATAAGTGAATCCTACACTGAACAAAGTACTAGAAAAAACAGCAACAAAATTTGTGGCTAACAGCAACATTATTTTCTTGCAGTGACAATAAAGATGTGGAATGGAAAGTAATTAATAAGCATTGTGGTCAGTTGTTCTTAGAAATCCCTTAACATTGAACTGATAAAATAATTCATTACCTGAATTACATAGATTTTAGCTTGAAAAGACTATTGCAAGTAGTCATTTCTGCTTTGTGAAAATCTTGGAAACCTTTGAATTTTTTAGCCTAACTATATCTAAATGTCTTTTAAGAGACACCTAGAAATCATAGCAGTATAGCTACCTGCGGGCCAGTATCCTAAATTACTCAGCTTTGACCAAATTTACTTTAAAAGAGAAAACTGCCAGTCAGTGGAAACAGTGCCTATCATTCATTGAGCTCTTTCCTGGAGTTTATCCTGCTCCATTAATCTGTGCCTTTTCCTGGGCCTGTACTGAGAGATTTGACTTTGTGGATATTTGTGTATTAAGCAGTTCTAAGCACAAGATTTCACAAAGAAAAGATCATGGGACTAGGTAATGAGGTATGGATCTGTCTCTACCAGCCGATTATTTTGTGGTAAGACACAACAGCTGAGACTCAGTTTTCTCATTTAGAAAAGGAGCTAATATCCCTATGTAACCAGGCCTCATTGTAAGGTCTGGAAGGACCATGACTTAGCACTCTACACATGGGACAATGTGAAAAGGTGTTTACACTTTGAATGCAGTGAGTAAAAACTTACAACTTTGTGACTACAATTAAACATTAGTTCCTTGGCCTTGCTAATGTAGAGCACTGGCAAGGAAGGTTAAGAAAAGCACACAAAGTAATTCTCAAAAAAAGGACAATTCTTGATAGTATGGGAATGCACAAAGCTGCCAACTTTACTCTTCACTTTTCCACCAGCTCTTGGGAAGTGTTTCTGTTTTCTTTCCTACAGTTACTGGCTATGCCATTAAGGATGATGCACATATACACTTTACCCCCACGGACATGTTCTTCCCCTTTCTTTCACCTGGATCTGCAGATTCTCCTTCATCTTCTGTCTCCTGATCAGATAAAATCTCCCAAACTTCACTTGGTGGTCCTTCTTGTTGAGCTGGATCATCATCACACTGCTCATCCTATTGGAGTGTGTGTGTGAGTTACGCAAATTAAAATTTAGTTGTTAATACATATCCTAACTACACATACTATGTAAATATATTTAATCTCATTGAAGTCTGAACTATTTTAACATGATTCTGTACATTTGTCCTTAATACAGTCGTTCTTGTGACAGAGAAGTCTATCCCAGACGAGTCACATACAAATAAAAGGTACATAAAATACCTTTTAGAAGGTATTTTACTCTATGATGGGAAGGATCTATTGTAAGTAAACACAATAAGGAAGTCATCAGGTTTATTTCAGGGGAATGTAATAGCATTCTCCCAGGACACAGTGCAGAGGAATCACCCGGAAACTTCACTGCTTCCTTTATGAGGTTAATTTTCACCCCTTATCATCAAGGACAATCTTTTTCAGTGTAATTTCACTATTCAACATTCTCACAGAAATAAATTCCTGTTAACAGGAAGCAACTATTGAAGCACTCACAATCAAAGGCTCAATCAGGTGAAGAGATTCATCTCTTCTTCCACTGGACTCAGATCTTGATTTTAGTTGATCATTCATTTCATACTGAAAGCAGAATAATGTGATTTGCAAAAGGTTCTTAAGAGAATAGGTATATATCATCATGTTTCTGGCCAAAGGTAAACTTGTAAAGCTTTACATTTTTGTAAACACTTCAAAAGCATGTCCAAGAATAAATGTGTCTTTTTCCCGAGTGTTTGCAAAGCCTGTATGTTGGTCATGCCAGCTGAGAAACTGTCTTAAGTCACGTGGCAAGGGACAGAAGAGATTTCCATTGAGGTACTTTGAGCAACTAGATTCTCTATCATGCAGACACTTAGGAAAACACCACTAGACAACTGCAGCTTGACTGTCTACTGCTTTTGTCACACCTCCTTAACTTGGCCCATCTGCCCCTAAAGCAACTTCCTGCTGGAAAGCACAGCCTCCTTCGTTCCTTCCTGGCACCTTCAAGGGCTGTTTCTGCACAGTATGTGTCAGAGGTAAGAAGTTGCACTACAGAGCAATGGGTGCGCCCCTCCCTGGGCGCTCTGAAGAGCTCAGGGACTGGATCACCTCCCCAGAGAGTCCCCGCTTCCCAGACCCTTCCCTCACCGTGTTGCACACCTTGCCCTGTCCCCACTGAAAACTGGGAAACCTGTCTCGTGGGCTTTGCAGCAACATCCGGGACCCAGATACTTCCAACGTCGCCCTCAACACTAGTCCCATCCTCCAAGACCCACCTTCCTCCCTTGTTAGGGCCATCAACCTGACCATGCCTCATGGCGGCAGGGCAGAGGCGCCTGAGAGAAGCTCGACAACCTCGAAGCCCTTCCAACTGCCAGGCCACGGAGCGAGCCGCTGGACCTGCTGCACACTCCCTGGCACCCGTCACATGCACTCGCACTCGCACTCGCGCTCCTGGGAGGGCTACTCTAAAGACTCACTGAGTGCGTCAATCAGATCAGTGAGCGAAAACGACGACCTGCAAAGGAAGGGAAGACACGACCTCCACCAGCAAAGTGGAAAGAAGAGAGAGGTTGGGGAGCAGGGTGCATGCGCAATAAAGGACGTGCGCATGCGCAACAATGGATACTCGCAGCGAGGGACATGCGCACTGAGTCATCCACCGGAAGGGTTGTCTGGGCCACTGTGGCTTCAGCACAGATCCTGTCCTAAGGATAGAACAGGCTCACACAGTCCTTTGGCTATTCCTTCCCCGATGTTCGTTCTCTTGCATTTGTCTTTGAAAGACCCATTGTGATAGGAATATCTCTTAAGGATCACAATACCTTTTTGTGTACATGCTTTGTTCAGTAATTTCCTTCCCTGCTTCAGTTTTCATCATTTGGATTTTCTGACTCTTACAATGAGTATGCCCCTCCCATATAATAACATTCAAATATTTTTTCTTTACTTTTAGGGGGTACGATTTCGTAATAGGTAAAGAATGTTGGAGGACTCACATAAACAATTTTGTGACTTATTTCACAACTCTGATAGGTAGGACAGTGTGGCATTGGCATAGGAGGAAAGGCGAATGTTTAAACCTAGACCCGTACATTTATGCTAAGTTGAATTTTCTACAAAGGTTCCAAGGTGATTCAACGGGAATGGGTGCTTCGTTCACGTAAAGGTGCTGGAAGAGTTGGTCACTGACATGCTAACAAATGAGTTAGTAAACAAAAGATAGCGAGGCCTCAGACACATGATCCAGCTGGGAGCAGGTCTGTTTTCCTGATGCTCTAGTGCAGTAGTCTTGGTTCTCGGCTTCTTGCCTTTTGTGCTTGCTTACTGTGACATTGCCTTTTTTCCCTCAGGTGGAATTTTGTATGGACTCTAGAAATGGAAATACACCTGGAGAAAAAACCCAGATGATTGGGGTGAGGGTCCTGTAAAGGTCTGTGAGTTAAAGTATTATTCCCCAGGGAGGCATTACTGGCAGCGGGTAGGGCCCGAGGGGAGGAATTTAGGTCATGCAGGACATGCTCCTGAGAGGAACGTGAGATCCCACTACTTTCCTCTTCTTCTATTGTTTCTGTATTGTGAAGTAAGCTGTTTGTTTTGCTACTCACTCCCACTATACGTTCTTGTGAGGCCATCACCAGACACCTAACAATATGCAGCTTTCTGATTTTGGACTAGACTCTCCAGAAATATAACACACTATAAAGTGTTTCACTTCAATTTAGTCACACATATTTTTTTTTTATAGTAACAAGTAGCTGAAGAGTTCAGAAAACAGGTATCAAGAAGTGGAGCAGCTACTGCTGTAACTATATATTTGAATATGTGAAAGAATCAGCTAATAGGAAGAGGATGGAAGAGACTGGAGGAACAGACTAGAGAAAGCAGTCTTCTTACCAATCTTAGAGTTTGTGCTCCATTATTACCTTCTCAGGGATGCTTCTCCTGTCTACTGAGTCTAACATAGTTACTTGAAGACTAGCCCCTAGATTTTTCTGCTGTTGCCACTGTTCACAGTCTGGATGCATTTATTCATTGGTTGCTTGGTCTTCAAAGCTTCCTAGTTCAGAGCTAAATCTCCAGTTGATATGAGAGCAGAAACAACTATGAAGCAAGGACCCACAACCGTTTGTTTGACGCTAATTAACAGGCCACTTGAGATTTCTTGTTCCTTGTGCAGTGCACTTCTGAAGAATCTCTCTTCATCACTACAAGTGCTTTTGCAATGCCTGTTTCCCACAGTAACTCTTGTGGGATTCTGAGTGTGTGTCTTGAAGCCATAAGGAGTACCTTGCCCTGTTCTGCTTCTCTTCTTCATCATGAAGCCATTTTATTGCTGTTTAAAGTAACACGTGTCTGATAAATATGAGGGAGAATGTGCAAGACTTTAGCTGATGAAAATGATGCCTAGTCCTCAAGGAACTTTCAGGACTACTACAAACACGAACACATACATAGACTTGCCTCAGTGACTTCTGAATGATTCACAAGGTTATCCCAGATATGAGAAGTATGTCAGAGGAGTGCAAATCTTTTAATCAGGAGGATATTTTTACCCATTCGAATTTGGGACTCAAGTTTAACCTGCAAGGAGAAACGGCAGACTCCTTGGTCAGAGGGATGAGCACAGTTCAGGAATTTTACTGACTCTGGTTAATGCGGTGTTTTAGGTTAGCACAGGAGCTACATTCCATAAGAGGGAAACCCAGGAAGGAACCCTATCCTGCATAAGGAGAAGCACCGGGTCCCAACCAAGATAAGGAAGACAAATATGTAAGTTAAACCAGCTACAGACATCTGTAAGCAGGTCACATTTCAAAGAGGACCTGGGGGACACATGTCATCCCTACCTCAAGAAACACCAAGGACAATGCTTAATATGTGAGATGTTACAGACCCCTTCCCACATCACTGTGGGCACTCAGTATTCATAACAACCCCTTTCCCTTCTTAGAAGGTAGTAGTGACTGGTGTAGACCTCTGAGAGACTGAATATTTTCATCCAAACAGATAAAGTCTTATTAAGGAAGTCTGGTACTAGGCTGACATTTTGAAGATTTGGGCCTACTTTTTCTTCTATTTGGTGCAGGGTCTCTGGTCTAATTCCTAGATTCTTCATCCATTTTGAGTTGAGAATTGTACAGGGTGAGAGGTAGGGGTGTAATTTCATTTTAGTGCATATGGATTTCCAGTTTTCCCAGCACCATTTGTTGAAGAGGCTATCTTTTCTCCATTGTATGTTTTTGGCACCTTTGTCTAGTTTGAGATAACTGCATTTATGTGGATTTTTCTCCGTGTCCTCTATTCTGTACCATTGATGTAGCTGTATTTTGGTGCCAATACCATGCTCTTTTTGCTACTATTGCTCTGTAGTATCGATTAAGGTCTGATATTGTGATACCTCCTGCTTCGGTCTTCCTGCTAAGGATTGTTTTAGCTATCCTCGGTCTCTTATTCTTCCAAATGAATTACATGATTGCTTTCTCTATTTCTATGAGGTACAACACTGAGATTTGATTTTGTATAATGCTTTTCATAGTTTGCCCGTTTTGACAGTATTGATTCTGCCTATCATCTTCTAAGGTTTTCTTTAATTTCTTTCTTTACTGTTCTGTAGTTTTCATTGTTGAAGTTTTTCACCTCTTTTCTTAGATTGATACCCAACTATTTTGTTTTTTTTATTTTTTGCAGCTATTGTGAATGGGGGAGTATTCCTAATTTTTCATTCAGAGGATTCATCACTTGTGAATAGAAATACATTACATTTACGATTGTTGATTTTATATCCTGCTACTTTGCTGAATTCGTTTATGAGTTCTAGAAGTTTTCTGGTGGAACTTTTAGGATCCTCCAAATGCAGAATAATATTATCAGTGAATAGTGATAGTTTGGCATCTTCTTTTCCTATTCATACCCTATAAATTCTTGGGACCCTCCAATTGCTCTGGCTAGAGTTTCATTAATGATGTTGAATATAAGTAGTGAAAGAGGGCATCCCTGTCTTGTTCCAGTTTTTAGAGGGAATGCTTTCAATTTTTCTCCATTTAGAATGATGTTGCCCATGGGCTTAGCACAGATAGCCTTTACAATGTTGAGGTATGTTCCTACTATCCCTATTTTTTCTAGTGTTTTGAGCATGAAGGGCTGCTGTATTTTATCAAATGCTTTTTCTGCATCTATTGAAATCATTATATGATTCTTAACTTTAAGTCTGTTGATGTGATGATTTACATTTATTGATTTCCAGATGTTGAACCAAACATGCACCCCTGGGATGAACCCCACTTGATTGTGGTGCACTGTCTTTTTAATATATTTTTGTATGCAACTTGCCAGAATCTTATTGGTAATTTTGGCATCTATGTTCACCAGGGATATTGGTCTGAAGTTTTATTTCATTGATGTGTGTTTGTCTGGGTTTGGTATCAGGGTGATACTAGCTCCCTGTTGGGGGATGTGTTATGTTGGCAGCGCCGGGATGGCGCGTGATCACATCGGCAGCGAGGAGGTTAATTGACATAAACACACTCAGGTGATTTTATCGTCCACGCACACAATGTATGCGCATGTGTTCTCGAGCACTCCTAATTGCCTGCTCGGAGCGTCTCACCTAATCTTTGCGTAAGAGGCGTGGCCCTGCTCTCCGCCTCCTGGAGGTGATCTAAGCGTAAGCAGAACGAGACAACACGGAAGCGGCTAGGCACACGCGCGGCAGCAGCCAGAGGGGAAAAACACACGCAAGCAGCTAGTAGAAGTGGCAAGCAGAAAGAAAAGACAGCGGAACGGCAACTAGGAAGAAGAAATGGCTAGCCGATAGAAGCAGTGAGTAGGGGCAGCAGCGGAAGGCAGATCGCAGAACGGAGAACTGAGATGCATCACTAATGCACCTTAGGTAGACGTACCCTTAGTTCACAGGATGCAGGACGCACCAGTAAGAAGTAGCAGAACTTAAGTGAGGCGTAGCAAGTCTCTCTTCCTCTAAGCTCTAAGCAAAGCCTGTCCTTCTCTCAAACTCTCTCTTAAGCAAAGTCTCTTTCTCTCTGATAAGCAAAGTCTCTCTCTCTCTCCTCTCAAAGCAAGTAAACCTCATTTCCTCTATCCTCTATAAACAAACAAGCAAGAAAGCAGTGCACTAAAGAGAAAGATAGAAGTGCCTCAGTTTCCAGTCCACCACCCATAAGACCCGTGCAAGTTGTTGCTGCAAGCGGTGACAAATATCCACGGATTTTGTACTGCAAAGAGCCAGCGACAGTTCCCTCCTTTTCTATTTCCTGGAATACATTGAGGAGTACTGGAATTAGCTCTTCTTTGAAGGTCTTATAAAACTTGGCTGAGAATCCATCTGGTCCTGGACTTTTCTTGCTTGGTAGGCATTTGATGGCTTCTTCTATTTCATTGCTCTTAATTGTTCTGTTTAATTTGTGTACGTCCTTCTAATTCAGTTTGGGTGGACCATTTGTCTCTCGAAACGTGTCAATGTCTCCGAGATTTTCTATTTAGTTGGAGGATAGATTTTCAAAATACCTTCTAGTTATGTTTTGTATTTCAGGAGTGTCTTTGTCACCGTTTGTCATCACAAATGTTAGTAATTTCAGTTTTCTCTCTCCTCTTTCTTAGTGTGGCTAAGGGTTTATCAATTTTGTTTATTTTTTTCAAAGAACTTTCAACTTTTCAACTTTCTGTTTTGTCAATTTTTTGAATTGTTGCTTTTGTTTCAATGTTATTGATTTCACTTCTGATTTTAATCTTTTCTTGTCTTCTACTACTTTTGGTGTTGATCTGCTCTTTTTCTAGGGCTGTGAGCTGTAATGGTAGATCATTTATTTGTTGACTTTTTATTCTTTTGTTGAATGCACTCCAAGCAATGAATTTTCCTCTTAGTACTGCTTTCATAGTTTCCCAGAGATTTTGATATGTAGTATCATTGTTCTAGTTTAACTCTAAGAATTTTTAATCTCCTCCCTGATGTCTTCTGCTACCCATGCATCATTCAATAGGAAGGTGGATCATGTAGAGGAAAATGAAGGGTGGGGAGAGGGTGGAGGAAGGGAAGATAATGGAATGAGACAAACATCATTACCCTATGTATAAGGTTGTACCCCATTTGTGTACAATGAATCAAAAATTAAAAAAAAAAAACAGATAGAATACTTGGTCAAATAAAAACAATGATTGCATCACATGATACAAAAGAAATGTAGTCTCCCGCCTACACTGCTCTCTTACTATTTATTCCAGAGGGTAAATCCCCATGCTGCAGACCAGATCAAACAGAGAAAATATGTGTTACCACAGGCCTTTGGGATCTGAGGGCAAACTGGTTTCTGATTTCTGCACACCATCTCCATCGACTCCCATACTACCTAGCACTTTATCAGTCCACATAAATGGGAGAGGGGGACCTCCTTGCCTTGCCTTTGCTTTGCTCTAAACCAGTACAATGTTATCGCATAAGAAGACCCCCAAAACACAGTACAGACAAAGAAGAATACTGGAGGGCAGACAGAGTATCTGATGACAGTTGTCTTGAAGGGAGCAAGGCCTCCTCAAGACCCATTATAACTCTTGTCAGGTGATGCCAGGCTCTACTGTCCTTTGCCAATTCAGAATTCACTCTCCAAGGCCTGATCCCTGATTCTGAGGTGAAAACCAGCTATGTAGCACTGTGTGCTGCTGGAGAAAATCAGAGATCCTTACGACAGAGCCACTTCAGGTAATAGTCATCCTGGTTTCCTGGGATCTCTTTGTTGAGAGCAGGCTTCTTTGTGACTCTGGTCCCTCCCCCAGTCCCTTCTGAGAGGATCCCAAGATTTCACCTCTCTCCTTGCATCATCTCGCCCACATCTGTGACTGAGCTCTCAGCCAAAGCACATTCCCTATCTCGGCTGAGACCGAAGCAGGCAGGGGAGGGAGAAGGGCCTAAGCGATGGAATGGGACATGCATTTTATTGTCTGGGCCACATTCTTCTGCTCATCAACCCTGGGTCACTCAGCTCTGGCAAAAGCCCAGCTCCAAAGGATGGAAATGCATGACTTGCCATCTCCTTCTCTTTCTGAGGCCAGAGGTAAAGACAAAGTTCCAAATTTGGTTACCAAGTCATCTACTTGACTCAGAAAAAGAACTAATTTTCACAATTAATCTTCACTAATAATTATAAGGAAAAAGAATACTACATTGAATACTAATAGATTTATATTATAAATAACATACTAACACACCATGTCTACACGCCCCTTATCATATTCCCTTTCTAAACTATCATTGTACAGAATTTGATGTTTTTGTGTATTTACTTATACATTTCCTCATATGTATTTTCCCAAATAATGTACAGTATTAGTTTAAGTTCCTTTAAGTATTATTCTGTCAAACTGTGTGTATTTTCTGCTCCATGCTTTTATTACTCATATTATATTGCTGAGACTCGTCTATGGTAATGTTTGCTTTCTCTGCTGTTCAACATGTTATTGTATGAATATATCACATTCATTACTCTTAATGGATATTTAGGCTGCTTCTTGAATTTTCTTATTGCAAATAACACTACTGTGAGACACAAAGGGTGAAAAACAAATGAGGGGAAACTGAGAAACAGGATGTATTGTGGGAGGCCGTCAGAAATGTGTGACCCTCAGAAAAGCATTTGTTATGGGATGCTGCATGTGCACAGTTGAGTGTACATGCATGCACTCAGAAGTGCTCCTGGCCACCTGGAAGGCACAGTGACTGGCACCTCACATGCATGATGAGGACACCAAAAAGGAGGCTGGAAATGAGGCAGATGTTAGAACTTGAAAAGGTAGGCAAGACTACCTTTTAAAAAACATGTCCTACCCTTTTGTCCAAGGCTTAGTTTGAAGTTTGCACTACATTTAGGGCCTTGCACATAGTATTTTGCGTGAAACCTATGATCAATCTGTCTCATCTGAAAGAAGATGAATTCCAGTTACATTTAGATAAACATAACTACATTGCTAAGTCTTTTGTCTCTGTTATTGGGAAGGTGCTTTGGGGTGCAGCAGATGCAAAATGACACATGATGAATACCAGACTGGGAATCAATTGAACACATTCTCCTTCACTTATAGCAGCTTAGAAATGCTAAACTTGTAAGCTCATGACCCACAAATGACAGGGACAGGACACGGGAAGCAAACCTCGGATGAGCAAGCTTTTCTTTATTCTACAGCAAAGTCTGTCAAAGAGGCATGGGACGGCCCATTTTCTGGGTATGGAGATGTCCCCCACGTTACAAAAGGAGCTTGGCTTTTATAGTTTAATTGGAGACTGCAGATGTGCAGTTTGGACAGTCGGGGGCTAGTTGAACAGGTGAAAAGTTTAGCTTAGGAGGGTAGTTGTAAAAAGGTTGAAACTCATTATTATCTGGGGAGATAGCAGTCCAGATCCCGAGGGATGAGTACTCAAATCTAGCCCACTGTTTTAATTTCTCTGGCATCCATTGTTTCCCAGGGTTTCAGTATTTGCTGTGCCTCCATTTAGGACTAATTTCCAATAGGGGAAGGCCAAAGTTCAGGGCCCAGTATTCAGTATTTGCCTCCTTCCTTCAAAATGCTCTGGGGTTATGAAGGGGTAAATGTTTGCTTTTGGTGTAGATGCTGGGGATGAAAGTGCTTTATCCCCTCAGGGCCCATTGTTATTGGAAATGGATGCACTGGGAAAAATGTCCCCCATTTTTCTTGGGGAGCTGTCTTGTGAGAATATTATTTTCCATAATTCTTCAAAACACAAATGGATCCAGATAAATTGGGTTAGAAATTTACCCACTGATCCATGAATGGACCTATAGACGGAGAGTTAGTGGTAGTATGCAGAAAAACCTTAACGTGCACATGAGAATTTGAACACAAATTTGTATTTTTTTGAAGAAAACGTTAGTTGTTTCCTTTCCTGATTTGTGAGGTATGTCAAGTTGATGAGCACCATCAAAGGGAATACGTGGCATTTGTGTCATGAGAGTACCTTCTAGCGCTGGGATTCTGGTCAATCGAGAAAACTCCAGTGATTAAGCAGACAACTGCATACAAACATAATTAAATCTGCAAGCTTTTCTCAATGAGCTGGTGATGAACATTCACAAAATGCCAAAAGTACGGCAGGGGTCATGGAAGAGAACATAGAAGACCAGACCCTTGAAATTATAAAGAAAGTCCTCCTAAAGAGTTTCTTACTCTACCTTACAGGATGAGGCAAAGCTTTTTCACTAGATGCAACTATAGGTTACGGACTATAGAAGCTTATGGTTGTACTCAGGAGAATGGGGGGGGGGGTGAATGGATGGGTGGATGAATGGATGGATGGACGGATGGACAGAAGAAGACAAGATTATGAAGCTTGCTTTTGTCACTCATTGTGTTGTTGAGACTCATCTACGTTGAATACTGTGCTGGTAGGAAAGTCTGACCTACTTGCATAATAAAGGGAAACTTGAACTCTTTTTATGTACACTTTTTGTGGATGAGAACCAGTCCAGTTCTCTGATTTCGATTTCTTTGTTCCCAATGTAGACCAAGATGAAGCAATCCATGTAGTTCAAGGAAAGCAAAAAGAGTGCAGCAGCTTCTGGGTCAGTCCTTCAGTCCTTCCCTTTAATGACAGGAATACCTCCTCTGCTTCGACCTGAGGCAAATTCACCCTTCTCTTAACTCTCCACCAATTGACTCACAACTAGTTTGCCAGCCACCTTGCATCCTCAGCAGGGAAGTGGGTTTGCTTGGAGTGCCAGACCTGCCTAAGAAAGTCAGAGGAGGATCAGGCACAGTGGGTCACCCCTGTAATACTAGTGGCTAGGGAGGTTGAGGCAGGAGGATCATGGGTTCAAAACCAGCCTCAGCAAAAGGGACTCCCAAAGGAACTCAGTGAGACCCTATGTCTAAATAAAAAGCTGGGGATGTGGCTCAGAGAGTAGTGCCTCACTGAGTGACTCAGGATGTGTGTCCCTGAGTTCAAACCCCTGTACTCAATATAAAGAAGTAAATAAATAAATACATACATGCATACATACATAAATAAATAAATTGAGCCAGAGCGGGAGATACTCTCAGTTCTTATCTGTATCCGCAATTATTTACTAAAAGCTTATCTTTTTCCCTGATGCCAATTCAATAATGAAGACACAGTTTTCAGAAAAAGGGAAAGGAATATTTGTTTTTTGATAGTAAAGGAGAAGCACTGTTCTGGAGGCCCTGTCCCAGATGCTATGATTCTGCCTATCAGGGGTAACAGGGTTTGTTAAAGAACTACGTTCCAGGTGTTACCTGTGGGGAGTTGTGCTTCACTTGTAATTTGGAAGATAGCCATTCCTTAGATTTCTGTCTCTGCCCCTGAAGTCTGAATTGCTTGGGTCCTGTGGTGGGTGTATGCTCAAAACAGATGACTGGGCCTAGGATCATAAAAATGGTAATCCTGTTCCCTGCCAAGGTTAGGGAGGGGAGAGGGAGAAGAGGAAAAGAAAACGTGCCCATTTTAAAATAAGCCCCAGAGGCAGAACAGAAGGGTTATAGATCAATCATGAGGTGGACCACCGCCCCAATACTATAACAAAATTAAGGAGGAAGAAAAGAGGTGCCTGAGTCATCCCTCCCCCAACTCCAAGCGGCCCAGTGGGGAGAGACAGCTACTGCTTTGGGAGGGGAGAGAGAATCAAATCCAGGCCTTAGATATTGACAAATTTCTACGGACATATGCTACTCCCAAACTGAACCAGGAGGACATACACAATTTAAACAGATCAATAGCAAGCAATGAAATAGAAGAAGCCATTAAAAACCTACCATCCAAGAAAAGCCCAGGACTAGACAGATTCTCAGCCGAGTTCTACAAGACCTTCAAAGAAGAACTCATTCCAATACTTCTCAAAGTATTCCAGGAAATAGAAAAGGAGGGTACCCTACCAAACTCATTCTATGAAACTAATATACCCTCATACCCAAACCAGGCAAAGACACATCAAGGACAGGAAATTTTAGACCAATACCCTTGATGAATATAGATGCAGAGATCCTTAAGAAAATATTGGCAAACCGTATCCAAAAACATATTAAGAAAATCGTGCACCATGATCAAGTGGGGTTCATCCCTGGAATGCAAGGATGGTTTAATATGCCTAAATCAATAAACATAATCCATCATGTCAATAGACTTAAGGATAAGAATCATATGGTTATTTCCATTGACGCAGAAAAAGGGTTTGACAAAATACAACACCCTTTCATGCTCAAAACACTAGAAAAAATAGGGACAGTAGGAACATACCTGAACATTGTGAAGGCTATTTATGCTAAGCCCATGGCCAACATCATTCTTAATGGAGAAACACTGAAAGCATTCCCTGGAAAAAGAGGAACAAGACAGAGATGTCCTCTTTCATCACTTCTATTCAACATTGTCCTCTAAACTCTAGCCAGAGCAATTAGACAGACCAAAGAAATTAAACGGATATGAATAGGAAAAGAGGAACTTAAGCTGTCACTCTTTCCCGATGACATGATTCTATGTTTGGGGGATCCAAAAACTCCTCCAGAAAATTTCTAGACCTCATCGATGAATTCTGCAAAATAGCAGGCTATAAAATCAACCTGCATAAATCTAAAGCATTTTTTATGCAAGTGATGAAACATCTGAAAGGAAAATGAGGAAAACATCTCCATTTGCAGTAGCCTCAAAAAATAAAAAAATACTTGGGAATTAATCTAACCAAAGAGGAAAAAGATCTCTACAATGAAAACTACAAAACATTAAAGAAAGAAATTGAGGAAGACCTTAGAAGATGGAAAGTTCTCCCATGTTCCTGGATAGGAAGAATTAATATTCTCAAAATGGCCATACTACCAAAAGTGCTACAAAGATTCAATGCAATACCAATTAAAATCCCAATGATGCACCTTACAGAAATAGAGCAAGCAATCATGAAATTCATCTGGAAGAATAAGAAACCCAGAATAGCTAAAGCAATCCTTAGCAGGGAGAATGAAACACGGGGTATGGCAATACCAGAGCTTCAACTATACTACAAAGCAATAGTAACAAAAACTGCATGGTACTGGCACCAATATAGACAAGTAGATCAATGGTACAGAGTAGAGGACATGGACACAAACCCATAAATACAATTTTCTCATACTAGCAAAGGTGCCAAAAAATATGCCTCTTCAACAAATGGTGCTGGGAAAATGGTGCTATGCAACAGAATGAAACTGAACCCCTATCTCTCACCCTGCACAAAACACAACTCACAATGTATCAAGGACCTTGAAATCAGTCCGAGACACTGCATCATATAGAAGAAAAAGTAGGTCCAAATCTTCAACTTGTTGGCTTAGGATCAGACTTCGTTAACAGGACTCCCATAGCACAAGGAATAAAATCAAGAATCAATGACTGGGACAGATTCAAACTAAATAGCTTTCTCTCAGCAAAGGAAACTATCAGCAATGCGAAGAGAGAGCCTATGGAGTGGGAGAAAATCTTTGCCACTCAAACTTCAGATAGAGCACTAATTTCCAGAATCTATAAAGACCTCAAAAAACTCTACACGAAGAATACAAATAACACAATCAACAAATGGGCTAAGGAAATGAACAGACACTTCACAGAAGAAGATGTACAAGCAATCAACAAACATATGAAAAAATGTTCACCATCTTTAGTAATAAGGAGATGCAAATCAAAAGTACCCTATTATTCCATCTCACCCAATTAGAATGGCGATTATCAAGAATACAAGCAACAATAGGTGTTGGAGAGGATGTGGGGAAAAAGGTACACTCATACATTGCTGGTGGGGCTGCAAATTAGTGCAGCCACTCTGGAAAGCAGTGTGGAGATTCCTTAGAAAACTTGGAATGGAACCACCATTTGACCCAGCTATCCCACTCCTCGGCCTATATCCAAAGGACTTAAAGTCAGCATAGTACAGAGATACAGCCACATCAATGTTCATAGCTACTCAATTCTCAATGGCCAGATTGTGAAACCAATGTAGATGTCCTTCAATTGATGAATGGATAAAGAAACTGTGGTATGTATATATATATATATATATATATATATATATATATATATATATATATAATGGAATATTACTCAGCTATAAAGAATAATAAAATTATGGCATTTGCAGGCAAATTGGATGAAATTGGAGAATATCATGCTAAGTGAGATAAGCCAATCTCAAAAAACCAAAGGACGAATGATCTCCCTGATACGTGGATGATGACACATAATGGGGGGTGGGAGAAGGGCAAGAATTGAGGAAGGAGGGAATGTACAGAGGGAAAAGGGGGATTGGAGGGGTAGGCAAGAAGGAAAAATAACAATGAATCAAACACCATTACCCTATGTAAATATATGATTATGCAGATTATGCAAATGGTATGCTGTTACTCCACGTACAAACAGAAACAACTGAAAGGAGCTGTGATAACAGGTTCTAGCAGAAACTTGATGTTTAGGGCATTTTAGTAATCAATTCAGGTTTGGATGCAGAATATTGTGAAATATTATCTCCCAGTACTTTTGAGGAATGGGGCTGCTATAGCATAGTCCTTACTGTGACATGCCACTGATTGTTGGGCTGGTTACTCCCTCCACACTGGCCACTTCCCATAGCGGGGACTAGAATATGTATGCAGCACTTCATGGCAATAGGACTAGGTGGGCTGGGCAAGGGAATGGAAGCAGAAACAGAATGGGGTAAAGGAGATGGGGAAGTAGGCACCAGTGGGGCCTCTGTCACAGCAGACCGGTATCAGGGTGGTTTGTTAGCTGAGTCAAAGTCAGAGGAGGAAGAGGCATTAAGAGGGGGAGAAGAAGTCAAAAGGAGATGTTCGACTTTGCAGGAAGAGCAAAGAAGCACAAGAAAGAGAAGACTTGAAGATAAGGAATCCCGCTCATTCACAGAAGCTGTGTGCCATTATGTGGCCATTTTGGATTGATTACCTAGAGGGTACTGTGGCCAAATATCACTAAGTTTTGATGGCTTTAAGCCGGGGGTCAGGGGAAGGGTTCTAAAGTTGTCTAATCCCAGGGGTGAATCTGCCAGAATGGAGGACCCAGATCCCATGGTGGAGACTGATACAGTCGAGTCTGTGGCCAGGATATCCCGAGGCCAGAGTAGTCGGAGGGAGACAAGAAGGCAGCACAGTGATGGTGTCATCACACGAGCATCAGTCTGTGTGCCAGGCAAGAGCCGAGAGAGTTGAGGACCTGATGTCAGCATTTTCAAGAGGGAACGAGCGCAAAGAGGAGCCTCAAACCTGAGAAAGAATCTCCACCATAAAATCAGGAACCCACCAGGCAGATAAGACTGACTAAGGGGGCCAGCCATAATTATAAAAGTCGTGGCTGGGGGATGCCCAGCTCCTCAGCTGCCTCGGGGACCCTGGACACCCAATGGTCTCTTCTCAGGTCGACAGAGGAGTGTTTGAGTCAGCCTAGGGGAGCCTGCCTAGGGAACTCACCAACCTGATGTCCGGTGATGGATGCAGAGCAGTGTGTCCAGGCAAATGGAAGGTGAGACTGTGTCCAGGGGGCACTGGGGCATCAGATGGGGTTCCACTTGCTTAAGAGACTGTGGAAGAGCCCATCTGAGTCACGGCACCAATGTAAGAACCCAGAAACCATGCCAGACACGGGAACTCACGTAAGAGGGTTTATTAAGCAAACAGAGTGTCTCCCTGCAGGGTAAGAGAGAAAATGAGAGGAAAAGAGAGAGAGTGCATGCAAGAGAGAGTGTGAAAAGCGAGGAGGAGAGAGAAAGTGAGTAGGAGAGAGAAAGCATGAATGTGAGGAGAAGAAGAAGCTAGTAAAATTTAAAACATGATAAAGGTATCAATAGCAGGAGGAATCAAGCAAAAGAAAGTAGTGAGCTCAAATACACACTATATCAAAATACAATGTCTGAACAAAAAATACAAATGAATGAAAGGGAGTGGAGAAAGCTTATGAGAAGTTTTCAACAGGAGTAAAAGTGTAACAGAGTTGTTGTGGTTCATGAAGTGCTTCAACATTCCAAAGAAGTAGAAACGTTATTCAAAGAAATAATAACCCAAAACTTCCCAAACCTACAGGAGACAAATATCCAGGTAGAGAAAGGTCAAAGGTCACCAGTCACATTTAACTCAACCAAGTCTACCCCAAAATATCCTATAATCAGACTACCAAAGGGGAATGATAAAAAGAAGATTCTATAGTTTGCAAGAGATAGGAAACACATTGGAGCATTTCAACATAAAAGAAGACCAGGGAAAAGTGGCATGAGATTTTGATAGTAGTAAAGGAAAAAAAAACCTGTCAATCTAGAATAATATGCTCTGCAGAACTAACCTTGAGAAGTGGAAAGTTAAGGATATTGTGTGCAGGTGCAAATCTATAAGAAAAAATTTCATCATTATGTATAATGTGCCAATAAAAAAGTGGAAAGAAAAATAAATGGAAAGATAAGGACACTCCAAGGAAAACCAAAGCTGAGAGCATATGTCTCCACTAGGTCTGTTCTACAAGAAATATTAAAGTAAATTCTTTATATTAAAAGAAGACATTCATGAGTAAGAAGCCAAGATAGGAATACATAATACTCACTGGAAAACCATGGAGATACAAATAAAACCACATTGAGATTCCACCTCCACACAGTCAGAATGGCTAATATCAAGGAAACAAACACCAATAAATGCAGGGGAAAACAGCACTTATACACTGTTGATGAGAATGTTCAGTAGTACAGCCATTATGGAAAGTTGCTCAAACTCTTTCCATATGGAGATTCCTCAAAAAAAAAAAAAAATAGAGCAATCATATTATTCAGCTATACCACTCCTGGATATATACCTAAAGAAATTAAAGTTAGCATCTGTGGAGACATCTGCATAGCCATGTTTATTGTGTCACAATTCATAATTGCTAGATCATAGATGCACATTGATGGATCAATGCACAAAGAAAATGTTGTATATGTACACACATGGATATTATTCAGCCATAAGTAAAATTAAAATCACATAATTTGCAGGAGAATTATGGAACTGGAGGTCATAATGTTAAACAAAACATGACAGACAAAGAAAGACAAGTTACCAGGTTTTCCCTCATATGTGGAATCTGGGGAGTGGGAGAAGGACATGAAAGTGCAGGGAATCAGGGGCAGAGTGGAGGAAGGGGCAGTGAGGGTAGCTGGAAAGTATATATGATCAAAGTATGTTATTTGCATGAATAAATATGGCACAATGTATCTCATTATTCTGTATAATAAAAATGCAGTAAAAATTCAGAATATTCTAACATTTTAAGCATGGTGCATAAACCATTATTGCCTTTAGTACAAAGAGTAAACATAATAAGTACATTAATATTGTAAGAGGTAGACAAGATGTAAAATAGAAAGATGTAAAATGTACAACCAATCAAAATGCAGTCTGTAAAAACTTAAAAAATAAATAAATAATTTAAAAAACAATAAGCCAAAAAACATTTAAAAATGAAATAAAATTTTTTAAAAACCACATAAATAAAAAGTGTGGAAAGTAATGGAGTGCAAGTGCAGATTTTATTGTTAGTGTAGTCTTTTATTTGTTTCTGTTCTTATCTCTTAAATAATATGAAGGTGCTATGATTTCTAAACAGCTTGTTCTAATCAAAAGATGTTTTTGTAACCCTCATGATAAGCACAAAGCCAAACTCTTTGATGAAGCAAGGACAATAAGCAAAGAATCTAAACACATTGCTGTAGTAAGTCACAGAACCACAAAGGAAGACTGAAAGAGAGAGAGAGAAATTATGGAACTATAACAAAACTAAAAAACCATTTACACAATAGTTGTAATAAGACCTAATCTGTCAATATTTCCTTGGCATGTAAATGGATTAAATTATCTAGTTAAATGCCTTATAGTGACTGAATGGATAAAACCACAAGGCCCAAGTGCATATTGCTTAAAAAGAACTCAGTTCACATCTAAGGATGCAAATACACTGAAACTGAATGAACAGAGTAAGATATTTCATGCAAATAGAATCCAGAAGAGAGCAGAAGTAGCCACAATTATATCACACAAAATACACTTTACTGAAAAGAGGTAAGAAGGGACACAGAAAGGCACTATGCAATGATAAAGAGGTCAAAATTGAAGAAGGAAATACAGAATTCTAGATAAATACAAACCCAATATTGGAGCATCCATCTATATCGAGCAAATATAAATAAAGGGATTGGCTTATCTCACTCAGCATGCTATTCTCCAATTTCATTCATTTGCCTGCAAATGCCATCATTTTATTATTCTTTATGGCTGAGTAATATTCCATTGTATAAATATACCACAGTTTCTTTATCCATTCATCAATGGAAGGGCATTTAGGTTGGTTCCATAATCTGGCTATTGTAAATTGAGCAGCTATGAACATTGATGTGGCTGCATCTTTTTAGTATGCTGATTTTAAGTCCTTTGTGCATAGGCCAAGTACTGTGGAGGGAATGTATAGAGGGAAAATAGGGGTGGGAGGGGTGGGGGGGAAGGGAAAAATAACAGAATGAATCAATCAACATTACCCTATGTAAATGTACGATTACACAAATGGTATGCCTTTACTCCATGTACAAACAGAGAAACAACATGTATCCCATTTGTTTACAATAAAAATAAATTAAAAATAAATAAATAAATAAATAAATAAAGGGAGAAGATAGAAACTAGCACAATATAAGTAATGAACAGGAACACCCACCCCGCTTTCAGAAATGATCTATAGAACATTATGTTATGTGAAATGATCAAGGCCTGGAAAGACAACATAACCATAGATCTCACTCATACATAGAATCTAAAAATGCTTATCTCATACAAATTAGAAATAGAGCAGAGGTCACCAGAGGTGTGGGGGGTGCTGAGAAAATATTGATCAATGGGTACTGAAGTACATTTAGTTCCAAAGAATTCTGGCACATTAGAGCAACTGTAGATAATGATAATATACTCCACATTCCAAAATCCTAGAAGACAAAATTTTAAAAGTTATCAGTGTTAGGAAATAGTAAGCATTTCAGGAGATAGATATGCTTAAGCACATTTAAATATTTCCTAATATATTCAAGATATTATGTGGTACCATATTGATATGTATAATTATTCTTTCATGTATCAGTTAAAAAATAAATTTTGAACTGTTTGTATTGCCTTAGAAAACTAACGATCTATATGTACTAAAATGAGGGAGTCTCATTGGTCACATTACCATGCCCACTACATCTACAGAGATTAGCATTATATCTGGACAGAACGATTATTTGAAGTCTCAGCTATAGGATCATGTCATCTTGCAAGACTGGAACTCTGGGTTGTTGAACGTGGTGCATGCATTGACCAAGAAACTTGGAAATGGAGCACTTTCCTGGCATGTGTCTCTCAGGAGAACACACAGGTATCCTAATAAAGAGGTAGAGGACTGGTACTGTGGTGGAAAAGGGTGAACCCCTCAGTTACACTTGACTTATGTCACACCCACCTGTTCCCCACGCACCCTCCTGGAGACCTTTGTTAACTTGGCCACTTCCTCTGCAAGCCCTTCATATCCACTTTATTTGACCCTGATTCTGCAAATGTAAGTTTAATGCAGCGTTCAAAAATTAGTTTTATTTGTAATTCACATGTGTTAATTATACATACTTATGAATTTCAAGGTGCTACTTCCACACATGCATACATACTGGAAGCTACTCATATGTCTTTCTATAGGGAATAGATAATAAACATGTAGTAGATCCAGACAATGAGCTATTTTCCAGCAATAGAAAAGAAGCCAATCAATCCATAAGAAGTTATGGGAGCAACTTAAATTTATATTACTGGGTGAATGACGTGTTTTGGAAAAGGTTTCATGCCATATTGTTCCAACTATCAGATCTTCTGGAAAAGGCAAAGCTATGGAATTAATATAAAGATCTGTGGTTTGCTAGGGGAGGGGAAGGGAGCACAAGGGCAGAACACAGGTTTTTATGGTAGTGAAATTACTCTATATGAGGCTACAATGATGGGTAAATATCAACATACCTTTATTCCAACCCAGAGAATGTGGAACATCAAGAATGAAAACTAATGCAAACTGAGGACTTTGAGTGACAATGATGTGTCAAGGTGTTAAGTATGTTCATCAGTTATAACACAATCATCACCCTGGTGGGGGATATTGATAACTGGGTGGAGGGCTGTGCATGTGTGAGTACAGAGAGCATATGGGAAATATCTGTACCTTCAATTTCATTATGGTCCTGAAACTGCTATAAAAACTGAAGTCTATGAAATAATGTAGTGAGGGTGATCTGATTCTGATCACTCTGGCGCTAGTGAACTCCTACCTTTGTCTCTCTCTCTTATAACCACAAAGATTCTAGATAAAATTTAAAAACAAACACATGGAATCTCAAGTAAGCAAAAGTACATCTCTTGTGCCCCAAAATGAAATTGTAGAGAAGCAGCTGGAATAGATCAAATTCTGGTTTTCATCTTCTACTTTTTCTTTCGGCATTTCCCTTGGAATGAGTTCATTCATAGATTTCAGTAGTATCACTAGCATAAGGAAGAAAAAGCTGAGGCTTTGTTTATAGGTGGCTCTGTGTGATTTGTAGTCACCCTCCAAAAGTTAACATCTATAATGGCACTACTGTCCTTTCCCGGGGTATGCCTGATGAGCAGTGGTGATGGAAAATCTTTCCAGTGAGCAGAATTTCAGTCAGCACACTTAGTTATTCATTTTGGAAGGAGATCTGTCCAGCTGTGGGATTATGTACCAATTGATAGGCAGTGGGAATGGTTTCACTGAATGGTCAGAGGCTTGGAAGGATCACGATCGGAAAATTGCCAGCAAAGATGTCTGGGGTTGAAGTAAGTGGAGAGACCTGTCTGCATGAATGAAAAAAGTGAAAGTATTTGTATTCCAAGAGAATGCTCATGTGACCTCAGCAGAAGAGAATTTTCATGACCATGTGAATAGGATGACCTGTACTGTGTAAAGCAGTCTGCTTTTCTCCCCAGCCACACCAATGGTCTCATGAACAATGCAGTCATGACGGCAGGACTGGAGGTCATACATGAGCTCAGCAATGCAGACATTGGCACACCAATGGTGACCAGGCCATGGCCATTGCTGAGTACCCAGTCTTTCAGCAGGAAAGAACAATACTGAGGGCTGGAACTGTAGCTCAGTGGCAGAGTGCTTGTTTGGCACTGTGAAGCACTGGGGTCGATCCTGAGCACCATAAAAATGGACAAATAAAATAAAGGCAAGCTGTCCATCTGCAAATCCAAAAATTTTTTTAAAGAACATATTTTTAGAAAGGACAATACTGAGTCCTGGATGTCACAATTCCCAGGAGCGATCAGCCAGCTACCTAGAAACAGATTGATTACACTGGACAGATTCCATTCTTGAAGAGGAAGAGTTTTGTTTTTACCGGAATAAACACTTACCCTCAACAAGGATTTGTCATCCCTGCATACACTACTTCTGGCAAAACCCTCATGTGTGGACATATGGAAGGTCTCATTCACTGCTATGATGTATTACAAAGCATTGCTACTCACCAGATTGCCCACTTCACACCAAATTAAATGGACAGTGGGCCATGGAATTCACTGGTCATACCATGTTCCCCACCGTCTTGAATCAGAAGTTTGGGAAGACTTTGGAATGGATTCGAAGTCTCAGTTGCAGTGCTGGCTAGGCGGCAATAACTTGAAGGGGCCAAGTTCTGTGGAATGTTGTATGTGCTCTGAATCAACATCTGACTTATGGTGCTGTTTCTCATATAGCCAGGATTCATGAGTCCAGAAATCATGAGGTGGAAATGGCAGTGGCACCCCTCAGTATGACTACTGATGACCCGTTAGTAAACTTTGTACTTCCTGCTCCTACCACTTTATATTCTGCAGGATTAGAGGTCCTGGCTCCAGTGGGAGAAGTGTTTCCACCTGGAGATCCAACAATGCTTCCACTGAACTGGAAGGTAAGACTGTTACCCAGACACATTGGGTTCCTCAGAACTCTGAATCAGAAGACAAGGAAAGAAGGTACTGTGAAGGCAATGGTGTTTAATTCTGAGTACATTACTCCACAAGCAAGGAAAGAAGAGTAATCTGGAAAACAATATCTGTTAGAGCATCTGTATTATCATGTACTATGATTCAGGTCAATGGAAACTACAACAACTCAATCCATGCATAACACAGACCCTTAAGAAATGGAGTTTTGATTCATTCTGCCAGGTAAGCATCATAATCAGCTGGGAGACTTGCTGAATGAAAAAGGGATAATGGAGTGGGCAATGGGGAAATGTAGTTATTAATATCAATCATGACCACATGAACAACTGCAGAAACACGGACTATAATTGTTGTTGTGGTTTGGATATGAGGTGTCCTCTAAAAAGCTCATGTTAGACAACAATGTAGTAATGTTCAAAGTTGAAATGATTATATAATAAGAACTGTAACCTAGTCAAAGCATTGATCCATTCAATGGATTAATAATTTTTTGGATTACTGGGTGGTAACTCTAGGCATGTGGGGCATAGCTGGAGAATGCGGTCACTGGGGGCATCCCTTTATGGTTTGTATTTTGTCTCTGACTCAGGCTCTCTCTCTCTCTCTCTCCTCTCTCTCTCTCTCTCTCTCTCTCTCTCTCTCGCTCGCTCGCTCGCTCTGTCACTCCTTCCCAACTTCCATAAGCTGAAGGACGTTCCTCTACCACACCTTTCTGCCAAGCTGTTTTGCTTCACCTCAGGCCTAGAGCAATGGAGCTGGCACACCATAGATTGAAACTCTAAAACCCTGAGCCAAAATGAACTTTTCCACCTCTAAATATTGTTGTCATGTATTTTGATCACAGAGGCAACAAAACTGAGTGACTCCATTGTCATGAATATTTCTTCCTTGTTACAAAATGTGTACTTGTGTATTTGCATAGGAAGGTTGTGCATATATACATATATTAAACAAATGTCTTTATTTTCCCTCTTTAATTCCCCCACATATAAAATGAGATGTATCATTTAAATTCCTGGAGATCAAGGAAATATGTGAACATCACCTATGTACACCCTTCTCTAGGGAATGATGAGTGTATTTTTGGTTTTTAAACAGGATAGTTGTATTTTCTCACATGGAAGCATAACCTTGTTATTGTCTTTAGGAGAATGGTTTAAAGAAATATATTTGTCAAGTTGACAAGGGATGGCCTAGTGATGTTAATTTTTTGTCTATGTGACTTGGCTATGGTATTCAGATTTTTGATCAGATGCCATTTTAGTTGTGGCTGGGAACCTAATTTTATAACACATTAACATTTAAATCAGTAGATTACTATTAGATTATATTATGATCCTCACCCAGTTAATCAAAGGCCTTAAGGGAATACAGAGTGAGATTCCCTAGAGAAAGACTCCTGACTCCTCAAGTTATTCAAACTTGAGCTGCATTATCAACTCTTAACTAGGTCTCCAACCTGCCTACCTACACTGCAGTATTTGGACATGATAACATTCACATTCCCATGGACCAATTACTTAAAATTAATCTCTGCCTCCCTTTCTCTGGACACACGCACACACACACACACACACTTTGTTCTGTTTTTCTGGAGGACCTTGACTAATACCTGAGGACATCCAGCTGTCCTCTTCTGAAATTTATATGTAAATGAACAAGAAAGCAACAGATTGATGAAGAGAAATGTTGTATTGTATGTCAATATCTGCTCCCCAAAACCTGCTTTGATTTTGATCAGTTACAACTTACTTCTGTTTCTAAATCTATTGGTACTTATAAATACTTAGAGTAGTATTGCTCATCAGAAGAAACTACTATTACACTTCTTGCAAAACACTCCAATTTACATCACCAAACTAGGCCATGATTCCAAACATACTAAACCTCCCATTTTGTACAATGTCCTCTTGAATTGTGTCATAAGCCATACGGGGTGACTTTCACTCTCAGATTCTCTAATAAAATCATGAGCTTGGAATGTAGTCCATATTAATTTATATTTCCTGAAGTCATTTCCGTGTGTGAGACCAGCATGCAGTTTTGCTGTATCACACTGCTGAAGATTGCATAAGAAAGGAGATTGACTCAGAGCCAAATTTACTTTCCTATAAGCAGAATGTTATGATCTGTGGTGGAGTGACTCTCACAGGGTTCTACAGGAATTAAAGTAATCCAATTGGTTTCATATTTTCATATGTAGAAGATACACACAACAAATATCTGTCACCAACTTGGGAGGAGTATAAACGTTATGATGATTAGTGTTCCCTGTAGTGGGCATGAGAATGTTATTCACAATCAAACTTCAAGGGGTGTACTGTACCACATGCATACGCTCACACTATGGACAGGCTATTTTGATTGTCCCCTTGAGAGAATTCATGTATCCAAAAGCTGTTCCAAATACATCCTTACTACAGTAACTAAAACAGTGGTGCAAATGTACTCAATGTTTCCTTTCATATATCCCTATTCTAAATCAACTGCTGCAGTTCTCCTTGAGAAAATATGATACAGGCAACTTTGAAAAAATATCTGGCATTGAATAATAGTATTTTAAAATACACACAGGTTTTTGGTGCAGACAATTGAGAAAAAACATTAGAAATTTCTTCAGATGGGCGACTAATACTAAATTGTTAAGGAGTATAAATATCCTTTCCTACACTTGCTAAGTGTTAAGTATGATACTTTAGCCTAACTATTCAATGAGAAGTTCACACGTTCTAGTCACATATCCCTTGCCACCACACATCTTTTAAATTCTAAACCTCAATGTGGATCTCATCTTCTCATTAACGTTACATATCTAAAACATGCGTACATTTCACCAGACAGTGCCTTTTCTTGTCCATAAAAGACAATGAAAGCACTTCAAAACCAGCAAGACACATACACTACGGAGAACATTTACCCCTTAATAGAAACAGGATAAGGAAAGAGAAAGAGATACAGGAGAAAAATCAGGTTGTGTTTTGCAAACCAAATAACGTGGCACTAAGAACCATTGTTCACACAACTTCCTCACTACAGAATAACTCTGACCAAGGTAACACACATTGACTTTAAAGTCACTGTAGGAATGTGTGTTACATTCCTAGAACTGGGTCTAACCAGATACAAATGAGATATTTTTTTTTTTGTCAAAACACTGGACCTTGCTGCTTCTAATGACCATTTCTAGTTTTTTCTCAATAATTTCCAACCAAATAACTGGCAAAAAATGAGTGTCCACACATCTGAACTGATTGTGATCTCATGATGCCGAGACCCTCAGATTTATTTCAACCATTATGTTAGAAGCTGCTGAAAAGGATCTTACTTTTTTCTGCCATTTGTGATGTCTCTTCCCACTTTAGTGCTCCTGTGGCAGCTCTTCTGATAAAGTGGAGGTCTGTGTGGTATCTGTTCTCAGGGTCAAGTGGCTAAGACCCTGTACCACCACTTCCCAAGAGGATGAATTCTCCTCTTTCAGGTTCTTAGAAGTGTCTTCCCTCTCAATATGGCAGTAATGACATTTACATCCATTCTGATCTTTACCGGGAGAGGAAGAGCTCTTCCCTTCCCTTTCAACTGGATAAGGTGCCATGTTTTTGAGGGCTTTCTGTCTTATGTTACCCATGTACGTCTTTTTCTTCTGGGAGAATGCTGACCTTTCCCACTGCCTCTCTTCTTCAGTTTTCTCATCCCTGTACTGGAAGTGGAGCAACTCCTCTGGTAGAGGGGTGAGATAGTTTCTAGCAGGACCAGGGTTGAAATCAATGAGGTCCAGGCTTTGTATTTCAAAGAATGATGGCTGGGAGGTTGACCTAACTTTCTTGGGTAATTTTTCAGTTGGAATCAGGGATGAATCAAAATTCATCCCTGGGGCATCACTCTGTGGGGGATCCATGGAATTGTTGTCTGGCTAAAAGACCTCTTGGATCTTCAGGTTCTCAAATTACTTGAAATTAATGAAGTGAGGACTGCAGCCAAAAGTTGCCCAACTGCAAAAAAATGGTGGAGGGAAAAGTTCAGGGAGGGTCGTATAAACATTTTTAAAATTTTTATATGTCTCAATTGAAAGTTTTACCAATAACTGAGTTAATGATTAAACATACAGTGGAAGTCATACTAAAGTGACATCCTTTGTTCAGGCTCTGTAGCAGACACAAAGCAGTTTTTCAATTATTAAACTATATCTCAGGAATTTGGCATCATTAGCTACAATGAGTATACCCAGCACTGATATTTTTTATAGCAGTAGGGCTTCTATGAGAAATGGCTGATTCTAGAAGACTAAGGAAGAATGACATTTAAATAAAACACAGCATCTCGGAAAGACTGAGGAATGTTATGGACTATTGCATGCACAAGTAACCCTTCAGTACTGACCTGAGAATTTAGGGGATATTCTTTCAATAGCTGCCTGTCATTACAAAAGTTCAACTAACTCAATACATATTCAGTGTGTCTCGCCTTGCTTCAAGTGATTTACATGCCCTCACATATGCTGCTTTCTCCTCTGGGGTGCTTTCCTTCCCCTTCCATCTTGGTAATTGCTACTTACCTTTGTCTCTCAGATTATATTTACAATTATCTAACATGTTTTGTTTGTACCCCCTAAATGAGGTTATTTTCTGCTATGTGCAGCAGGGTTCATACAATAACATTCTCTCTGTTAGAAAGCACTTATCACAGTTCCTTGTCAATGCCTCTTTTATTAAGTTTTTCCTAACAGATAAGGAGCTCCTTAAGGGAACGGACCATGCACATCTCTTCCTTCCCTAAGTCCATGGACCTAACATAACCTAGGACACTCTTTTACATAACCAGTGTCATAGTTAAATATCAGACATCAGAGAGAGTAGTAATCAAGCATGAAACCATAAAAGGAATTCCTGCTCATCCATCAAAGGTTAAATTTAGATGAAAGCACACGATAAACTTATGTTTTTACAAAAAAGAACAAGTTGGAGATGTGTTTTAAATTTCACAAACAGATCATTGCTGTCTACAGGTTCAGAACAAGCTCAATAGAAACACAATCTAAGGGCAGTTTCCAGGAACAATTTCATTTCTCATAATAGATTTCACACGGATCAGGTCCTTATTTTCCACTGATGTCCTTATATCTAGATATAGTATATGAAACTATGACCACAGCTTTGGTAACACAAGGAAAACTGCACTGAGAAGAAACTTATCCAGTAAGGACAGAAGCCCAGAAATATGGAGTTTGTTACCTTGTGATACCATAGAACTACTAAATTTATTGTCCTAGAACCAATACACATATGAACTTTTTGTCATATAAGAGATTTTTTTCATGATCAGTTAGGCTTATTTTAAACATATTTTCTCTCTACCAGGAATCTATCTTAAACAAGTTTCTCTAGCCCAGGGAACCCCTAACCCCAAGTTACGGGGTTCACTTCTGGTCCCTCTTTGTCTCTAGAGAGCAAGATGTCAGAACAGGAAAATTACACAAACGAATAATGGCTCCCCAAATTTCCATCTTGATGAAAACTGTAAATACACAGATTCAAGAAGCTTATCAAAGCCCAACCATGAGTCACATGAAGAAAACTACCATCCCAAGCCCCTAAATATTCAAATAGCTCAAAACTAGTGATACAGAAAAAAACTCTTAAAAATAGTCAGAAACAAACAAGACTCATTAATTACAGGCAAGGGATTTCTTCCCTGAACCATGAAAATGAAGACATAGGAATAACTTTAAACTATATAAGGAAATATAACCTATCAGCCTAGAATTCGGTATACAGTGAAAATATCTTTCAAGAACAATGGCAAAATAAAGTAATTATCAGACATTAAAAACCTGGGAGAATTCATAACCTAGAGACCCACACTAAAAAAAGTAGTAATAGAAATCTTTCAGGTAGAAGGAAAATAATTTCATTTGGAAATATTGACCCATGATTGAATGAAGGACATCAGAAATAGGAAGTGCATGGGTAAGAGAATAAGATTGTTTCTCTAGTATTTAAACTCTTTGCAAAATATTTGGCTGATAATCAAATATAACAACAATGTTGCATAAGGATTTTAGCATATGCAAATGTAGAATGCACAAAAAAATACAAAAGTTGGGAAGAGGCAGATGGAGTGTACTGTAATATTCTCTTGGTATACATTGAGTTATGTAACACTACTTAAAAGTGTATGGGATAGATTGAAACTATTTTAAGGCAAGCCTAATCCCTAAAATAACAAACAAAATAAAATAGAACCACAAAAATATGCAAAAAATGCAGAGCAAAAGAGTTAATAAAGGATAGATGGGACAGAGAACAATGTTAGATATCAGAGGCATACTCTGGCCTGGGAACAGCCCTATCTTAGTGATTCTGCTACACTCATCATAGACTCGTAGCAGCCTGTAGGAAATGTTACTTAGTTCAAAAATTTTTGAAGTTGAATTTCAGAATGCAGTAGTTGAAGTACACAGGACACTGCCTACTACATAAATGGCCCTCAATAAATATTTGTACTTGGTGGGAAAGAAGTGTCTGGTGCAGAGGAGGGGATCAGCCAATTATTGCTGTCTTCCTGGTTGAGTAACGCCAGAGAGGATGTTGTCAATGAGGGATCAGTGCTCACTGCTGAAACCCAGAGAGGCATTGAGGCATTGGGGCATTGGGGCATTGCTTGGAGTGTTCTCCGCTCCTGGAAGTTCTTGTCTTCTGAGCAGGTGCTTCTCACTCTGCAGAGAAGTGCCACCTTATTAGTCAGAACATCCACCTGTCACAGCTTGGAGAGGAGCCCTGAGGCAAAAAGCAAGATCTGGATTCCTTTTGTAGCTCCGTCTAAAACCCCTCATCAAACTTCAAATGTACTTTGTAATTCTTTTACATTTCCAGTCACACCATGTCAGTTATATATATTAATAAGTTACTTAATTCCCTGAAATATAGAGGTAGTCACTGTCATATGATCTTTCCCTTCTACTAAAGAATAACCAAGAATAATGAAAATATTTGTTATTTCTAATTACTGAATATTGAGTTCCTCAAACTATACTAAGAATTACCAGGCCCAGTTAAATTAGGATGAAGCTAAGCTCAGCAAAGGAAAATAACTGGACCAAGGTTAATGTAAATAATAAGTGACAAAGCCCTAATTTAGCACCTCTGTCTGTGAACTTTCTTTCACACATTATCAGGAGCATGTGGACAGTAGTATATCTTAAACTCAAAAATTGGAATGAGTTCATATACACACACACATATATATATATATATATAATTGACCAGTTTCCTGTTAAATAGAGGTTAAAGTTATGAAGAATTCATAAATGAAAACAAAGTTTTACTTGATAGAATATGGTGCAGTTTCATTAAAACATTCTGTACAGAAAAAGTTAATTTGGGCTCACTTAAAGGTAATTAGAAATATAGTTTTTAATTATTGATATATTCAATGTAAGTGGTTTGCATTATATTGTATGAAATATTATTTTGCTTGAATAATCTTTAATGTTATTTCATTAGCCATTTGTTGGTATAAAGGCAGAATATTCAGGGTATCTTAGAACTGCAAAGACACAAGGAAGGAACTAGCTCAGACATAAACACTATTAATTGTTGATATATCTCTATTCAATATTTCCTCTGTTATTATGCATGGGTGTAGATAATGCAGATGCATATCTTACAATATTAAGATTATACTTTATACACATTTCCCCAGCAGTTTTGGTTAAATTATCTTATTTTTCCATTGTTTTTAAAGTGTAATAATTTAAAAGGAAATATTGAGTAAAGGACATCTAGGAGAGTAGAAAGGAAAGAAATTTCTCAATACAAATCTCACATTAAAATCTATGTGAAATAAAAACTGAGTCACTGGTTGTTTTACAAGGCAAATGATTGTTATGTATCCAGTAAGAATCTTTTTTCTAGGATATCAAGAGATTCCATGGGAAAATATTTTATAATAGTGAAAAATCCTAAAATGAAATCTGCGTTGTGCTTCATAGAAGAAAATTATAACTTTACTTACCACTCTAAAAGAGAGTTTAAGTGAATCAAGAGACTCACGGGGTAACTTGGTGGTGAGGCTGGTGGTTGGCTGGGGTGTTGATAAGGAGATGACAGTCACCATGAATCCCCCAGGACACACTGACATCATGGGTCTACCTCACAATCCCAGGGCTGTGCTGCCATGGCACATCATGGCTGCCTTCTGGTGCTTCATCAGACCATGCCTCTTCAATCTTAATGCCCCTGCTTGGCCTCAGTGGAGTGAGGACTAAGAAATATACGAGGTAAGAAGGAGGCATTGGCTTGTTCCTGCCCCCAAATGCTATTGACAGAGATTAGACAACTCACTACAACAAATGAGCCATAAATTATTATGCTTCTCCAATTACCACCCCTGAGACAATGGAAGCTTTTCTGGGACTGGGATCTTTGTTTTGTGCACTGCTGTATCCTCAATATCCAGAACATTGTCTGGCACGCAGTGTCACGTAATAAAAACATGTAGATTAAACGAGCGTGTTTGCCTCTGCCAAGACACTCCAAGAACATCCAGGGCAAAGACTCTGGTCTTTAGAAATCCTGCTGGGCACCTTTGGATATTGAATCAATCATTAATTCCAATATTTAGGTCATGGACTATCACCTTCAGAGTTATTATTTTCTTTACACTGTATGTGAATCATGGCTTGATAACTTTATTTCAGCAAATAACTTCACCTAACCAAAATAAAACAACAAAATCCCCCAAAACCCCAAAAAACTAACTACAATTGACTACTGCATAAACAAACAAAACAAAAATATACCTAACTAAAATTGACTATAGCAAAAATAAAATTGAACTATGACGTTTTAAAATCTAGAATTGGGCCTATATATAGTGGGCTGAATATTTTTTTCCCTTTCTGTAATTTATATGTTGAAATATTAACTACTACCTCACAAAGTGGGAACTTTGGGAAGGTCATTAGTTTATGTGGGTACCATTCAACACATAATAGCTGTGGAGCCAACTGTAGTGCCCTTCAATAGACAAATGGATAAAGAAAATATGATATATATATATATATATATATATACACACACACACACACATTATATGTATGTATAAACACACACAATGGAATATTACTGAGCCATAAAGAAAAATGAAATTATGGCATTTTCCAGTAAGTGGATGGAACTGGAGACTATCATGCTAAGTGAAATAAATCAGTTCAACAAAGCAAAGGCTGAATGTTCTCTCTGATATGTGGATGCTAACACACACTAAGGGCATTAGGAGGGCGTAGTTTTTCTTGTGCCAGGCTAGCTCATACATGGGGTAAGGGCGCGGAGTCAAGACCCAGACTCCAGGAGTTGGGTGGAAGCAGGCTTGTAGCGAGCAGCCTGCAAACTCGTTTATTGCGGGAACAGCTATACATTTTATAGGTTTCTTGCCCAATCACAATGCGCCATGGGGTATCAGACCACCAGGTTCCTATATGGATTCCCTTGGTAACACTGAGTCAACTTGGGGCAGTTGTTTACTTTCCTAGGTAGGAGAAGTGTAATGCTCCTCCATGCAAGTTTTCTTTACACACTTGAGACATTCCCTGCTGCCAACCAACAACTAGGATTTCTCCCAACAGGAGAGAAGAATAGAAGTTCCTTGGATTAGACAAAGGGGAATCAAGGGAAGAGAAGGGTAATGGGAATAGGAATGAGAGCAGAGTAAATCAGACATAACATTCCTACGTTCATAAACAAATACATAACTAGTAAAACTCCATATCATGTACAACAAGAACAATGGGATTCTAGGTTATATTCTATGTATGTACAATATGTCAAACTACATGCTACTTTCAAGTATATCTAAACAGAACAAATAAAAAAACAGAAAAATATGATAATAGATATTAAAATGTTGAATGCTATAAATATGGAGAAAATTTAAAGAATGAAGAAGTTGGATGAAAAATGACAGATACAGAAGGTAATTTTCACATTTTTTGGGAAATTTTGTGAAAAAACATTTTTTTAAGTGTATGTAATTGCAAACTTCAACCAATGCTTGTTTTATAATGTTTGAATTACAATTTTAATTGTAGAAATTTCATTTGAATGTGTTATCCAGAAATGTGTGGTAGAAAATGAGAGGAAATAACTTGTTTCATTTCTTAGTTCAGTACTCATGAAAACAGGTTGCCATAGACTTTAAATTTCTTCATATTATTGCTGTAGTTCAAAATACAGAACCCATTAGTAGCAGAAGCAACATTGATGCGACCTTCACAGAAAAGGGACTGATACAGAGTAAGTAGAATTCAGAAGACTGGGTATTATTGAGAGTTCAACCTAAGACCAATTTGGACAAAAAATACAATTATATAAAAATTACCAATTTCTGAAACTTACATAAATGATGATAGATGAGGAAATATTGTTGAAAGAGACTCAGGCAAATCTTCAGAAGAAGATAGACTCCCATGTGGTTACTCTGAGAAGTAGAGACTCCCATGAGTGTTAGACTTATGGAAATTGGTTCTAATCTGTTGACCAAGTGTGAAGTTTATTTGCGTTTTTCACTGTACTAATAAAAGAAATAAAGAACATACTAATATCATGAAATACTACTGTAACAAATATTTCGTTGGGGGGGTGCGCATGTTATGTTGCAACAATAATCACCAAGAAAAATCAGAAACCTATGTCCTCCCTATCCTCCATGCCTCAAAGGGTGACTAAAGAGCAATACTGATGTTATAAAGAAATGGATGAATGGAAGTACAATGCTACTTTTGTCAACAGCTTCCATTGCATACCATACAAATAATTTAATATTTTGATGTAAAATTATGTCAACTTACTTCCTGAGTGAAAAAGCATGGATGCTCTTTACAAAAAGTTACAAATATGAAAACGTGAAATAAAAATTATCCAAGAATCCTCCACTCCAAAATACCTTGTAGCATGGCTAAACATTTTGTTTTATGTTCGTTTATCCTATTATATACATATTTCAAAGTATCCCATTTTACATATAAATAGCTGCAACTATTAATTAACAAACATTTTCAAAGAAACAAAAATGAAACAGTCATTAACAACCTTGCAGAAACACAATCAGGGAAATTGTTCACTATTCAATGATAAAAGAATGAATGAAAACATCAAAGTGAAAATTTAACTTGCTAGGAAGACAAAAAGACAAATGGAGGAATACTGAGACTGAAAATTAGCCCCCCAGAAATTGAAATGACAAAGCGATAGGCACATTATGAGAGCTTCTCATGATTTTCAAATGAAACAGTAAAATGAGAATTTATCAAATGAGCAAACATTTGATTTTTTAAGAAAACAGTATATGCCATGGATATCATGCACAATGTTGCAGTGAAATATGCATTTACATGCATCTCCTTGCTGAGATTATTTTAATTTTGTAGGTTTTGTAATTTCTCAAATATATCAACATGAAAAATCTTAAATATAAATGATGCTTTTGACTTTGATTAATAGCAATATGTTGTAATGCATATATTTTTATAGACATTGGTCAACATAAGAACACAGCAGTCCTCCAGAGAGTTCTACTTCACATATGATCTCTTAACATTTGCAAACTGCACTTTGGGAAAATAGCAAATTGTATAACAGAACATCCTCATTAGTGAATAAATTGTGATATAAAATAATTTTCAAATACAAATAACCATTGTGTACTCCTTGGCAATTCAGTATTTTCAGATTAAATGGTCATCTTTGATATGGGATAGCTTAGGACTTCAACCATATATATAATGCCTGATGCAATATAAGTTCCAACTACAGAAAAATGTGTGTTTTGCACATGGTGAGCATCACTTGAACAGATGGGAACTCACAGGCAAAAGGGTCAATAGGTGTCTATGGTCTCCTGAGCTCTGCACCACATGTGGACACTGCCCCTGGACTGGAGTGTACCTGAATGTAAAACATTTCTCTGTTGTAGCAAAGGGAATTCCCTTTCCAAAATGTGCTCCCAATTATGAGGCAAGTAGGAGAGTTGCAATTAACTAATAGGGAATAGATTATGTAACATCATCCACCAGTTTGAATTTAGGTGACATAGTTTATAGTACTTTAATGCCAACTGCCCGAAATCCATAGACGTCTTCTGACCATCCTGCATCCTGTGTCCTTTGCAAAACTAAAGAAAGAATCTCTTGTGGAGAATTAACCATTTCTCAGGGAGAGGGGCTGCCATCAATCATAGCTAAGACTCATGGCTTAGCCCAGAGAGAGACTTTAGAATCATTGGGCAATTCTTCTTGCCTATGTAAGGCCTTTCATAGATTTTTCTGCTTCAAGTGCATCACCAAAATTATTTCACAACTAACAGGCAAAACAAAAATCAATCCTTTGAACATTTCAGGTTGTCCAGGAATAATCTTCCACAGGAATGGAGAGAGGAAGCAGGAGATAGATTTCAGGTGAAAGCCTGACCTTGAAGGCTGCAGTAGAGCTTTTCGGGACTCATCAAGCACAATTCCTCAGGAAGCACAACCCTACAGCAAACTGACAGCATAACTGTGACCATTTCCTAATTACTTGCTTACAGAAAGTCTAAATCTAGAAGTCACTATTGCCCATTTGTTGAGCAATTGGAAGTGCACTACACTAAAAACTACAATGAGGAATGGAAAACTGATTGAAATTTGGTAATAATAATTCCCTTGCTCAGAAAGAACAAAAAGATAAAATTTAAGATCAATATTCTTGTGAGAGTAGAATCTGATCATATAAAAATTGAATAACTGCATTGTCCATTAAAGCTACTATTTAGAGAAAGAAAGATTGCAAAAACTCTTCTTTCCCACTCAACATATTTCCTTCAAAGAAACTCAGATGCATGAAAACTACAGGAGCCTGGAAAATAATATAACTTGACTTACTTAAAGAACTGGCCCATCAGGGACCCCTTTCTTCTCCTTAACTTCCATATGAAATTTTCCACACTACATTGTAAATTATATAAAATGTCAACAGAGACTGAGAGGAGAAGAAGGGAGGGAGATAGACAGTGGATGTATATCAGGTACCGAAATACAGTTAGATAGGAGGTATAAGTACTAGTTTACTATTACAGATTAGGGTGGATACATTTATAGATTGGTTGTGTATTTCAGAATAACAAGCAGATGGGATTTGGAATGTTTCAACTACAAAAAAAGGATAAATATTTGAGATGAAGGAAATGCTATTTGCCTTGTTTTTTGTTGCACATAGTATACATATTTATTGAAATCTCAAAATATACCTGATGAGGCAATTATTATAGGTCAATTAAATATAAAAAATAAAAAAATCATAAAATCATAGCTCTGTTGTGTCACCAACCCTAAGACGCTACATCACAATTTCTTCCCAATTATAACCTCATCACCCACCTTCAATGATCTCCTCCTATACTAGATTTCAAAATCAGATTAAATATCCCTTAGGCTTTTCCACAACTTAGATGCTAGTTCTTCTGCTGAAGTAGAACATTTCATTAAACCATTAGGCAAAAATGTAACCTTTATCATATGCATAGGTAATAGGGCTGCTATTTGGGGATGATGACCTTCTGTATATGATGAGCATAGTCATTATGACTGTACATCATGTGACAGTAACCTTAACCTAGATCCTAGGACCAATATCTAAGGATATATCTGAGTCATAGATGAATGATAACAAGGAAATCTCTTACAAGTCCAGAGTTTTAAATATACACAGTATGCCCCCAAAAGTAAATACACCCAAATGAATTGATTATATAGGAGTGGGAAAAGTCCTTGAAATAATGACAGGAAGATAAAAGGAAGGAAAGAAAGAAAAAAGGGAGGAAAGAAAGAAAGAAAAGAAAAGAAAAGAAAGAAAACAAAAAGAAATAAAAGAAGGAGCAGCACAAGAAGGAAATTTTCTGTTCAAAACACATATAAACAATAAAATCACAGTGGTGCACACTTGTAGTCCAAGTGACTCAGGAGTGTGAGGCAGGAGAATTGCAACTTCGAGTCCAACCTGAAAAGTGCTGCAGAGTGTATCTCAAAAGAAAATTAGAGCTGTAATTTGATGCAGTGGTAGTGTCCCGTGTTCAGTCACTAGTAGAAGGGAAAAATCCATATTAACTCCCTTAAGAAATATTGCTTTCACATAGGTTCTTTTGGAAACACATCTTTCCCTAAATACAGCTTAGGACTATCTATTCTCAAAATTACTGGAAGAGAAAGTGAGTTCCAGCAGAAGGACAAAGCAGGAGAGGGGTTCTCCTAAAGGACCTCATTGTGCAAGATGGTATGTCTCTGCTGAGGCAGGAAAAGTCTGGCCCACACTTCAGACAGCCAACTCAGTGCATATGCTCCCTGTCATGCATCAGTTACTGTGCATGTGCCCTGCCTTCTGCTGTCTGTGCCCAGAGGTGCCCAGGTGTGTTGTGCCTTCCAAATAAATAGGCAAAGGAACTGAACAGACACACTTCACAGAAGAAGATATACAACCTATCAACAAATATATGAAAAAATGTTCAAAATCTCTAGCAATTAGAGAAACCCAAACCAAAACTACACTGAGATTCCATCTCACTCCAGTCAGAGTGGCAACCATCAATAATATAAGCAATAATAGGTATTGGCAAGGATGTGGGGAAAAGGGTACAGTCATATATTGCTGGTGGGACTGCAAATTGGTGCAACCACTATGGAAAGCAGAATTGAGATTCCTAAGAAAACTTGGTATGGCACCACCATTTGACCCAGTTACCCCACTCATCAACATATAACCAAAGGACTTAAAATCATCATACTATAGTGATGTGGTCACATCAAAGTTTATAGTTGCTCAATTAACAATAGCTAAAATATGGAACCACCTTAAATGTTCTTCGAGATGAATGGATAAAGAAAATGTGGCATATATACACAATGGAATATTACTTAGCCATAAAGAAGAATGAAATTATGGCATTTGCTGGTAAATGGATGGAAATGGAGAACATGCTGATTGAAATAAGCCAATTCCAAAGAATCAAAGTCTGAATGTTTTCTCTATGTGGACGCTAATTCACAATAAGGAGCAGGGAGAATAGAGATATTTTGAACTAGACAATGTTGGTTCTTTCTTGCTGAGTGTCAGCAGGTAGGTCCTTAAATTAGCCTTGTCAGAAATCCTACTGTCTGGGATTGTGAGAAGGCACCAGTCAGTTTCCAGCAGGTCAGGCTCTGGGCTCCCTAGGAGGGACCTGGAGGTTGTCATCCTTCTCACAGGTGGCACCACCAACATGGGCATTTGTGATCATAGAGGAGTAGACAAGGGAGTAAGGTGGCCTGCATTGAGGATGGCAGTCATTATAGATGAGTCGAGTGTTGTGGGTGGTGATGGAGTAATCAGAATCCTGGAGGTGTCTGCCAGGCCCATAGGACAGATTTCAGAGTCCTTAATGGGGACTCCATTGGGAAGCAGGAGGCAAGGGGTCAGAAAGGAATGGGCTTGGGAATATGGGGTTGTTACTGTGTTCCCAAGAGGTGCAGAGCACCAGTGGGTAGCATACCTAGACATCTGTATCTCAAGATCTCACTTGTGCTATGAGTGGTGCCAAAACCATGAGCTATTTGCAATGGAATTAAAGAGTGTGCATTTGAGCAAAATGTTATCTCGGGAGTAAATGGGCTTAGTTGCTGAGAGTACGGCATATGCAATGGCCACTCAAATTTAATTTTCTAGGAAAATTTTTCTACATGTCTCCATGATGATTAATGCGCTTGTCTGTCCAACCAAACCTCAAATTGTGCCTTACCACAATTACTCCACCAGCATAGACTGAAAAAAGAAAACAGGTGAATGAACACAAGGAAAGGATTCTGAGTTACAATTACCCTGGGGCTTTTTTTGAAAGATTTTTCTACATTTTAAGAAATTGCACATTTTCCACATTTTCTAGGGTCTATGATGTCCTCTCAATCGCATTCTTCAGGTCACATTATTTAGGTTTCAGTGTGAAATATGAGAAGACAGGAAAGACAAATAACTAAAGGTAGAGGAAGAAAGGATGAACAAGAATCTTCTCAGCCTGCTGAGTCTGTGGTCCTGATTGCTTTCTTATTTGATGTTTTCTGTTTATAGAAATGCATTTTTGAGAAAGGTTGTTGATATTATAGATACAATGGTAATATTTTTGCCTGCTGATAAGGGGTGATACTTGATTCATCAAGGAAGCATTGATCCAGGAGGATTCTGTTCTTCTCCAGTCTGTACAGCTGTTATTAGATTTCCCAGGGATATGCCTGATGCTTCTTTCTGATGCCTACTAACAGTAAGTTTAGTAGGCATCCAACCCAGCATAGGTTCAAATCCCTGCAAAATCACTGCAGTTAACTCCTGTAGGAGGGATGTCACCATGGGAAGAGTACTTTATTAAAAATAAGTGTGCAGAATCAGGTTGAAAAATCTTTAGCCATCACTGATATCACTTATGTCAATTTATTGCCAATTTATTATGCATGTTAGTTTATTATGCATATTTAAGTTCACATTTGTATTATCAGCCAAACTTCTAATTTTTCCTTGCATACTCCTACAGGCCTCATAGTTCAGAGATGAACGACCTCAACAAGATGAGCCACCAAGGGAAAGTCAGGATAACACACCTGTTCAGGAGAGAGAATGTTAAGGACCAAGGTAATGGGATGGGCATGAATAATGTGTGTGGGAGTATGTGTGTATTGTGCATTATGACATCTTCCATAGTAGCAGGAAGGAAAATATTGGAAAAGTATTTCAAACATTTCCTGAACATTGGATGGGAAAGTGGAGATTATAGTTTGACACTTTGTGCTTTCCTTTACTACTAAGAATGTCACCTTTTTCTTAGAGACTTACAGTATGGGTCTTTCAAACAGGGTTAGCCGCATGTTAGCAAATCCTAGAAAATGATTAATTTTAATCATAAAATTATAAATGATTTCTTAGTCACCGTATGAGACATGGAAGCACATTTTTAAAGTAGCCTGTATAGAGAGTGCCTAGTGAGTACCCTTAAAATGATTTAAGAAAAACATAATAAGGCTTGTTTACATTGGGATGTCAACTTCTTACCTACCCCAGAAAACCAAGGCATACATGTCATGACTGACCAAAAACATTTGCTGTTTTATATCGCTTTTTCAATGCTGGGACTATAAGACCTGATAGGTACATTGAAGTGGAGGAAAAGTTTATTTGGAGATCATGGTTTCAGAGTTTTATTCTTTAGGCAGCTGACTCTATTGCTTTGTGCCAGAAGTGAGGCTGAGTATCAGGGAGGATGGGTATGACAGAGGAAAACAACTCAATAAATGGCAATCAGAAAGTAGAGAGAGCTCTTCTCAGCATGGACAAAATATATAGACCAAGGGCATGTCCCAAGCCACCCACCTCCTCCTGTCACACACTACCTAACTACAGTTAACCACCCAGTTGATCCCTATCAGTGGATTAATGTACTGCTTAGATTAAGATAAGCTAATCATTTGACTTCTAAACCTTCGTGTGTTGTCTTACCCATCAGTTTTTGGGGGACACCTAATATCTAAACTATAACAAATGCCTAGGAGAGACAGAGCCTTACTTTGATTCCAATGGTGTTTTATCATTAATTATTCTTTGTAAGGAAAAGTGATTTTGCTTAAAATGTTTAATATCCAAGTATCTATAAAGTCAAATCTCTCAGCCCTGTCCTAGGAAAACATAGTTCAAAGAGGAAGGAGTTCAAGGAATCATAACCACTGTTTTTTAATTGTTGTTTTACTGTAAGGTTGGTAAAAACTGGATAATTCAGGATACTGACATACAGCTTGCTCTATTAGTACCTTTTTAAGTTTTTTAATAGGTAGTCAAATACTTGTATGATTAGAAATCTCAACGGTATCCCAAGATTATTATAAAACCATTTATTTTTTTTTTCAAAAAGATTGTTTGCAAGCTAAACATCTACCCAACTCAGGTCATGGATTCTTTTTTTTTTTTTCATAAATAATAAAAATTTATTTTGTAAAATTCTGGAGGTTGAGAAGCCCAAGATCAAGGTGCCAGTGAACTTGGTATCTGGTGAAGGCGTCCTCTTTGCTTCCAAGATGGTGCCTTAGCCTTACTGCTGTGTCCTCACATGGCAGATGACAGGACTATAAGAGGGCTGCAGCTCTCTGAATCCTCTTTTGTCAGGGCTTTAATCTTGTCCCAGTTTTTATGACCTAATCACCTCCAAAGAACTCCACTTCTTAATTCCAGAAATTTTGGGAATAATTTCTAATATATGAATTTTGGAGGGATACCTTATATTCATATCATAGCAGATGTTGGCATTTCCAGACATATCTTAAGGCACTTTGACAGCCAAGAAGTTGATTCTGTTTTGACTTTTGTCTCTAGATAATTTCTGAGAAATTTAATGTCTTAAATACATCATGCTTCTTCATCAGTGAACATAGCGTCATTTGTTAGATCTTATTTGTTCTGGCTCAGTAAAGCAAGAATCTATATCTTTTATAGTGACATTTATAGTGTGTGAACACACACACATGCATACACACATGCACCTTATGTACCTTATAAGAATCTTATTCTTGGTATTTACTATTTTTCATAATGTATTTTTTTATTGTAAACAAATGGGATACATGTTGTTTCTCTGCTTGTACATGGCGTACAGGCATACCATTTGTGTAATCATAAATTTACATAGAGTAATGTTGTTTGATTCATTCTGCTATTTTTTCCCTTCCCCCCACCCCTCCCACCCCTCTTTTCCCTCTATACAGTCTGTCCTTCCTCCATACTTGCCCCCCTCCCTAACCCTAACTCTAACTCTAACAATAACCCTTCCCTCCCCCCATTATGTGTCATCATCCACTTATTAGCGATATCATTCGTCCTTTGGCTTTTTGAGATTGGATTATCTCACTTAGCATGATATTCTCCAATTTCATCCATTTGCCTGCAAATGCCATAATTTTATCATTCTTTATGGCTGAGTAATATTCCATTGTATATATATACCACAGTTTCTTTATACATTCATCAATTGAAGGACATCTAGGTTGGTTCCATAGTCTGGCTATTGTGAATTGAGCAGCTATGAACATTGATGTGGCTGTATCTCTGTAGTATGCTGATTTTAAGTCCTTTGGGTATAGGCCAAGGAGTGGGATAGCTGGGTCAAATGGTGGTTCCATTCCAAGTTTTCTAAGGAATCTCCACACTGCTTTCCAGAGTGGCTGCACTAATTTGCAGCCCCACCAGCAATGTATGAGTATACCTTTCTCCCCACATCCTCGCCAACACCTGTTGTTGCTGGTATTCTTGATAATCGCCATTCTAATTGGGGTGAGATGGAATCTTAGGGTGGTTTTGACTTGCATTTCTCTCATTACTAGAGATGTTGAACACTTTTCCGTATGTTTGTTGATTGTTTGAAGTGTCTGTTCACTTCCTTAGCACATTTGTCAATTGGATTATTTGTATTCTTGGAGTAGAGTTTTTTCAGTTTTTATAGATTCTGGAGATTGGTGCTCTATCAGAAGTATGATGGGCAAAGATATTCTCCCACTCTGTAGGCTCTTTCTTCGCATTGATGATAGTTTCCTTTGCTGAGAGAAAGCTTTTTAGTTTGAATCTATCCCAGTTATTGATTCTTGCTTTTATTTCTTGTGCTATGGGAGTCCTGTTAAGGAAGTCTGGTCCTAAGCCAACATGTTGAAGATCTGGACCAACTTTTTCTTCTATAAGCTGCAGGGTCTCTGGTCTGATTCCAAGGTCCTTAATCCATTTTGAGTTTAGTTTCGTGCATGGTGAGAGATATGGGTTTAGTTTCATTCTGTTGCATATGGATTTCCAATTCTCCCAGCACCATTTGTTGAAGAGGCTATCTTTTCTCCATTGCATATATTTGGCACCTTTGTCTAGTATGAGAAAATTGTTTTTATTTGGGTTTGTATCCGTGTCCTCTATTCTGTACCATTGATCTACCTTTCTATTTTGGTACCAATACCATGCTGCTTTTGTTACTATTGCTTTGTAGTAGAGTTGAAAATCTGGTATTGCAATATCCCGTTTCACTCTTCCTGCTAAGGATTGCTTTAGCTGTTCTTGGTTTCGTATTCTTCCAGATGAATTTTATAATTGCTTGCTCTATTTCTGTAAGGTACATCATTGGGATTTTAATTGGAATTGCATTGAATTTGTATAGCAGTTTAGGTAGTATGGCCATTTTGACAATATTAATTCTGCCTATCCAAGAACATGGAAGATCTTTACATCTTCCAAGATTTTCTTTAATTTCTTTCTTTAGTGTTCTGTAGTTCTCATTGTAGAGGTCTTTCACCTCTTTTGTGAGATTGATTCCCAAGTATTTTATTTTTTTTGAGACTATTGTGAATGGGGTAGTTTTCCTAATTTCTCTTTCTGAAGATTCACCACTTATGTATAAAAATGCATTGGATTTATGGGCATTGATCTTGTAACCTGCTACTTTACTGAATTCACTTATGAGTTCTAAGAGTTTTCTGGTGGAATTTCCAGGTTCCTCTAAATATATAATCATGTTGTCAGTGAACAGCGATAGTTTGAGTTCTTCTTTTCCAATTCGTATCCCTTTAATTTCTTTGGTTTGTCTAATTGCTCTGGCTAGAGTCTCAAGAACGATGTTGAATAGAAGTGGTGAAAGAGGGCATCCCTGCCTTGTTCCAGTTTTTAGGGGGAATGCTTTCAGTTTTTCACCATTTAGAATGATATTAACCATGGGCTTAGCATAAATGGCCTTTACAATGTTAAGGAATGTTCCCACTATCCCTATTTTTTCTAGTGTTTTGAGCATGAAGGGGTGCTGTATTTTATCAAATGCTTTTTCTGCATCTATTGAAATAATCATGTGATTCTTGACTTTAAGTCTATTGATATGGTGAATTAGGTTTATTGATTTCCTGATGTTGAACCAACCTTGCATACCTGGGATGAAGCCCACTTGATCATGGTGCACTATATTTTTAATATGTTTTTGTATGCGATTTGCTAAAATTTTGTTGAGAATTTTTGCGTCGATGTTCATTAAGGATATTGGTCTGAAATTTTCTTTCCTTGATGAGTCTCTGTCTGGTTTAGGTATCAGTGTGATATTGGCTTCATAGAATGAGTTTGGGAGGGTTCCCTCCTCTTGTATTTTATGGAATACTTTGAGAAGTATTGGAATGAGCTCTTCTTTAAAGGTTTTGTAGAACTCGGCTGAGAACCCATCTGGTCCCGGACTTTTCTTTGTTGGTAGGTTTTTGATGACTTCTTGGATTTCAGTACTTGAAATTGGTCTATTTAAATTGTTTATCTCCTCCTCATTCAGTTTAGGCAATTCATATGTCTCTAGAAACCTGTTGATGTCTTCGAAATTTTCTATTTTGTTGGAATATAGATTTTCAAAATAGCTTCTAATTATGTTTTGTATTTCAATCCTGTCTGTTGTGATATTTCCTTGTTCATTCCGAATTTTAGTGATTTGGGTTTTCTCTCGTCTTCTCTTTGTTATCGTGGCTAAAGGTTTATCAATTTTGTTTATTTTTTCAAAGAACCAACTATTTATTTCGTCAATTTTTTGTATTGTTCTTTTGTTTCAATTTCATTGATTGCAGCTCTGAGTTTAACTATTTCCTGTCTTCTACTACTTTTGGTGCTGGTCTGTTCTTCTTTTTCTAGGGCTTTGAGCTGTAGTGTTAGGTCATTGATTTGTTGAGTTTTACTTCTTTTATTAAATGTGCTCCATGAAATAAATTTTCCTCTAAGTACTGCTTTCATAGTGTCCCAGAGATTTTGATATGATGTTTCTTTGTTCTCGTTTACCTCTAAAATTTTTTTAATTTCCTTCCTAATATCTTCTTTTATCCATTCATCATATAGTAGCATATTGTGTAATCTCCAGGTGTTGGAGTAGTTTCTGTTTTTTACTCTTTCATTTATTTCTATCTTCAATCCAGTATGATCTGATAAAATACAAGGTAGATTCTCTATCTTCTTGTATTTGCTAACATTAGCTTTGTGGCATAATATATGGTCTATTTTAGAGAAAGATCCATGTGCTGCTGAGAAGAAAGTGTATTCGCTCTTGGTTGGATGGTATATTCTATAAATGTCTGTGAATTCTAAATTATTGAATGTGTTATTGAGATCTATGGTTTCTTTGTTCAATTTTTGTCTGGAAGATCTGTCCAGTGGTGAGAGAGGCGTGTTAAAATCACCTAGTATTATTGTGTTATGGTCTATTTCGTTTCTGAAATTGAGAAGGATTTATTTGACATACATGGATGAGCCAATGTTTGGGGCATAGATGTTTATGATTGTTGTATCTTGCTGATTTATGCTTCCCTTAAGCAGTATGAAATGACCGTCTTTATCCCTTGTGACTAACTTTGGCTTGAAGTCCACATTATCGGAAATGAGGATGGATACTCCAGCTTTTTTGCTGAGTCCATGTGCATGGTATGTTTTTCCCCATCCTTTCACCTTTAGTCTATGGGTATCTTTTTCTATGAGGTGAGTCTCTTGTAGGCAACATGTTGTTGGATCTTTCTTTTTAATCCAATCTGCCAGTCTATGTCTTTTGATTGATGAATTCAGGCCATTAACATTCAGGGTTATTATTGAGATATGATTTGGTTTCCCGGTCATTTGGTTCATTTTTAAAATTTTATTTATTTATTTATTTGACACTACTTGGTTCCTCCTTTATTTGACAATTCCTTTAGGATAATTCCTCCCTTTGCTGATTTGCTTCTTTGTTTTACATCTCTTTCTCATGAAATATTTTGCTGAGAATGTTCTGTAATGCTGGCTTTCTTTTTGTAAATTCTTTTAGCTTTTGTTTATCGTGGAAGGATTTTATTTCATCGTCAAATTTGAAGGTAAGTTTTGCTGGGTATAAGATTCTTGGTTGGCATCCATTATCTTTCAGGGCTTGAAAAATGTTGTTCCAGGCCCTTCTAGCTTTTAGGGTCTGGATTGTAAAATCTGCTGATATCCGTATTGGTTTCCCCCTAAATGTAATTTGATTCTTTTCTCTCACAGCCTTTAAAATTCTGTCTTTATTTTGTATGTTAGGTATTTTCATTATAATGTGCCTTGGTGTGGGTCTGTTGTAATTTTGTGTATTTGGAGTCTTATAAGCCTCTTATACTTGGTTTTCCATTTCATTCTTCAGATTTGGAAAATTTTCTGATATTATTTCATTGAATAGATTGTTCATTCCTTTGGTTTGTTTCTCTAGGCCTTCCTCAATCCCAATAATTCTTAAATTTGGCCTTTTCATGATATCCCATAGTTCTTGTAGATTCTGTTCATGATTTCTTACCATCTTCTCTGTTTATTCAACTTTGTTTTCAAGGTTAAATATTTTGTCTTCAATGTCTGAGGTTCTGTCTTCCACGTGTTCTATCCTACTTGATATGCTTTCTATGGAGTTCTTAATTTGGTTTATTGTTTCCTTCATTTCAAGGATTTCTGTTTGGTTTTTTTTTTCAATATCTCTAACTCTTTATTGAAATGATCTTTTGCTTCCTGTATTTGCTCTTTTAAGTGTCGATTGGTGCGATCATTCAATGCCTGCATTTGGTCTTTCATCTCATTGTTTGCTTCTCTGATCATTTTAATTATGTACATTCTAAACTCCTTTTCTGTCATTTCTCTGCCATGCTGTCATTGGGTTTTATTGATGTAACATCTAGATTTGTTTGCGGCATTTTCTTTCCTTGTTTTCTCATATTGTTCAGGTATCAGTGGACCGCTGAGATATTGCAGATTTCCTCTTGACTTACAATGTCCTTGAAGATTTCTATATGTATCCCCTCTTAGCCTTCAGTAGGCTGAAGTCTTGGAGGAAGTTGATAATGCGGTGCTCCACAAGGAAGCTGCCTCTCTAGGAGTGGTGGTCTCCAGGTGGGGTATAATCCCTGCTAGTGGGCATAGGTGCCTCCACTTGTTGACCAATGGTCATCCAAAGGGGAACTAGGCTTTGGGCTGAGGCAAGGCCTGTTTGGGCCTGTGTCTCTGGTTTTACCATCCTTTTGGGGAAACCTCACGTGGTGGGGAGGTCTCGCTGGTCAGTTCACCTCCTAGAGGTTCCCCTCAATTTACAGCTACTGCCTGGGCTGGGCTGCCTTCCTCTGCAAAATTCCCAGGGGTCCGGCCCTACCTCCTGGGCCTGGGAGCCTCACCCTTCGCAGATGAATCTCCTTAGTCTGCCCCTCCTCAGAGAATCTCCCTGCAGTCCTGGAACCTTCGCTCCGCCTCTAAGCATTTCTCTGTGCGGCTCTTCCACCCAGAAGCCTCCTAGATCCTGGGACCCTGCTCTGCACCTAATCGCCTGGCTATGCAGCCCCTCCTCTGAGCAGCCACCTGGGCCCCGTACAATCACTCTGAGTCCCAGAGACCCGCTGCAGGCCTCTTCCTCCAGACAGCCTCCCCGTATTCCCGTGCGGTCACTAGGAGTCCAAGCAACTCACTGCATGCCTCCTCCTCCCACCAACCGCCCGTAGCCCTCGGCAATCACTCCGAGTCGAAGTGACCCGCCCCGTTCCTCCTCCTCCTCCAGGTAACCCCCCGGGTGTTCAGGAGCGGCCGCTCTGAGTGGCTCTGAATCCAGGTGACCCGCTGCACACCTCCTCTGGGCAACTGCCCGGAGCTCTGGTGCGGCCACTCAAGACCAAGCGACCCACCACGCTTCTCCTCCAGGCAGCCCCCCTGTGTTCAGGAGCGGTTGCTTTAAGTCCAAACAACTCACCACTCGCCTCCTCCTCTGAGCAGCTGCCTGGAGCTCTAATGCAGTCACTGCAAGTCCAAATGACCCGCCGCTCTCCTCCTCCTCCTCCTCCTACTCCTCAGGGCAGGCCCCAGTGTTAGGAAGTGGTCTGAGTCCAAACAGTTCGCCACGCAGCTCCTCCTCTGGCAACCACCTGTAGCTCTGGTGCAGTCACTTCGAATCCAAGCGGCCGTGCTTCTCCTCCTCCTCCTCCTCAGGGCAGGCCCCGGTGTTCAGAAGTGGTCTGAGTCCAAACAGCTTGCCGCGCAGCTCCTCTTCTCTCAACTGCCTGAAGCTCTGGTGTAGTCACTCCGAATCCAAGTGGCCACACTCCTCCTCCTCCTCCTTAGGGCAGGCCCCAGTGTTCTGAGTCCATACCGCTCTCCTTGCCGCTCCTCTTCTGGGCAGCTGCCCAGAGCCCCAGTGGTTGCTCCGAGTCCCAGCGCTGTGCTGAGCGGCCTCCTCTATGATGCTCCCAGTTGTCCGAGTTCACTGCTCCAGCAGCGGGAGGGGCAGCTCTACTTCACAAAATTCCCTGCGTTCCGGGACTACCGTCCCATCCGGGACGCCTCCCCAACGGGAGAGACTCACCCGGCTGCTTTGAGTTGGTCCCAATTCTCTCAATATCTCCTCTTTGAATCCTGAGTCCTGGAGCAACATGAAATGCAGCCACCCTCTAGTCCGTCATCTTGAAACCCCCCATGGATTCTTTTTTTAAAAATCACCTATGAATATTCTTTGCAATACCATCATCTAACCAGGTTTCTGCATGGTTTTTTTTTGTTTGTTTTAATTAGTTACACATGACAGTAGAATGCACTTTGATGCATCATATGTAATGGAGTATAATTTCTCATTCTTCAGATTATACATGATGTAGAATACCACTGGTCGTATAGTTGTATATGTACATGGGGTAATAATGTCTGATTCATTCTACTATCCTTAATACCCCCATACCTGCTCACTTCACTTCACTCCCCTCTACCTAAATAAAGCAACTCTCTTCTTCCCTAATACCCTTTCTCCATTGTGAATTAGCATCTGCAAGTCAGAGAAAACATTTGGCTTACAGTTTTTTTGGCATTGACTTATTTCACTTAGCATGATAGTCTCCAGCTCCATCCATTTATCAGCAAATCCCATAATTTCATTCTTCTTTAAGGCTGAGTAATATTCCATTATATTTATAAATATGTGTGTGTGTGTGTGTGTGTGTGTGTGTGTGTACCACATTTTTTAATCAATTCGTTTTTTTAACTTTGTTTTTTTTTGGGGAGGATTATATACTAATTTATTCCATCTAATGAGAATAATCATACATTATTGAGATTCACATATGGCATATGCACAATGCTATTTTTACAATTTTCCCATTTCTTCTTTTTAGATATACATGACAGTAGAATGTATTCTAACATATCCATGCTATTTTTTTTAAAAAGTGAAATTTAAAATATATCCAAGAGTTCTGGATGTGGAAGCATAGATGTATATCATCTTCTTTTTTGGTTATTAGTTCTAATTTAAGTCTTCACAGAAAGAACCTCTAGAGAGTTGCCCTATTCTCTCTTTTTTATTATTCATTATACACAAATGGTGTATAACTTTTCATTTATCTGGTTGTACACAATGAAGAGTCACACCATTTGTGTAATCATATATGTACATAGGATAATGATGTTTGTCTCATTCCATTATCTTTCCTTCTCCCAACCCTCTCCCCACACCTCAATTCCCTCTACAAAATCCAACTTTCCTCCATTCTTTCCTTACTCCCACCCACCCCATTATGTATCATCATCCACTTATGAGAGAAAACATTTGGCCTTTGGTTTTTTTTGGGATTGGCTTATTTCACTTAGCATGGTATTCTCCACCTTCATTCTTTTACTTGCTAATACCACAATTTTATTCTTCTTATGACTGAATAATATTCCATCATGTATATATACCACAGTTTCTTTATCCATTCATCTATTGAAGGATATCTAGTTTGGTTCCACAAACTAGCTATTGTGAATTGAGCTGCTATATACATTGATGTGTTTGTGTCACTGTAATATGCTGATTTTAAGTCCATTTGGTATTACCGAGGACAGGGATAACTGGATCAAATCGTGGGTCCATTCCAAGTTTTCTGAGGAATCTGAACACTGCTTTCCAGAGTGACTGCACAAATTTGCCACTCCATCAGCAATGTATTAGTATGCCTTTTCCCCCAGATCCTCTCCAACACCTATTATTGCTTATATTCTTGAATAAAGATATTCTAATTGGAATGAGATGAAAGCTTAGGATGGTTTTGATTTGCATTTCTCTAACTGCTAGAGATGCTGAACTTTTTTTCATATATTTGTAGGTCACTTGTATATCTTCTGCGAAGTATGTGCACAGTTCCTTAGCCCTTTATTGATTGGATTCTTTATATTCTTGGTATAAAGTTCTTTATAATTTTTGGAGATTAGTGCTCTATCTGAAGTGCATATGGAAAAGATTTTTCTCCCACTCTGTAGGTTCCTTTTCACATTATTGATTGTATCCTTTGCTGAGAAAAAGTGTTTTAGTTTGAATTCATCCCATTTATTAATTCTTGATTTTATTTCTTGTGCTTTGGGAGTCCTGTAAAGAAGTTTGGTTCTATGCCAACATGATGAAGATTTGGTCCTACTTTTTCTTCTGTTTGGTGCAATGTCTCTGGTCTAATTCCTAGGTCTTTGATCCATTTTGAGTTGAGTTTTGTGCAGGGTGAGATATAGAGGTTTAATTTCATTTTTCTGCATATGGATTTCCAGTTTTCCCAGCACCATTTGTTGAAAAGGCTATTTTTCTCCATTTTATATTTTTGCCACCTTTGTCAAGCATGAGGTAAGTGTATTTATGTGGGTCTGTATCTGTGTTTTCTACCCTGTACCATTGGTCTACCTGCCTATTATGGTGCCAATACCATGCTGTTTTTGTTACTATTGCTCTGTAGTACAGATTAAGGTCTGGTATTGTGATAACTCCTGCTTCACTCTTTTGCTATTGATTGCTTTGGCTATTATGGGTTTCATAAATTTCATGATTGCCTTCTCTATTTCTATGAGGTACATCATTGGGATTTTAATTGGAATTGCATTGAATCTGTATAGCACTTTTGGTAGTGTGTCCATTTTGATATTAATTCTGCCTATCCAAGAACATGGGAGATCTTTCCATCTCCTAAAGTTTTCTTTAATTCCTCTCTTTACTGTTTTGTAGTTTTCACTGTAGGGGTCTTTAACCTATTTTTGTTAAATTGATTCCCAAGTATTTTTTTTTTTTGAGGCAATTGTGAATTGAGTAGTTTTCGTAATTTTTCTTTCAGAGGATTCATGACTTATACTGGCAGAGAGCCAAAGGTGTGCTGAATGTGCCTTGAGAAAAACAGGAAGCATTTACCATTGGCTGTATGATAATTGGTTCAATCGCCTAGCACGTGGACAGATATATCTTACATGTATGTTTGAGCTCGTGATCGCTTGACCTTTAATAGGATTGGATGGACATATCTGGTTACAATTGTTTCTGCATGAGACTGCTTATATATTGAGGGTTTTATCCGAATAAAGCAGAAGCTGCTTCATGAACTTCTGAAGAGTACGTGTCGTTTGTCCCACTAGTCGGCGGCAAGCAGCAAGAGGTGGCAAGCGGAAAGTGGCGGCCTGTACGGGGAATGGTGAGAACTCAGGTAAGTAATAAAGAAGAAAATTTTTCACTAGCACACTCAACTAGCAGATTTCCCTATTTGAGGAAATGGTTGCCTTAAGGTTTTAATGGAAGGTTCCCCTAGAGAGGGAGCGTAACGGAAGATTCCCCTAGTGAGGGAATGTAACGGAAGATTCCCCTAGTGAGAGAATGTAATGAAAGGCTGTCCCAAGAGGCAGCGATGTCCTGTAGTAAATGAATATGTGTAAGGTTTTATTTGTGTTACCTTTTCTTGTTTCATTTCTGTTTGTTTTTGTTGTGGCGATATGAACATTAGTTCGTTTCTGCCTGACTTCCAAAAAACCAAAATTTCAAGAACGGTTAAGAGAAGGGGAAAAGATATTAGAAACTGTAAAGAAGAACAATCAAGTCAAGCTTCTGTAAGAGAAAGTAGATGTTCAGACCTCTGTGCCTCCGCCAGAGCAGTATTAACTCCAGAGATGGGAGTACAACCAATACCAACTTCAGTTGTCAGCCCAATACCTAAAGGAACATTGGGACTAGTTCTGGGGAGGAGTTCTTCTGCTTTAAAAGGATTAAATATTGTCCCTGGAGTTATAGACCCTGATTTTACAGGAGAAATAAAAATCCTTGCTTCTTCACCAAGAGATGTAGCAATAATAGCTCAGGATGAATACACAGCACAATTGTTGGTCTTACCCAGCTGCCATGATCAATATCCATCAAAGAATATTATTAGGGGAAATAAAGGATTAGGTTCTACTGGCCAAAATATGGTCATGTTAACATTGGATTTAAAAGATAGACCTATGACAAAGTTCGTGATAGAAGACAAAAGTTTTGAGGGCTTATTAGATACTGGGGCTGACAAAAGTATTATCAAACTTACAGAATGTCCCAAAGCCTGGCCAATTCAACAGGCAGATCAGACTTTAAGTGGATGGGGTATGGCTTCCAAGCCTAACAAAAGCACAGCCATATTAAAATGGAAGGTGGGGGGAGGATCCAAGATGGCGGTCTAGAGGGCGGCTGCGTTCCTTGTCGCTCCACAACACCGGATTCAAGCAGAGGATATCTGTTTCTCAGTGAGGCAGTTTTTGCTGCTTATCGATCCCCTGCTCTTTACCACATTTGTCTGCTGTGATCACCTGCAATCTGCCAGTTTATCGATGCCTTTTTTGAGAGCAGATTGCTCACTGTCAGGTACCTATCATCTGCCATTTGCCTGCCTCTCACCTGTCCATTGCCTGCATTACCCTTATCCATCACCCAACACTCGAGGTTCACCTCCTGATCGTCTGACAGCTGCCGTCAGACTGACCGCAGACTGCCAGTGGAGAACCAGCTGCCTGCTGCTGCCTGGAAGTTCACTGTTGCAGTAACTGCAGGTTTGATTACACGTGGCTGCCGCCATTTTGAGACAACACCAGGCCCTGTAGGACCCCTGGCCAGACTGACTGAGTCCCGTCTCCAGGATCCCTCAGCCTGACCAATCACTCCCTGCCTCTGGGGCCCTCACATCAACTGACTGCTCCCTGCCACCAGGACCTCCAGACCAACTGACTGTGCCCTATCACCGGGAACCCAGACTGACTGATTGCACCCAGCCTCCAGGATCCCACAACCACACCAAACATACCCGACCTCCAGGACCACTGCCGGACCAACTGCATCCTGTCTCCAGGACCTCCAGCTGACCACGTCCACCCCTGAGCTGCAGCTCCCCATTTGCCAACACATTTGGAAGCCAGAGCAGCCATCTTGGATAATCCTGGAAGCCATAGCTCCGATCTTCAGGTGGAGCAAATACCATTCTGAGACACCTGCTGGAGTCTTGAAGCTCATTGTCCGATACCTCTCATACATCAGGCTACTGAACACTGGGAGGTTTCATTAGTATATGACTGTTATACAGTAGATTTTCTTTTTTCTCTTTTTAAAAAAATATTTAAGTTTTTATTTCTTTACTTTTCTTGCTTTCTTTTCCTTCTCTTTACCTGTTCCCTCAGAGTCACTTTCTCCCTTATTTACATGCTAACATCTGATTTCTTTTGATTACACTCTCACCCTTTCTATTTCCTAGAACTTCTGTATATTCTTTTATTATCCCATTAACAGTCATATTCTTCATCCCTCTGCATCCTCTTTGTCCTCCTTTAGAAACAGCAGACATTATTGTAAACCTGTTTGTTTTACTGAAGATAACATTTGAACACATTTTGTTTATTATGACAATTTTGTTATTGTCCCCATAGGGGCTATTTGGTCTAGGATTCCTTAGTATCTGATTTGGGCACTGCTAATATTGATCTCCCCTTAAAGAAAGGGTTTTGGAAACCTATAGGGCCACTATAAGCCTATAGGGGGAAATCTGCAATACCCCAGATCTGCAGCGCTAGAGGGGAAGATACATGAACAACATGAAAAAACAAGGGAAGAAAATGATCCAAACAAATCCAGATTCTATAGTAATAGAATCCAATGACAGTATGTTAGAAGAAATGTCAGAAAATGACTTCAGATTATACATGATTAAGATGATTCGCGAAGCAAAGGATGAGATAAGAGAGCAAATGCAGGCAATGAATGATAATACCAATAAACTGAAAGAGCACCTGCAGGAAGAAAAAGATCATTTCAACAAAGAGATAGAGATTCTAAAAAAAAAAAAAAAAAAACAAACGGAAATCCTTGAAATGAAGGAGACAATAAACCAAACAAAAAACTCAATGGAAAGCATCACCAACAGACTAAACCACTTGGAAAACAGAACCTCAGACAATGAAGACAAAATATTTAATCCTGAAAATAAAGTCACCCAAACAGAGAAGATGGTAAGAAATCATGAACAGAATCTCCAAGAACTATGGGACATCATGAAAAGACCAAATTTAAGAATTATTGGGATTGAGGAAGGCACAGAGATACAAACCAAAGGAATGAACAACCTATTCAATGAATAATATCAGAAAATTTCCCAAACCTGAAGAATGAAATGGAAAATCAAATCCAAGAGGCTTACAGAACACCAAATGCACAGAATCACAACAGATCCACACCAAGTCACATTATAATGAAAATGCCTAACATTCAAAATAAAGATAGGATTTTGAAGGCTGCGATAGAAAAGCATCAGATTACATATAGGGGGAGACCAATACGATAGCAGCCGACTTCTCAACCCAGACTCTAAAAGATAGAAGGGCCTGGACCAACATATTTCAAGCTCTGAAAGAACATGGTTGCCAACCAAGAATCCTATACCCAGCAAAACTAACCTTCAGATTTGAAGATGAAATAAAATCCTTCCATGATAAACAAAAGTTAAAAGAATTTACAAATAGAAAGCCTGCACTACAGAATGTTCTCAACAAAATATTCCATGAGGAGGAAATGAAAAACAACAATGTAGGTCAGCAAAGGGAGGAAGTACCTTAGAGAAAAACCACTCAAAGGAGAAACCAAGCCAACTTAAAAACCAAAAATAAGCCAATAGACTGGGAATACAAATCATTTCTCAATAATAACCCTGAATGTTAATGGCCTAAACTCATCAATCAAAAGACATAGACTGGCAGAATGGATTAAAAAGAAAGACCCAACAATATGCTGCCAGCAAGAGACTCATCTCATAGAAAAAGACATCCACGACTAAAGGTGAAAGGATGGGAAAACACCTACCATGCACATGGACTCAGTAAAAAAGCGGGGTTTTCCTTCCTTATATCAGATAATGTGGACTTCAAGTCAAAGTTAGTCAGAAGGGATAAAGAAGGACATTTCATACTGCTTAAGGGAACCATAAATCAGGAAGACATAACGATAGTAAATATTTATGCCCCAAGCAATGGTGCATCTCTGTACATCAAACAAATTCTTCTCAATCTCAAGAATCACACAGACCACAACACGATAATTCTGGGCGACTTTAATGCACTGCTGTCACCACTAGATAGATCTTCCAAACAAAATCCAACCAAAGAAACCATAGAACACAATAACACAATCAATAACCTAGACTTAATAGACATATATAGAATATTCTATCCATCAACGAGCAGATACACTTTCTTCTCAGCAGCACATGGAACCTTCTCGAAAATAGACCATATGTTATGCCACAATGCAGCCCTTAGGAAATGCAAAAAAATACTGCCTTGTGTTCTATCAGATCATAATGGACTCAGAGTAGAAATCAATGACAAAGTTAAAAAAGGAAATTACTCCAACACTTGGAGACTAAATAATATGCTATTGAATGAAATATGGATAACAAAAAACATCAGGGAGGAGATTAAAAAATTCTTAGATGTCAATGAGAATGATGATACAACATATCAAAATCTCTGGGACACTATGAAAGCGGTACTAAGAGGAAAATTCATTGCATGGAGCGCATTCCAGAAAAGAATGAAAAGTCAACAACTAAATGACCTAACATTACAGCTCAAAGCCCTAGAAAAAGAAGAACAGAATAACAGTAAAAGTAGTAGAAGACAGGAAATAATTAAAATCAGAGCTGAAATCAATGAAATTGAAACAAAAGAAACTATTGAAAAAATTGACATAACAAAAAGTTGGTTCTTTGAGAAAGTAAACAAAATAAATAAACTCTTAGCCACACTAAAAAAGAGAAGGAGAGAGAAGACTCAAATTACTAAAATACATGATGCAAAAAGAAATATCACAACAGACACCACTGAGATACAGAACATAATGAAAAGCTACTTTGAAAATCTGTATTACAACAAAATAGAAAGTACTGAAGACATTGACAAATTTCTAGAGACATATGCTCCTCCAAAACTGAACCAGGAGGACATATACGATTTAAACAGATAAGTATCAAGCAATGAAAGAGAAGAAGCCATTAAAAATCTACCATCCAAGAAAAGCCCAGGACCAGATGGATTCTCAGCCAAGTTCTACAAGACCTTCAAAGAAGAACTCATTCCGATACTTCTCAAAGTATTCCAGGAAATAGAAAAGGAGGGTACCATACCGAACTCATTCTATGAAGCTAATATCACCCTCATGCCCAAACCAGGAAAAGACACATCAAGGAAAGAAAATTTTAGACCAATATCCTTGATGAATATAGATGCAAAGATCCTTAACAAAATATTGGCAAACCGTATCCAAAAACATATTAAGAAAATTGTGCACCATGATCAAGTGGGGGTTCATTCCTGTAATGCAAGGATGGTTCAACATTCATAAATCAATAAACGTAATCCATCATGTCAATAGACTTAAGGATACGAATCATATGGTTATTTCAATTGATGCAGAAAAAGCATTTGACAACATACAACACCCCTTCATGCTGAAAACACTAGAAAAAATAGGGATAGTAGGAACATACCTGAACATTGTAAAGGCTATTCATGCTAAGCCCATTGCCAACATCATTCTTAATGGAGAAAAACTGAAAGCATTCCCTTTAAAAACGGGAACAAGACAGAGATGTCCTCTTTCACCACTTCTATTCAACATTGTCCTTGAACCTCTAGCCAGAGCAATTAGGCAGACTAAAAAAATTAAAGGGATACGAATAGGAAAAGAGGAACTTAAGCTGTCACTATTTGCGGATGACATGATTCTATATTTAGAGGATCCAAAAACCTCCTCCAGAAAACTCCTAGACCTCATCAATGAATTCAGCAAAATAGCAGGCTATAAAATCAACACGCATAAATCTACAGCATTTTTGTACGCAAGCGATGAAACAGCTGAAAGGGAAATGAGGAAAACCATTCCATTTGCAATAGGCTCAAAAAAAATAAAATACTTGGGTATCAATCTAACAAAAGAGGTAAAAGATCTCTACAATGAAAACTACAAAACACTGAAGAAAGAAATTAAGGAAGACCTTAGAAGATGGAAAGATCTCCCTTGTTCTTGGATAGGCAGAATTAATATTGTCAAAATGGCCATACTACCAAAAGTGCTATACAGATTCAATGCAATTCCAATTAAAATCCCAATGACGTACCTCACAGAAATGGAGCACTCAATCATGAAATTCTTCTGGAAGAATAAGAAACCCAGAATAGCTAAAGCAATCTTTAGCAGGAAGAATGAAACAGGGGATATTGCAATACCAGAACTTCAACTATACTACAAAGCAATAGTAACAAAAACTGCATGGTATTGGCACCAAAATAGACAGGTAGATTGATGGTACAGAATAGAGGACATGCACACAAACCCAAATAAATACAATTTTCTAATACTAGACAAAGGTGCCAAAAATATTCAATGGAGAAAAGATAGCCTCTTCAACAAATGGTGCTGGGAAAACTGGAAATCCATATGCAACAGAATGAAACCAAACCCCTATCTCTCACCCTGCACAAAACTCAACTCACAATGGATCAAGGTCCTTGAAATCAGACCAGAAACTCTGCATCTTATAGAAGAAAAAGTAGGTCCACATCTTCACCTTGTTGGCTTAGGATCAGACTTCCTTAACAGGACTCCCATAGCACAAGAAATAAAAGCAAGAATCAATAACTGGGATAGATTCAAACTAAATAGCTTTCCCTCAGTAAAGGAAACTATCATCAATTCGAATAGAGAGCCTACAGAGTGGGAGAATAGCTTTGCCACTCGTACTTCAGATAGAGCACTAATTTCCAAAATATATAAAGAACTCAAAAACTCTACACCAAGAATACAAATAATGCAATCAACAAATGGGCTAAGGAAATGAACAGACACTTCACAGAAGAAGATGTACAAGCAATCAACAGATATATGAAAAAATGTTCAACATCTTTAGTAATAAGAGAAATGCAAACCAAAACTACCCTAAGATTCCATCTCACCCCAATTAGAATGGCGATTATCAAGAATACAAGCAACAATAGGTGTTGGAGAGGATGTGGGGAAAAAGGTACACTCATACATTGCTGGTGGGACTGCAAACTAGTGCAGCCACTCTGGAAAGCAGTGTGGAGATTCCTTAGAAAACTTGGAATGGACCTACCATTTGACCCAGCTATCCCACTCCTCAGCCTATACCCAAAGGAATTAAGATCAGCACACTACAGAGATACAGCCACATCAATGTTCATAGCTGCTCAATTCACAATAGCCAGACTGTGGAACCAACCTAGGATGCCCTTCAATTGATGAATGGATAAAGAAACTGTGGTACATATATACAATTGAATATTACTCAGCTATAAAGAATAATAAAATTATGGCATTTGCAGGCAAATGGATGAAATTGGAGAATATCATGTTAAGTGAGATAAGCCAATCTCAAAAATCCAAAAGAGGAATGATCTCACTGATAAGCAGATGATGACACTTAATGGGGGGTGGGAGGGGGACAAGAATGTAGGAAGGAGGGACTATATAGAGGCAAGGAGAGGTGGGAGGGGTGGTGGGGAAGGAAAAAATAATGGAATGAATCAGACATCATTAATCTATGTAAATGTATGAATATGCAAATGGTATGCTGTTACTCCATGTACAAACTGAAACAACATGTATCCCATTTGTTTACAATAAAAATAACTTAAAAAAAAGAAAGGGCTGGGGATTTGGCTCAGTGGTAAAGCATCTCTGGGTTCAATCCCTAGTACCAAAAAAAGCAAAAAAATTAAATATGCATGAAATGTTTGCCTATACCAAAAAAAATTAATTAAAAAAAATATAATAAAATAAAATGGAAGGTAGCTAACCAGGAGTTATGTTCTGATACTGCCTGATGTAATGCAGTTGCGGGCAATCCTCATTGGAATCTAAACATGCTGACAGGCCAAGGACCATATGAAGGGCAAGGTAGTCAGATTAATTTCCATCCTGGTGTGCATCAACAAATTAACCCTCAACTTTTAATCTATCATTATATGGATGATATTTTGCTAGCTCATAAGGAAAAGCCTGTCTTAGAGCAATGTTATAATTCCTTACTAAAGTCACTGGAAAGATGGGGCTTACATATTGCCATTGATAAAGTACAAATGACAGACACCAAAAACTTCCTGGGATCTATCATGAATGCAACTATGGTTAAACCCATAAAAATTACTGTTCAGGTGGACAAACTTAGAACTTTAAATGATTTTCAAAAACTATTTGGTGATATTAATTGGATTAGGCCTTACCTTCATTTATCCACCTCTATTTTGGGCCCCCTGTTTGACACTCTTAAAGGTGATTCTGACCCCCTTTCTAAGCGGGTGCTTACCCCTAAGGCTCGAACAGCTCTCAAGCTTGTTGAAACAGCTGTGGAAAAGGTTCATCTTGATCGTATTGACCTAGCTAAGCCTTTATCATTCATTGTCTTGGCCACAAATAAGTTACCCACAGGAGTGTTTTGGCAAAAGTGTCCTATTCTATGAATTATGCCCCTAACAAGGTCTTATCCTTGTTTACTGAATCTGTGGCAGAATTAATCCTTAAGGGGTTAAAAGTATTCCTTTCCACCTTTGGATCACATCCCTCAACAATCACTACTCCATATACTATTGATCAGATACAATATCTTATTAATAATTCAAATTCATGGGCTATAGTCTTTACTAGTACTTCTGCTGTGTTTGACAATCATTTGCCATCTGATCCTCTTCTCCAATTTTGGAGTCATTATGGCTTCTGCTCATACTGGATAAAAAAACCAAAGATGTAGTATTCAACATGTCACAGGAATTCCCTATAATTCTACTGGACAAAGCATTGTTGAGCATGCCCACTTAATGTTTAAAAACATGCTTTATAAACAAAAAGGGGGAATAGGGGCATCATACAGATCCCCAAAAGACAAATTAACTGTTGCCTTGTTCATCTTAAATTTTTTAAATCTCGATTCTGAGGGCTGATTGGCTGCTGACCGTCATTCAGAGCCTAATAAAAAGCATCTACCTCAAGTGCTCTGGAAGGACATTCTATCAGGACAATGGAAAGGCCTGGATCTGGTATTAATCTGGACCTGAGGGTCTGTTTGTGTTTTCCCACAGGACGCACAATCACCAATTTGGGTGCCGGAGAGATTGGTCAAGGCCTCAACAGAGACCCAAAAACAGGAAGAAGATGAGAAGGCTTCTCCTGCTGATGGTGTTGGTGATTTCTCACCAAGTTAAGGGAGGAGACTCAGGTGAAATATGGGGGATAGTAAAGACATGGCCCTATCCTGTACCCCTTACCAACTCTTCTATTCTATATCCTCCTATATTTAATGGTTTGAGTTTTTGTCCGGGGGAGGTCTATTATGTGTTGTATACAATTGGCCACATTTCTTCAGTCCGCTGTTCAATGGGGAAAAGAATGGTTTGGGTTTTTGTCCGTGGGAGGTCTATTGTGTGTTGTATCTGTTCTGTGCATATAGTGTTTATACGAAATGCGTATACATCGGCGCAGAGAAACAGCCATTATTTGCCAAGCTCTCATCGCAATTGAGGCTGGCTCATCCCCCCAAGTCTGGTTAAATATGCTGGACTGGTAGTCAAAGTCGGGTAAGATTCATGGGGAGCTCATACCGACCTAAGACAGGAAATGAGGGCTAGAGCCTCATTGTCCAATGACGGGTAAGGATGTTGCTCTGCCATGGACAACCTAAGACAGGCATGGTCTCTTTTATAAACAGACAGGGGGAAATGTGGTGGGCGAGACCCGAGGCCCAGGTTTATGCCACATGCATCCAAGATGGCGACTGGCAGAGAGCTAAAGGCATGCTGAATGTGCCTTGAGAAAAACAGGAAGCGTTTACCATTGGCTGTATGATAATTGGTTCAGCTGCCTAGCGCGTGGACAGATATATCTTACATGTATGCTTGAGCTCGTGATCACTTGACCTTTAATAGGATTGGATGGACATGTCTGGTTACAATTGCTTATGCGTGAGACTGCTTATATATTGAGGGTGTTATCCGAATAAAGCAGAAGCTGCTTCATGAACTTCTGAAGAGTACGTGTTGTTTGTTCCACTGGTCGGTGGCAAGCAGCAAGCAGCAGCAAGTGGCAACTTTTCTGAATTCATTTATGAGTTCTAGAAGTTTTCTGGTGTAATTTTTTGGATTCTCTAAATATAGAATCATATCATCAACAAATAATAATAGTTTGAGTTCTTCTTTTCCTTTTAATATCCCTTTAATTTCTTTGGCCTGTCTAATTGCTCTGGCTAGTGTTTCAAGGATGATGTTGAATAGAAGTGATGAAAGAGGCCATCCCTGTCTTGTTCCACTTTTTAGAGGGGATGTTTTCAGTTTTTCTCCATTTAGAATGATTTTGGCTAGGGCTTAGCATAGATGGCCTTTATAATGTTGAGGTATGTTCCTACTATCCCTATTTTTTCTAGTGTTTTGAGCATGAAGGGGTGCTGTATTTTATAAATGCTTTTTCTGCATCTATTGAAATAATCATGTGATTCTTAAGTTTAAGTCTGTAGATATGGTGAATTACATTTATTGATTTATGGATGTTGAACCAAAGTTGCACCCCTGGGATGAACCCTACTTGAACTTGCAGCACTATCTTTTTAATATATTTTTGCATGCAGTTTTCCCAGAATTTTTTTAAGGATTTTTGCATCTATGTTCATCAGGGATACTGGTCTGAAGTTTTCTTTCCTTGATGTGTCTTTGTATGGTTTTGGTATCAGGGTGATACTAGCTTCATAGAATGAGTTTGGAAAGATTCCCTCCTTTTCTATTTCATGGAATACTTTGAGGAGTATTGGTATTAGTTCTTCTTTGAAGGTCTTGTTGAACTCTACTGAGAATTGATCTGGTCCCAGGCTTTTCTTGGTTGGTATGCTTTTGATGTCTTCTTCTATTTCAGTGCTTGAAATTGATCTGTTTAAATTGTGTATGTCCTCCCGATTCAGTTTGTGAGGATCATATGTCTCTAGAAATTTGTCAATTTCTTCAAAATTTTCTATTTTGTTGAAATGTAGGTTTTCAAAATACCTTCTCATTATATTTTGTATTTCAATGGTTATGATAATTCCTTTTTCATTATGAATTTTAGTAATCTGAGATTTTCTCCCTTTCTCTTCATTAATGTGGCTAAGGGCTTATCAATTGTGTTTATTTTTTCAAAGAACCAACTTTTTGTATTATCAATTTTTTGAATTGTTTCTTTTGTTTCGATTTCATTGATTTCACCTCTGATTTTAATTATTTCCTGTATTCTACTACTTTTGGTGTCGATCTGTTCTTATTTTTCTAGGGCTTTGACATGTGATGATAGGTCATTTGTTTGTTGATTTTTTTTTTTTTTGTTATTTTATTGAATGAGCTCAATGCAGTGAATTTTCCTATGGAGGCTGCTGGTATGAGGCAGTAATGCAGACAGATGCCAAATCACAGAAGGTGAAAAAGTGAAATACTATTTAGAAAATCATTACATATTTCTTAAATTATTAATTGTTCTAATTATTTATACATGAAAGAAGATTGCATTTCTGTTCATTGTACACAAATGGAGCACAACTTTTCATTTTTCTGGTTGTACACAATATAGAGTCACACCATTCATATAATCATACACATACCTAGGGTAATGATGCCTGATTTCACCATCTTTCCCACTCCTAAGACCTCTCATTTCCCCTCACTCCCCTCTCCCCAATCCAAAGTTCCTCCATTTTTGCCTTGCCCCCCCCCATTATGGATCAGCATCCACATATCAGAGAAAATACTTGGCCTTTGGTATTTTGAGATAGGCCCATTTCATTTAGCACAATATTCTCCAACTCCATCTATTTACCTGCAAATGCTGTAATTTGATTCTCCTTTAAGTCTGAGTAATATTCCATTGTGTATATATACCACAGTTTCTTTATCCATTCTTCTGTTGAAGGGCACCTAGGTTGGTCACATAGTTTATCTATTGTGCATTGAGCTGCTATGAACATTGATGTGGCTGTATTACTATAGTACACTGATTTTAAGTCCTTTGGGTAAAAACCAAGAAGTGAGATTGCTGGGTCAAGTGGTGGTTCCATTCCAAGTTTTCTGAGAAATCTCTATACTGCTTTCTGGAGTGGTTGCAACAATTTGCATCCTCACCGGAAATGTATGAATGTACCTTTCTCCCACATCCTCACCAACATTTATTGTTGTTTGTATTCTTGATAGTTGCCATTCTGACTGGGGCAAGATGAAATCTTAGAATAGTTTTGATTTGCATTTCTCTAATTTCTAAATATCTTGAACATTTTTTCATACACATATTGATTGATTGTATTTCTTCTATGTAGTGTGTGTTCAGTTCCTTAGCCCATTTATTGATTGGGTTATTTGGTTTTTCTTTTGGTGTTAAGTTTATTGAGTTCTTTATATATCCTGGAGATTAGTGCTCTAGCTGAAGTGCATGTGCTCAATATTTTCTCCCATTCTGTAGGCTCTCTCTTCATGTTATTATTTCCTTTACTAAGAAGAAGCTTTTTTGTTTGAATCCATCTGATTTATTGATTCTTGAGTTTATTTCTTGTGCTTTAGGAGTCTTGTTAAGGAAGTTAGGTCATAAGCCAACATGATGAAGGTTTTGATCTAATTTTTCCTCTATTAGGCACAGAGTCTCTGTTCTAGTGCCTGCCTTAATCCACTTTGAGTTGATTTTTGTGCTGAGTGAGAGAAGTTTAATTTCATTTTGTTACAAATAGATTTCCAGTTTTCCCAGCACAATTTTTTTGAATAGGCTATCTGAATGTTTTGGGCATCTTTATCTAATATGAGATATGCATATATATGTGGGTTTGTCTCTATGTCTTCTGTATTATATACCGTTGTTCTACATGTCTGTCTGGGTGCCAATACCATGCCATTTTTGTTACTATGGCTCTGTAGTATAGTTTAAGTTCTGGTATTATGATGCCTCCTGCTTCACTCTTCTTGCTATGGCTTGTTTTTGTTATTCTGGTTTTTTTTTTTATTTTTTCAAATGAATTTTCTGATCACTTTTAAATGGATCAATTACAAGTAATGAAATGGAAAACACCATCAAAAGCCTACCAATCAAGAAAAGCTCAGTACCAGACAAATTCTCAGCCGAGTTCTACAAGACCTTCAAAGAAGAATTAATACCAATGCTTTTAAAATCATGCCATGAAATAGAAAAGGAGTGAACTCTTCCAAACTCATTCTATGTGGTTAATATCATTCTGATACCAAAACTAGACAATAGCACAATGAGAGAAAATTTCAGCCCAATATCCCTGATGAACATAGATACAAATTCTTAATAAAATATTGGTAAATAACATATACATATTAAAAATAACATACCATGATCACATGGGGTTTGTTCCAGGGATACAAGGTTGGTTCAATATACAGTAATCAAAAACTTAATTGATCACATGAATAGAATTAAAGACAAAAATCACATAATCAATTCAACAGATGCAGAAAAAAGAACTGGAGAAAATACAGCATCCATTCATGTCCAAAACACTAGAAAAAATAGGGGTAGTAGGAAAATACCTCAACATTGTAAAAGCTGCATATGCTAAGCCCAAGGTCAGCATCATTCTACATGGAGAAAATTTGAAAGCATGCCCTTTAAAAACTGGAACAAGATAGGGATGTCCTCTTTCACCCATTCTATTCAACATCATCCTTGAAACTCTAGCCAGAGTAATTAGAGAGACCGAAGAAATTAAAGGGATATGAATAGGAAAAGAAGAACTCAAGCTGTCACTATTTGCCAATGACATGGTTCTATATTTAGAAGAACCAAAAAATTCCACCAGGAAACTTCTAGAACTCATAAATGAATCCAGTAGTGTAGCAGGTTATAAAATCAACACCCATAAATCAAATGCATTCCTATACGTCAGTGACCAATCTACTGAAAGAGAAATTAGGATTCACAGTAGTTTCAAAAAATACTTGAGAATCAATCTAACAAAAGAGGTACATGACCTCTACAATGAAAATTACAGAGCACTAAAGAAAGAAATTAAAGAAGACCTTAGAAGATGGAAAGATCTCCCATGCTCTTGGACAGGCAGAACTAACATTGTCAAAATGCCCATACTACTAAAAGCTTCATACAGATTTAATGCATTTCCAAATAAAATCCCAATGACATTGTTCATACATCATGGATTCTTTTAGCATTTTCTTGTGAAGAGATTTCCAGAATGTGACTGATGACAATGCCCATTAAACTGTTGTACTCCACTTCTTTATTGTCATAGTAATACTGTAATTTTGCTGTCAGTCACAAATTATGTGACTTTTATTTTTGATAATGTGTTCTATGTGAGATTCACTTATGACATGTTACATAGAGAGCTACTGGACCTGAATATACCTTTTTCTTTTTTACCAAATGTCTTATGATTAGCCTTAAAAAGCTAAGGGTCTCATTTCTATTTGTCATAGATCTACACATGCACTCAGACATACCTTCTGAGAAATAGTTTGTGGGGTTTATATACAGACTGACATTTAGAATAAGATTTCATAATTCAGGAAAACAATAATGCAAAGTCTATTCCTAATTGCTGTTAACATTACAAAAATAAATCCTACATTTCTTGAACTATAATCTATTTTATATTCTTTTCTAGTTTTTACTTTATAGCTTCAAGGAAACAATTCTGAATATTTACAACAGTGGCATAATTTAAATTCATACATTTTTGCTTAGGTTCACCAGTTTTTTATGTTTTGCTATTGGCTTCATGACCACCTTCCTCCTTACTACCTTTATCATTCTCACTGCTAATATCTGTTTTCCTCCCCACTCTTATTCACATCCATTTTCATAGTCTTCTTGATATTGTTTATCTTATTGATGCTGAAATGTTTAATACTCAAATGTAATGAAAGCATTTTACCCTAAGGTTTGTATAACTTATAGAGAAAAATTGTTCTCTATAACCAATTACAATTACTAAATTGAGAAAATTTAGCAATAAAAAATGGAAAGTTTTCATATACAACTTACATGTAAATTTGCCCACTTATCCCATAAATTTCATTATGCACAATACTGCATTTGAGAATTCAGTCTATTGAATATGATTTTCATGTATATTTAATGTCATTTATTTTCGACCTATTCTGCAATCTTTCCTTATCTTTCATGATATTAACTTTTTTAAAGATAAGAGGCCTGTTGTTTACTAAGTATTCTTAGTGTTTTTATTGGTGCAAAATAGTTACACTTAATGGTAGGATTCATTGTGAGATATTCACACAAGCATATAAAATAATGATCACTCTTTTTTCCCATTACCTCCCCTGTCCCTTGTCACCTCCTTTTCCTCTAACGGTCTGTCTTCTATTATTTTCCTAAATTAGTTCATTGTAATTATATGAAAATAAAATTAGTTTTGAAATACTCATATATGAATGTAGTATAATTTGGTCTATTTTATTACTTAGTATATAACATTTCCCTCCTATCCTCCTCCTTCTCAATCCCTTTCCTCTGCTTTAATTGTCTCCATCCTGTTTTCATGAGATCTAACTTCTGTTCCTGTTGTTCTCTCTAGGGTATGCATATGAGAGTAAACATTCACAATTCACCTCCTGAATCCAGCTTATTTCAGTTACCATGATATTCTCAAATTCCATCCATTGATCAGTAAATAATGACTGAGTAAAATTCCAGTGGAGTAAAACTGCACTATGTAAAACTTCCATAATATGATACACAAAAACGCACACATATATGTATACAAATATTCACAGACAACATTTTCTTTATCCATTTTTCTCTTGATGGATACATAGGCTGGTTGCATAACTTGGCTATTGTCAGTTTTACTGCTGTAAACATTGATATGCATGTCTTGCTGTGGTAGGCTGTGGTAGGCTTGGAAGAAGTGGGATAGCTGGGTCATATGGTATGGAGACTCCATTCTGAGGCTTTTTTTATTGTAAACAAATGGGATACATGTTGTTTCTCTGTTTGTACATGGAGTAAAGGCATACCATTTGTGTAATCATAAATTTACATAGGGTAATGTTGTTTGATTCATTCAGTTATTTTTCCCTTCCCCCCCACCCCTCCCACCCCTCTTTTCCCTCTATACAGTCCTTCCTTCCTCCATACTTGCCCCCCTCCCTAACCCTAACTCTAACTCTAACAATAACCCTTCCCTCCCCCCATTATGTGTCATCATCCACTTATTAGCGATATCATTCGTCCTTTGGCTTTTTGAGATTGGCTTATCTCACTTAGCATGATATTCTCCAACTGCATCCATTTGCCTGAAAATGCCATAATTTTATCATTCTTTATGGTGAAGTAATATTCCATGGTATTTATATGCCACAGTTTCTTTATCCATTCATCAGTTGAAGGGCATTTAGGTTGGTTCCACAATCTGGCTATTGTGAATTGAGCAGCTATGAACATTGATGTGGCTGTATCTCTGTACTATGCTGATTTTAAGTGCTTTGGGTATAGGCCAAGGAGTGAGATAGCTGGGTCATGTGGTGGTTCCATTCCAAGCTTTCTGAGGAATCTCCATACTGCTTTCCAGAGTGGCTGCACTAATTTGCAACCCCACCAGCAATGTATGAGTGTATCTTTTTCCCCACATCCTCGCCAACACCAATTGTTGCTTCTGTTCTTGATAATCGCCATTCTAATTGGGGTGAGATGGAATCTTAGGGTAGTTTTGATTTGCATTTCTCTTATTACTAGAGATGTTGAACATTTTTTCATATGTTTGTTGATTGCTTGTAGATCTTCTTCTGTGAAGTGTCTGTTCATTTCCTTAGCCCATTTGTTGATTGGATTATTTGTATTTTTGGTGTAGTTTTTTTGAGTTCTTTATATATTCTGGAAATTAGTGCTCTATCTGAAGTATGAGTGGCAAAGATTTTCTCCCACTCCATTCTGAGGCTTTTGAGGGCCCTCCATACTGATTTCCATACTGATTCCTGCCAACTATGTATAAGTATACCTTTTCCCTCTCCTCTTCTCTAGCATTTCTTGTAACTTATATTCTTGCTGAGTGCATCCTTGCCTTCTGATGGAAGTGAGGTGAAATCCCAATATAGTTTCGTTTTGTGGTTCTTGGATGGTTGGGGGTGTTGAACAGTTTTTAAAAATTTATTTGTTAGCCATTTATATTCCTCCATGAGAAATGCCTGTTTATTCCTTTGCCCTTTTATTGATTGGGACATTTGTTTTGATTTGTTTTGGTGTTGTTTCTTCTGCTCTTTACATATTCTGGATTAATATCCCTTGTCAGAATAGGAGCTGGCAAAAGATTTTCTCCCATTCTATAGACACTTTTCACACTCTTATTTCCTTCACTCTGCATAAGCTTTTTATTTTGTTGCTATGCCATTTATTGAATCTTGATATTATTTATTGAAATTTAGGCATTACTAAGAATTTTTTCACTCAGCGTTTATTGGCATGTACTCATGCCATGTTACATACAAGGCAGTAAGAGCCTAAGTATTAAATATACAAATAATTTCAACTTGGACTCAAAATCTAGTCAGTAAGGCTCCCAAATCTCTGATTTCATATGTTCAATAAAATAACAGGTATGTATGTACAAAGGAGGCAATTACGTTGTCCAAAGGGAAGCTTGAGAAAGGAATAGGGCAATATTTGCAAAATACAGCTTTGGTTCTTTGCAGGAAAACAGAGTTCTCTTGTTATACTCTTGGGGTAATAATGCATTAGCTAATGCATATAATGCAACTAATGCATTATTACCCCAGCCTACAGGATTCACTTTACAACATGTGAATAGTGTCATTCCTGAATTCATACTACATGTTTTAATCTGTAAATTGTATACTTTTTATCCTTTATTATATTGTATAAATTTGACATAAAGAAAATTATGTTTTGGTGAACATAAACAGTGAAATGATTACTACAGTCATTCACTTTAACATATCTATCCCTTCACGTTTTTTTTCATATTTTGAATGAAGGTGTGGTAAAAGCATGTGAAACCTGCACTTTCTCCAAATTTGTGGTTATAACACAATACTGTTAGCTAATGAACATGTTGTACATTAGATGTCTTGACTATTTAATTCTACAATTTAGCAGCCTTTTACAGACATTTTCTCCCATCGCTGCTTTGATAATAGAGGATAATCACAAGTAGCATCAGTAACATGGAAGCATTCCTTATTCTAACACATCACAAGAACTTACTGAAAATGTTCTCTACAGTGATGTTCCCAGAAAGAAGAAAAGGGAAGTGATAACATAGAACAAGGTGAAAATTAGGCAATAAGGAATGCAAACTGATACTAAACTATACAGAACATTTGAGAAGATTGGGAGTTAGTTGAGGTTCAATCTAAGACAGTTTTGGACCAATTAAAACAATAGATAAAAATGACTAATTAATGACTCTCACAAATATGGTGACAGATGAAGAAATGTATTTGGAAGAGGCCCAGACAAATCTAAAGATGTTAGACTTATAACTGGCTACTCTGAGAAATAGAAAATTACCGGAATGTTAAATCTGATGGATGTTTGGTTTTAATCTGTTGATTGAGCATCATGTTTATTGGCCTTTTTCTTTGTAGTGATAAAAGTAACAAAGAGAATTGATGTCATGAAATAGTACTATGCAAATATTTTAGCCTTTTTGTGGGGCACAGAAGGTTCTTCTCCATTATTTTAACCAAGAAAGAACTGCAAACCGAGGTATTCTTTCTTCTCCATGCCTCAAATGGTGCATAAAAGTCAATACTGACTTTATAAAAGAATGAATTCATGAAATCACATTGCTCCTTATGTCAATATTATCCATCGTATACAATATAAAGGAATTTAATATTGTATTTTTTGTAAAATAATGTCTTTCTTTTCTGGGTAAAAAAGTAGTGCATGCTCTTTGTACTAAATTATAAAATATGAAAGAATAACATAAAATTTATCCACATGTTCACCACTTCAAAATAAACAATTGGTTCCACATGTACCATTTATATGTGTATGTATTAGAAAATCACCAAAAACCATAGAAAACATACAATTGGGAATTATTCAGTAAACAATTAGAATAATAGGTAATTTTTAATACAAGCTCACTCAATGAAAACACTGAAGTGAAATAATTTAAATCATCCATGAAAATAAAACATGAATGGATGAAAATTAAGATAGAATATCAGCCCCACAAATGGACAAATAACAAAGCTACAGGAGCATCATTAGAAATTATAAGAATTTAAAAATGAAATAGTAAACCCTGGGATAAATTTTTCTCTATCAAGTGAGCAAGAAGTTGATCATGTCAGGAAACCAGGAATATTTCACGGAAGCCATTCATAATTGTACAGTGAAATGGGCACTGAGGATTGAACCCAGTGCCCCACACATGCTACGCAAGTGCTCTACCACTGAGCCACACCCCCAGCACTCAGTGTGTATGTTCCTATATGCATTGATCAACATAAGGATGTAACTGTTCACCATATATTTTCTACTTCGTGTATGATCTCTTCTAACATTTGAAAACTGGATTGTAAGCTTCATGTTGATAAACAGTGAAGCACTTCATACAATATGCTCAATGGTGAATAAATTGTGGTATAAAAGTATTTTCATATACACTGAGAATCCAATTTTGTACTCCTCCTTTGGCATTCAATGTTTTCAGATGAAAAATGTCATCTTTGAATGGGTTCCTTAGGGCTACTGCAGATAGTAGTGTCTGTTTTGTCTGTTTTGCATCACTTGTACAAACAGGAACTCAGAGGTGAAAGGGCTGCTGAGTGTTTGTGGTTTCTTCTGTTCTTAGCATCATGTGGAATCTGTGCTTGGGTTGGAGTATACCTGAATGTCTTACATTGTTTTGCTGTAACAAAAGGATCTCCACCTCTCTAGTGTTTTCCCCAATTTATGAAAGTTGTATTTAATATGGTAGGAAATAGATAATTTAACATAACTAACAGTCTGAGCTTATGTGACACTGTTTATAGAACTCTGAGGTCAGCTGCCAAGAATCTGTAGAAATTTTCATTTTCTGACATTCTTGCATACTCTGTATCCTGGGTAAAGTTAAATTTGTCTATAGAATCTCCTGCCTAGAAGATGGGGAACACTGGTCATGGGGGGAATTGAGCCATCCCTTAGGTATCGGTGTTTCTGTCAATTCAAGCTCAAACTCCTGACTCCACAGCCCAGAAAGAGTCCTTAGGATCATTGGTCAACTCTTCATGTCTGTGTAAGGTTTTTCATAGCTTTTCCTGCTGCAAGTGTGTCACCACAGCTATTTCACTAGTCATGTAAATGCAAACCAAATTATAATCCTTTGAACACTTTTGGTTGTACAGTGGTAATCTCCCACACAAATGGAGAGAGGAAGCTAGAGGTGAGCAACAGGTGGAAACCTGCCTTGGAAGATGCATTAGAGTCATTCTGGACCCATCAATCACAAGTCCTCAGGAAGCACATCCCTCCAGCAATCTGATGGCATGAATTGAACCATTTTCTGATTAGTTGCTCACCCTAAGTCTATATTAATTGAGCCACTTGGAGTTAGCCTAGGTTCTAGGACCAATATCTACCAATATTTCTGAATTATACCCTATCTGAATGATGACAGGTGTAGTCAAGGAAGTCTGATATGAGTCCAGATATTTAAATGTACATGATATAAGTTCCAAAAAGTAAAAATGTCTGAGTGCTCTTATTCTCTAGAAATGGGAAAAGACATTTAAATTATCACACAAAAATAAATAGCATCAGGAAAAGAATTGTACATATTCAAGATATGTACAAAATAATGATATTAAGACCAAGAACAGTGGCACATATCTGCAATCTCAGCAACTTAGGAGACTGAGGTAGAAGGACTGAAAGTTCTAAGCCAGCCTCTCAACTTCATGAACATGTTTCATAAAATAAAAAGGGCTGGGAATGTGTCTCAGTGATAGAGTACCCCTTGTTCCATCCCTAGAAGCACAGAAAGAAAATTAAAGAAAAAATAGAAATAGAAGTAATGAAAAGGAAATGTATGTATTAAGAAACATGTGTTAAGCTTCTAAATGTTTTGCTTTCAAAGTTGGTCTTTCTGAAGCACATATTTAGATAACCTAGGTCTATCTATTCTTCAAAGATCCTGATAGAGAAAGTAAGTTGATCCTCACCACCACACGAAAATAAATTTAAAAAATAAAGGTATAAAAAAGGAGGAAATTTTAAAAATAAGTACATAGAACCGAGCTGAGCATAGGGGTCAATGCCTGATATCCCAGTGTTTCGGGAGACTGAGGCAGGAGGACTGCAGGTTTGAGGCCAGCCTTGGCATCTTAGTGAGACCCTCAGCAAAGTAGTAAGACCTTTTTCAAAAAATAAAAAAAATTAAAAGACTTGGATATAGCTCAGTTGCAAAGCACTTTTGGGTTCAAACTCCAGTGCCAAAAGTAACTGAATAAATAAATAATATATAGAATCTGGTTGAATAAAAATGTCTTTAGCCTTCATTGTGATTACATATATCAATGTATTAGGTATATTTGTTAGTACTTGTATAATCACAAAACTGTTCTTTTTTACACACATACTCCAATAGGACCAGGAGTCTGTTTAGGACCTGTCTCAACAACAGGAGCCACCAAGGGAAGGTCAGGATATGACACCTGGTCAGGAGAGTAAAAGTGAGGGACAACCTGATGCTCAAGGTGATGGGAAGTGCAAGAAAAATGCCTGTGGGGTAAGGCATATGGTGAACTACACATTATGACATCACCAGTGACTGGAAAGAATAAGCACTGGAAAAGTGTTTCAAATATTTCCTGAAAGTTGGTTGGGAAAGTGGAGAGAATAATTTGTAACTTCCTGACTTCCCTTGCTATAAAAACGTTCCCTTTTCCTTGGAGACTTGCTCTGTGTGTCTTTGAAACCTTACTGCCCAGGGTTGGCTCTACATTAGTAAATCCAAGGAAATGCTGTTTACTTTTAATCATAGAGTCATATATGACTTCTTAGCTACTGCATCAAAGCTTGGAGACACTTTTTTACACCATCATGTGTACAGAGCTCCAAGACAACACCTTCTAACATAAAAATATAATAAGGACCATTTACATGGGGATGTTAACTTACTTTCTACATTTCAAAACCAAGACATAGATGTAGCTGAAACAGGCCAGAGAGCCCCCACCCAGAAGACCCTTGCCATAATTAAGCTTCTCCTCCTGTCAGAAAGATTTTTACAAAGAGTATCAGCAGGTAGGATGTCTGCAGAAGGCATTGTGGTTTGAAATTTCCTCTATCTTGCAAATGCCAGGTATGCACACAAAAGGTGAAATAGGGTACAGTCTGCAAGTTAGTTGTACAAAAAGATACTATCTGTGTTTTCTACGTAAAAATCCTGTGAAACATGTGTCTTGTGTAGGGAATGGAACGAAGAGCACTTGTCATATGAATCTCCAAACCCCTCCCGCAACTGGGTATAAAGTTCAAAGATTTCCAAAATCTCAGTCCAGAAAATTTTTCAGGCACGAACCATACTCTGAACTGATTGGCTGCAGCCAATAAACCTGCTTCCTGAAAATTCCTCTGGTGTCCAGCCTCTTTTGTCCTACTTCACAGTGACTGATCAAAGAACACTTGCCTGCTAGAGACAGAGCCTAGCTTCAGTTTCAACATAGTATTTACTGTTTTCTCATTACTTATCCTTTTGTAAGAAAACTGAATGATTTTGCTTAAAATGCTTTTTGCTCATTGTTTGTAATTTCAAATCACCTAGTACTGGCCTTGAAGGAGAGAGTTCAAAGAAGAAGGATCTCAGTTAATGATGACCACTGTTACTTTGATTGATATTGTTTTGCTGTAAGGTTAATTCAGGATATTGGCCTACAGGTTACTATATTAGTACATATTTAAGTATCTTTGATTGGTATTTGAATACTTTTAGCATTACAAAAACCAAAGTATATTAATATTCATTAGATGTTTATTCATTGCATCCATGGGAGAAAGTAAAATTGGGAGTTTTTCTATTTTTCCATCTTGCTGATGTCACTCAAACTTTATTTTTAAGGGGCTGGCCTGGAAGTTGATCTCCAGGAACTGCCTCAGCCAAATATTGAAGGTAAAAAAGGAGATGGTCTTCTTGTCAAGGGGGAGTTTGTAAAACTCTGGAGTCCCTTCAGGTACCAGAAGGAGATGTGTAATCCATTATGTTGCAAAATTATGTAGATTTGTTTTCCACAATATTTTATCCTTAATAACATAGAGATAACATTACCAGTACATTAACAACTTATTTCACACATAAAGGTTCTTTGAAAAGTATTTCAGACCCCAAATTCCTGACTTTCACTTACAAGTAACCCTAACCCATATTGAGTTGTATAGCATAAAAGTAATTACCAACTGTGAAGTATAAATCTTTACCAATAGGTAACAATTTTCAGATTGCTTTTATTATTTCTGTTTTAGCTAATATATAATGCCAATATCAGTTCTTAGAAAATATACTGATACACTTAATAGAGTCTCCTACCAGACCTAAAATGATTTGTGGAAATCTGGATGAACCCTTAACATTTTTTTTTTTTTTTTTTGGTACAGGGAATTGAAATCAGGGCACTCAACCACTGGGCCACATCCTCAGCCTTATTTTGTATTTTATTTAGAGACAGAGTCTCACTGAGTAGCTTAGGGCCTCACTTTTGCTGAGACTGGCTTTGAACTCGCGATCCTCCTGCCTCAGTCTCCTGAGCTACTGGGATTACAGACCTGTGTCACTGTGCTCAGCCTTAACTTCTAGACTGATATTTGCCCTTTTTAAAAACAGTGAATTCATGTCATATATATTAAAATCCATTTCTACTGATGATTACTTTTATTGGTTCTTTTTAGTTATACATGACAACAGGATTCATTTTGACATAACTATAAAACCATGGAATATAATTTGTTCTAATTCAGTACATAGTATTTCCCCTTTCCCTTCCCTCCTCCTTTCCTTGCTCCCTTTCCTCTCCTCTACTGATCTTTCTGCTATTTATGCATAGTTTTAAAAAAAAAATAGTGTCAGTGTATGTACATGTTGGTGATATTCACTGTGCTACATTCATATATTTACATAGGAAAGTAAGGTCAGATTCATTCCACTCTCTTTCCCTATCTTATCCCACCTCCTTTCCCTTTTTCCCCTTTGTCTAATCCACTGATCTTTCTTCTCTTCTGCGTTTATACCCTCCACTATTTTTGATTAGCTTCTGCATAGCAGAGAAAACATTCAATATTTGACCTTTTGGGATTTACTTATTTCACTTAGCATGATAGTCCTCTGTTCTTTCCATTTACCAGCAAATTCCATCAAGTCATTCTTCTTTATGACTGAGTAATAATCCATTATATATATAATTATTATATATAGTATTATATATAAATATATATCACATTTTCTTTACCTATTCATCTTTTGAAGAACATTTAGGTTGGCTTCATCACTTGGCTACTGTGAATTATACTGCTATAAATATTGATTTGGCTGCCACACTGTAGGATGCTGATTTTAAATCTTTTTGATATATACCTAGGGGTAGGATAGCTGGGTCATATGGTGGTGCAATACCTAGTTTTCTTAGGAATCTCCATACTGCTTTCCAAGTGGTTGCACTAATTTGCAGTCCCACCAACAATGTATTAGTGTACCTTTTCCCCCACATACTTGCCAACATTTATTGTTACTTGTATTCTTGATAATTGCTATGTAGTCTCAATGTAGTTTTAATTTGCATTTCTCTAATTGCTAGAAATACTGAACATTTTTTCATATTTAACATTTATATTTCTTCTTTTGAAAAGTGCTTGTTTTGTTCCTTTGCCCATTTATTGTTTAGGTTATTTGGGTTTTTATGCAGAGGGAGGTGTTAAGTTTTTTAGGTTCTTTGTATACCCTGCATATTAATGCCCTATCTGAGGAGCAAGTGGCAAAAATTTTCTCTGATTCAGTAGGCTCACTCTTTTTGCTCTTAATTGTTTCTCTTCCTGTGAAGAAGCTTGTGAATTTGATACTGTCCCACTTCTTTCTTTTTTTTAAATTCTTTTTTAGATATATATGACTGTGGAGTGTATATTGACATTTATAATCATTATATCTTGTTTATATATGATTCCCTTGGCAGGGTAAAGTGTCATTCTTTGTCTCTTCTGATTAATCGTGGCTTGAAGTCCACTTTATCTGATATGAGAATAGCAACCCCTTGCTTCTTTATCACTCCCATGTAAATGACATGTTTTTCCCCATCCTTTCACCTTTATTCTGTGGATGACTTTGGCTGTGAGGTGAGTCTCTTGTAGACAGCATATTGTTGGGTCTTGTTCTTCACTCTAATCTGCCAAGTTGTGTCTTTTGATTGAAGACATTAGACCATTTATAGTCAATGTTATTTTATTTGTCAGTTGTGACTATGGTTCAGGCTGTGCACCAGATAATGGTGGGATCAGCCCCTTCCTACTGCATAGACTCTGGTAATTTTCTGTCAGGTCTCTATGCTACTAGATATTCAAGCAGCTTCACTCTGGCACAGCTCATTGATCCTGGGGACCATCACTAGTCTCCCCTGGGTGCTTCCCCACAATGTCAGTGGTTGTGCCCTGGTGAATCTGCTTTCCTCTGTTTGGGGCCAAAGCTGCTTCATTGCTGTCTGTCTCAATTTAGTGAGTGGACACTGCACAGAGTTTTCCACCCTTGCCTGGGTTGCAGTGTCTGAGCATGCTTAGGCACAGTTCCTGGCACAGATCTTCACCAGCCAGTTCCCCTTATTCATGGTGAGAGGGAGAGGGTTTCAGTGATTTTCAGCTAATAGTGGTCCTTCTAGAAGTTCATCCTGGCCAGATTCATAATAGTTCCCACTGCAGGGTGCTTTCCTCTTCCCTCTGGTTTAATTTGCAGCTGTCTGGGTGTGGGAAGACACCATGTTGATTTAAGATGGTGACTGGTTGGCTAATGCCTCCACAAGATGGCTGTGGACCCCCACTCAGTTTTCTTTTAACAGTTTTGTTTTAAGCTGTTTGCTCTGTTTCAAGGACTCTGCTGTGACTACTGCCTTTTGAATGTTGTCTGCCTTTCTAAATGTTTTTAAGTGCATTAGCTTAAGAGAATTTCTGCTCCCTCCCCCTTTCTCTCTCTGCTGGCCTTCCTCCTTACCATCCCCAGATTCATGTTCAGGGTTAGGGGACTCGAGTTTATTTTCTACTCTGGTAACTTATATTCCAGTCCTTCCAGGGCTCAGACTTTGTAATATTGAGCCTTAGAGCATTTATTTTGTCACTCACCTCTCAGTTCTGCTTTTCCTTCACTGCCTCCTTTCTCTGTTGTGATGAGATCAGGATTCACTGCCTAACTCACTTCCTCCATCTTCTCTACTGTTGATGATTGCATTGTCCATTTCTGTTAGATAGAATGGAGAGGTATTCTGTTTTTCAAGATTTATTAATCAGGACATTTGTGCTTGAATGAAATTATAACTTATCATAAGGATTTCACTGCTACTAAGCAAATGAGCATACACTCTGCTTGTTTTGTTTTGTTTTGTTTTTCTGTCCATGTGGAAACTTAATGACAGTTATCAGAGTCTAAGAACTCTGAATTAGCTGGTTATTAGGGAATAATGGTATTTTCAATTCTTTCCCCAGTGAAGGCTGGAGTGACAGTAAAGATGGAGATGGTTGGCAAGTCACCGGAGAAGTCCGCTTTATTACAAGATGAGGCTTACATATATACTCTTGGGGCTTCCAGGTTAAGGGAGAAAGTGACGTGTGGGTTTCTGATTGGTCCGGCTTGCCGCCGGCGGGAAAATAGGTGGCGGGAAGCCGAGACTTATGGGAAGAAGAAGCTGCTCAGGGGCCATCTTTGGTGTGGATCGGACTGCATATGGAACCTTACATTCCCCCCTCTTTGGTTTATGGGAATTTGGGACGTTGAATTTCAATCTGGCTGCTTCCTGCTGATCAGGGGCATCGTCAAGGGGCCTGGGGCAGGGGGGGTTGGTTGTGAGGGGAGAACAAAGCGTTGGCTATTATATTGCATAATAAGCCATGTCAGATCAGAGTAATATATTACTTCATCCCCCGTAAAGTCCATAAAACTCCCTTGGAGCCATAAGTCCTCAATTTGGTCTAGGAATTCATTGTAGTCATTAGTCGGGTGGAGGAGCCATGCATCAGTGTCCAAGGCCCGTAGAAAGGATATTAGCTTTGGAAGAAGTTGGGGGAAGTCCATCATAGCAGGACATCACCAGGCGTTGTTCCCAGTAGGTAGCAGTTGACAGTTCCTGAGGAGAAGCTGGTTAAAGGCTTGGTTAGAAATTTTTTGTACTTGGTCTCTAACGAACCTTATGAGACAGGGGAGGAAGAAAATGATGCAAAGAACTCCAATAAGTGGACCTAATAGAGGGAGGGACAGGTGGACCAAATGCAGCTAGGGTCAGGGAAAAGAAGGGGAAAAAAGCAGAAAGGTAGGAAGTTATCATTCCTCCTGAATGGGTGAGAGGCGCGAGAAACGGAGTTTCAAAGGATTAGAGGGATCCATGGAACTGGTGTAGATGTTCGGCTTGACCGTATTTATAGGGTCAGGATCCAGAGGAGTAGGGGGTGAGTCTCCTTGGTCAGCCGGGCAGGGTTTTAACCTGGAAATATGGATCCAAGGAGTGGTCTCGTTAGAAGGTAGGATGAGTTTAGCTGCGGTGGGGGTACTAAGGATTACTGGGTATGGTCCCAGCCATTTAGGAGATAAGGGTTCAGGTGTGATTGGTGGAGTATAATAGGCAAGATCCCCTGGGTTCAAGGAGGGAGGAGGGGAGGTTGCAAGAGGAAGGGGAAGTAACCAGTCTTGATGTTTCCAAAGTTCAGCTCTAAGGTGAGAAAGGAGAGGAAGGCTGAGGGTATTTGGGATGTTTAGGGAGGTAGGAACGATTCCGGGGGGTACAGGAGATCTTCCATACATCACCTCAAAAGGGGACAAATTGGTAGGTTTCTTTGGAAGTAAGCATAGTTTAAAGAGTGCCAGAGGGAGGAGGCGAATCCAGTCTAAGTGGAGTTCTAGGGAAAGTTTGGTGAGAGTCTCCTTTATGGATCGATTTGCTCTCTCAACCTTACCTGAGGCCTGAGGACGATATGGGCAGTGTAGATGCCAGGGTAAGGCTAGAGATTGAGAGAGAGATTGGATTACTTGAGCTGTGAATTCCGGTCCGTTGTCCGATTGAAGGGAGGTAGGCATCCCAAAGCGTGGGATGATGGAGGTAAGAAGGTGATTGGCGACAGTGGAGGCCCTTTTGTTGGTAGTAGGAAATGCCTCAATCCAGCCACTAAAGGTATCTAGGAAAACTAGGAAGTACCGGTGTCGGCGAACAGAAGGCATGTGTGTGAAATCAACTTGCCAGTCTGCCGCTGGAATGGAACCGCGGGCTTGATGTGAGGCATATGGGTAAGGAACTGTAGTGGTGTTAGGGTTGGTTCTTTGGCATATAACACAAGTTTGAGAACGTTGTTTTAGCATTTCTCTATCTTGGGATGTGAGAGGAAAGAAGGATTGTAAGAAACGAGACAGGCTTTGAGGACTGGAGTGAAACAGGTCATGCAGCATTTGAAAGAGAAGTTTCTTGTCCGGGATTGGACTGGGAGAGGACAAGTGAAGAATGGGGGGTGGGGTCTCAGATGACTTGCTAAATGCTGCGTTCTTGGCAGCAGCATCAGCTAATCCTTGTGTAGAAGGAGAGTTGTCCTTCTTATGGGCTTTACAGTGGATAATTCCGAGCCGCGTGGGTAATTGGGACGCTTGTAATAGCTTGTGAATTAGGTCAGAATTGGTAATGGTGTTCCCACGAGTTGTCATAAATCCTCTCTCTTTCCATATTGCCAAATGGGAGAGGAGTGTGTGGAACACATATTTAGAGTCGGTGTATAAGTTTAGGGTTTTCCCTTCGGCCAGAATGCATGCTCGGGTTGCCGCGATAAGTTCAGCTTGCTGATTGGTGGTACCCGGAGGGAGAGGTTGGGCTTCTATAGTGGCTGTTAGGGAGACTATGGCATAACCAGCTTTGGGGGCTGTTGGACTTCTATATGAGGATCCATCCGTGAACCAATTGTGATCCGCATGGGGTAAGGGGCCCTCGACAATGGTAGAGGGAGAATGAGTTAAGGATTGTAATGTTTCTAGACAGTTGTGAAGTGGAGGCTCTGGGGTAGGGTGAACAGGAAGAAGAGTGGCTGGGTTGAGAGGAGAACAGGATTGGAAGGATATAGAAGGGTTTTCTAAAAAGGAAGTAATTAGGGCTAAAACTCGTGAGGGGGGTAAAGTATGCAGGGACTTGTAAGCTAGGAAATCCTTTAGATGGTGTGGAGAGCATATAGTTAAGGGGGCTCCAAAAGTAAGTTTAAAAGTTTCCTGCTGTAGTTTTTGGGCAGCTGCAAGGACCCTGAGACAAGGGGCCCATCCCCTTACTGTGGGGTCAAGTTGTTTTGATAAATAGGCTACTGGGGCAAATGTGGGGCCCTGCATTTGTCCCAGTACCCCTAGGGCCTGTCCCTGATTTTCATGAACATAGAGAAGAAAGGACCTTGTTAAATCTGGTAAGTGTAATGCAGGGGCGGATAGGAGTTTGAGACATAGGTTATTAAAAGACGTTTTAGGGGAGGAGGGAAGTGGTTCATTTGGGTCTCCTTTAGAGAGATCGTAAAGGGGTTTGGCTAAAAGAGAAAAGTTAGGGATCCAAGCACGGAAATACCCTGCTAAGCCCAAAAAAGAGAGAATTTCAGCCTTGGTTTTAGGTACGGGCCAGGACGAAAGGGCTTGTTTCCTGTCAGTTGTAATGGATTTATGTTGTGGTGTGAGTAAGAACCCTAGGTAAGTGACTTGGGAGGCTGAGATTTGAGCTTTAGAAGGTGTCACTTTGTATCCATGTTGGGCCAAAAAGTTAAGCAAGACAGCCGTGTCCCATTGAGAGATATCCCAAGAGGGGCTACAGAGAAGGAGATCATCAACATACTGCAAAAGTGTGGAGAGAGGACAAGTGGGGTAGAAATTTTTGAGGTCATGGGAGAGGGTCTGTCCAAATAGATGTGGGCTGTCCCTAAAACCCTGAGGAAGAACCGTCCAAGTGAGCTGTTCGGAGTGTCGTGTGTGGGGGTCGGTCCATGTGAAGGCAAAAAGGTCCTGTGAGGAAGGGTCTAGAGGTACGGAAAAGAAGGCATCCTTCAAGTCCAGAACTGAGAAGTGAGTGGAAGAAGCTGGGATGAGAGAGAGTAGAGTGTAGGGATTGGGAACAAGAGGGTGGATGGGTATGACAGCGGCATTTATGGAGCGGAGGTCCTGTACCAAACGGTAGGAACCATTGGGTTTTTTTATACCCAGAATGGAGGTGTTATAGGGGGACTGAGTGGGATGTAGATATCCTTTGCGAAGAAGGTCAGAAATAATGGGAGAAAGTCCGAGAAGGGTAGAGGTGGTTAAGGGATACTGAGGCTGATGAATAAATTTGGTAGGGTCCCGTAATTGGATGGAGACTGGGGGGCACTGAGCTATGGAGGGATTGTCCGTGTCCCAAACTGAAGGGTTAACAGGGTGGGAGATACGTGGATGTGAGGAGTAGGATCCTGCAATAGGGCCATAAAAAAGGAAGTAGAGGCATCAAAAAGTGGGAAGGAAATAGACGCCTTGAATTGGGAAAGGAATGTCCCGTCCCAACAAGGGAATTGGGCATTAAGGCATGACTAAAAAGGAGTGGATAAAATGTGAAGAGGAATTCTTAAGGCGACACAGAAGTGGGGGAGTTCTGAGTGGATATATGCATTTCCCTCCTACCCCGACAATAGGAGTGGAACTAGGAGTGGTGGCACCATGGAACTCTGTCAAAAGTGAGAAGGTTGCTCCTGTATCTAATAAAAAGGTGACAGACCGGCCATCCACTACAAGGGTTACCCTAGGCTCGCGAGTGGTGATATTGAGGGTCGGGTGTGGCCCAGGGCTCCGTCAGTCCTCTTCAGCCAATCCCACTATCGGAGGACAAGAGGGGGGCATTCTAGCGATTGGCCCTTCACCCCTTCGGGAGAAGGGGCAATCGGAGCCCCAATGCCCTGTTCGTTTACATTTGGGACAGGGTTTATTGGGGGGCCGCGGCTGAGGACAGGAGCGTGACCAATGACCCTCTTTTCCACATTTAAAGCAAGCTCCAGGAGGGGCCCTTGTAGGGATTGGGAATTTCTGTGAATGGGGAACAGGATGAGGAGTCCCCCTGATCATTTGAGCAACCATTAGTAAATCAGTTTGCCTGACCTTATGCCTTAGGCGTTCTTTTTCGTCATCTTGTCCATGGAAAACCTTAAAGGCCAGCGACAGAATCTCACTTTGAGGAGTTGCTGGTCCATGTTCCAATTTTTTTTAATTTGGCCTTAATGTCGGGGTAGGACTGAGCTAGGAAACTGGTCATAAGGATATGACGGCCCTCATCTGTGTCCGGGTCCAGTGTGGTATATTGCCTGAGGGCCTGAGTAAGCCTCTCTAGAAACTCAGTGGGGGTTTCATCCTTTTTTTTGGATAATTTTCTGAAAATTAACTACTTTGCGGGCCGCCTTTTTTAAACCCACAATGAGACACGAGGCAAACCGGTCCCGGGCTTGTATGCCCTGATTTGTGTTGTAGTCCCATTGTGGATCGATTTCTGGGACCGCTTCAGGCCCTAGAGGGAAAGTAGGGTCTGTGCGATGTGTTTCATTCGCATGAGTTTGAGCTGCATCCCAAACTCGTCACTGTTCCTCGGTCAGGAGGGTGTTGGCGAGGAGCATAAATATATCTTTAAAAGTTAAGCTGTAGGCTTGTAAAATCCATTGGAATTCCTTTATGTAAGTGGTAGGATCGGAGGAATAGGAGCCCAGTTTGCGCTCCATCTGAGATAAATCAGCCAGGGAGAAGGGGACGTGGACACGGACAATACCTTCAGCTCCAGCTACCTCCCTTAATGGGGCCATAAAAGTGGGAGGGGCCAGAGGGGGTCCATGGGAGCGCGTGAGCGGCGGGCTGAAGGAAATAGGCAGAGTGGTGGGTGTAGGAGCTATGGGCGCGGGAGCCAAGGCGGCGGGGGGGGGGGAGAGGGGAGGAAGGTGGCTCCGGGAGTATAGGGTTGAGAGGAGGAGCCCTATAAGGGGGAGGCTCATCGGCCGAGTCAAAAGAATCAAGAGAGGAGGATGGGGGAGGGGAGGACAATGGGGAAGCAATCTTACATGCCAGAAAGGCCTGGGAGGGAGAGCAAGTAGTGCAAAGTGAGGGGTTTTGGGATAGTAACCTAAAAGCTTCGACATAAGGGATCTCCTTCCACTTGTTCAGGCGCTGGCAATAGTTGAAAAGGTCCCTTAAAAGATTTGGATCTAAAGAGCCTTCAGGGGGCCATTTGTTCTGGTTATCTAGAGGGTAATGGGGCCAATCCTGAGTGCAGAATTTTGTCAATAATTTGGGTTTGATGTCAGGCTTAAGGGAAAGAGGTCCTAAATTTTTGAGGAGACACTGGAGGGGCATGTCTGCCACCGGGGAAGATGGGGAGGTCCCCATGGTTAGAGGGAAGAAGGGTGTAGGGAGCGGAAGACCTCGGGCGAGGAGGGAACAGTCTGCGAGGTAAAGGGCGTCCCCAATGCCTTGAGAAGGATCCGGAGGTTCCAGAGATGGAACGGAAGGGAAAGCGCGATGGAGATCGTCACCTCGATCGCTATTCCCAAAGGGGTAAGGAACCCGGATGGCCACGAGGTTACCAGTACTGGATTTAGGCATTTGGAAAGGAAAAGTGACTGGGGTTCCCCGGGGGTAGATTAAGCTCCTCACTCCTCATAAAGTGTCTTCTATTGGCCTCTTTTGTGTTCTGATGGAAGGGCACAGGGGTCCACTGTGACCATGAAGGTCGTGGTGGGAGGTTGTCCCCCCTTAACTCAGCGTCGGGAGGCTACCGGACGGTCACGGCTAGTACTCCCGCGTATAGCTGAGGTAAGGTGTGCTCTTCCAGGGGGAAACTTACGAATTTTTGAAGCCAGTGTTGAGTGTTGAGAGCTAGCGCCGGAGCAAGAGGACGAGGGTGGCCTGCCAACAGAGGAACGGAGTGCTGTTGAAGGTTAACTCCGTCCCGGGTTTCGGCACCAATAAAGATGGAGACGGTTGGCAAGTCACCGGAGAAGTCCGCTTTATTACAAGATGAGGCTTACATATATACTCTTGGGGCTTCCGGGTTAAGGGAGAAAGTGACGTGTGGGTTTCTGATTGGTCCGGCTTGCCGCCGGTGGGAAAATAGGTGGCGGGAAGCCGAGACTTATGGGAAGAAGAAGCCGCTCAGGGGCCATCTTTGGTGTGGATCGGACTGCATATGGAACCTTACAGACAGAATAGTAAAACTACAATAAGCAGTCTAGTTTCTAGTTTCTGTGATTTATGAAGCAGGGAGAGTGTGTGTAGATCTGAGGCACTCTGTGTGAGTGTGAGGTAGATGCCTGTTTTATGCAAATTCTTGCCCCCCTCTCACACTTCATGAAGTAATGTTCATATTTCTTTTCTTTTCTTCTCTGCTCTTTTGTCTGTGCCTCCCTCCCTCCCTTCTACTTCCTTTATTCCTTTTCTTTCTTTCAGCAACTGAGCAGGATTTTTTTTCCTTTGCAGTAATGGGGACTTCACAGAAGTACTCTACCACTGAGGTACACCCTTGACCCTGTTCATTTGTTTATTTTGAGACTGAGTAGCCCATCTGGCCTTGAACTTGTGATCCTCCTGCTTCAGCTTCTGTACTGCTGGGATTACACATATGTATCACCAACTCCCCAGCACTGATCATAAATTTATTCAGTTCACAAATGTAAATATTAATAAGCACTTATTGTATAAAGCAGACTAAGTCCTTGCAAGGAATAGTGATGATGAGTCAGACATAAATCCTTCCCTTAAGGGTCATAAAGTGTGGGAAGCAAAGTCAGGCAGGAAAGAGTGAAAAATACCACAGGAAAGGCCCACATAAAGCTTCATGTAGTTCCCAGAGGAAGTAAAAATCAGTTTCCCGGCTGAAAGATGTCTGGCCTTTTTGTATTTTTTCCTTTGCTTTAATACAATGCATATTTTTATTGTAATTTTCACTTGTATTAAGTATACAAAATAATGGGTTGCATTGTGAAAATTTCATACACACATATAATGTGATAAAGCACTAGTTCTGCTATGACATGGACAGTATATGATACAATCCTGTCTACACACATCATGTAATATGTAATATATGTTTTTACCTTGAAATACTGATGCATAAGATTTATAGATCATGGGCTGGGGTTGTAACTTAGAGGAAGAGCACTTGCCTAGCACATGTGAGGCACTGGGTTTGATCCTTGACAACACATAAAAATAAATAAATACAAATAAAGGTATTGTGCCCATCTGCAAATAATTTTTTAATTTTACAAAAGATTTACAGACACCGAGGTTGGACACCGTTATTGTGCCCCCCCCCATTGAGGTCAGAGGCCATCACTGAGCCCACCCAACCCCCACACTGAGGTCAGACGCGATTGCATTTCTCATCCCCTCCACACGGAGTTTGGATGCCATAACTTTGCCTGCTGACCTGGCCCCCTACTGCTGAGGGACACTGCACTTGCCTCTGTGCTGACTCAGCGCACCCTCACTGAGGCTCAGCTTCTTCAGACACTGGTGCAGGCATTTTGAATTACTCCTGAGGGCGTGGCCATCATCATTGGAAGGGCGGCTCCCTTCCTGAGACACCTACAGGAGACTGGAGGCCATTTGACAGGTACCTCTATTTAATTGCTTACATCCTACACCGTTTCCCCATCCTCTTGTTCACAACTAGAAATATTGTAAATGGTAATTGAACTGATCTTGTTTATTTAAAAAATGTTAAAGTTTTTATAGGGGCTGTCTGGTTCAGGGCTACATTTTCTCTGTATTGGGTGCTACTGGTATTGATCTCCCCTTCAAGTAGTGGAAAACTGCAGGGTCATAATAAGTCTGCATGGGGGAACTTCAGTATCTCTGATCTTCACTGCTAGAGGGGACTATATAGAAACAATATGAAAAAACAGGGGAAGAAAGTGTCCCTAACAAACCAAGATGCTGTTGTGATAGAATCCAATGACAGCATGACAGTAGAAATGACAAAAAAAAAAAAGAGTTGAGAATCTGCATACTTAAAATGACCCATGAAGCAAAAGATGAGAGAAGAGAGCAAATGCAGGCAATGCATGAGCATTCCAGGAGACAGTTAAAAGAGTGAATGCAAGAAACAAAAGAACACTTCAATAAAGAGAGAGACAGATTCTGAAAAAAAAAAAATACTTGAAAAAAACAATTAACCAAATTAATAACTCAATAGAAAGCATCATCAACAGAATAGATCTCATGGAAGACAGAATCTCAAACAATGAAGACAAAATATTCAATTTTTTAATTCAATTTTATTGTAAAAAAACTGGGATACATCTTGTTTCTCTGTTTGTACATGAAGTACAGGCATACCATTTGTGTAATCATACATTTACCTAGGGTAATAGTTCTTGATACATTCTGTTATTTCTTTTCTTCCCCCCACCTCTCCCACCCCTCTTATCCCCATATACAGTCCCTCCTTCCTCCATTCTTGAACCCTTCCCACACCCAATGTCATCATCTGCTTATCAGTGAGAGCATTTGTCCTTTGGTTTTTTGAGATTGGCTTATCTCACTTAGAATGATATTCTCCGACTGCATCCATTTGCCTGCAAATGCCATAATTTTATTATTCTTTATGGTTGGGTAATATTCCATGGTGTATATATATATATATATATATATATATATATATATATATATATATATATCACATTTCTTTATCCATTCATCAATTGAGGGGCATCTAGGTTGGTTTCACAATCTGGCTGTGGTGAATTGAGCAGCTATGAACATTGATGTGGCTGTATCTCTGTACTATGCTGATTTTAAGTCCTTTGGGTATAGGCCAAGGACTGGGATAACTGGGTCAAATGGTGGGTCCATTCCAAGTTTTCTAAGGAATCTCCACACTGCTTTCCAGAGTGGCTGCACTAATTTGCAACCCCACCAGCAATGTATGACTGTACCTTTCTCCCCACATCCTCGCCAACACCTATTGTTGCTTGTGTTCTTGATAATCGCCATTCTAACTCGGGTGAGATGGAATTTAGGATAGTTTTGATTTGCATTTATCTTATTACTAGAGATGTTGAACATTTTTCAATGTTTGTTGATTGCTTGTAGATCTTCTTCTGTGAAGTGTCTGTTCACTTCCTTAGCCCATTTGTTGATTGGGTTATTTGTATTCTTCGTGTAGAGTTTTTGAGTTCACTATATATTTTGGAAATTAGTGCTCTATCTGAAGTATGAGTGACAAAGATATTCTCTCACTCTGTAGGCTCTCTCTTCACATTGCTGATAGTTTCCTGTGCTGAGAGAAAGCTATTTAGTTTGAATCTGTCCCAGTTATTGGTTCTTGCTTTTATTCCTTGTGCTATGGGAGTCCTGTTAAGGAAGTCTAATCCTAAACAAACTAGTTGAAGATTTGAACCTACTTTTTCTTCTACAAGATGCGGGGTCTCTGATATGATTTCAAGGTCCTTGATCCCTTGTGAGTTGAGTTTTGTGCAGGGTGAGAGATAGGGGTTTAGTTTCATTCTGTTGCATATGGATTTCCAGTTTTCCCAGCACCATTTGTTGAAGAGGCTATCTTTTCTCCATTGCATACTTTTGGCGTCTTTGAATAGTATGAGAAAATTGTATTTATTTGGGTTTGTGTCCATGTCCTCTATTCTGCACCATTGATCTACCTGCCTATTTTGGTGCCAATACTATGCCGTTTTTGTTACTAATGCTTTGTACTATAGTGAAGGTCTGGTATTGCGATACCCTCTGCTTCACTCTTCCTGCTAAGGATTGCTTTAGCTACTCTGGGTTCCTTATTCTTCCAGATGAATTTCATGATTGCCTTCTCTATTTCTGTAAGGTACGTCCTTGGGATTTTTATTGGAATTGCATTGAATCTGTATAGCACTTTTGGGAGTATGGCCATTTTGACAATATTAATTCTGCCTATCCAAGAACATGGGAGATCTTTCCATCTTCTAAGGTTTCCTTTAATTTCTTTCTTTAGTGTTCTGTAGTTCTCATTGTAGAGGTCTTTCACCTCTTTTGTTAGATTGATTCCCAAGTACTTTGTTTTTTTCGATGCTATTGTGGATGGGGTAGTTTTCCTAACTTCTCTTTCTGAAGATTCATCACTTATGTATAAAAATGCATTAGATTTATGAGCATTGATCTTATATCCTGCTACATTACTGAATTCACTTATGAGTTCTAAAAGTTTTCTGGTGGAATTTTCTGGTTCCTCTAAATATATAATCATGTCATCAGCAAATAGGGATAGTTTGAGTTCTTCTTTTCCTATTCGTATCCCTTTAATTTCCTTGGTGTCTAATTTCTCTGGCTAGACTTTTGAGGACAATGTTGAATAGAAGTGGTGAAAAAGGGCATCCCTGCCTTGTTCCAGTTTTTAGGGGGAATGCTTTCAGTTTTTCACCATTTAGAATGATATTGGCCATGGGCTTAACATAGATGGCCTTTACAATGTTAAGGAATATTCCCACTATTCCTATTTTTTCTAGTGTTTTGAGCAAGAAAGGATGCTGTATTTTACCAAATGCTTTTTCTGCATCTATTGAAATAATCATGTGATTCTTGACTTTAAGTCTATTGATACAGTGAATTATATTTATTGATTGCTGGATGTTGAACCAACCATATATCCCTGGGATAAAACCCACTTGATCGTGGTGCACTATCTTTTTAATATATTTTTGTATGCAATTTCCTAAGATTTTTTGAGAACTTTTGCATCAATGTTTATTAAGGATATTGATCTGAAATTTTCTTTCCTCAATGTGTCTCTCTGGTTTATGTGTCAGGGTGATATTGGCTTCCTAGAAAGTGTTTGGGAGCGTTCCCTCCTCTTTTATTTCATGAAATACTTTGAGAAGTATTGGAGTGAGCTCTTCTATAAAGGTTTTGTAGAAGTCAGCTGAGAACCCATCTGGTCCCAGACTTTAATTTGCTGGTAGGCTTTTGATCACTTTTTCTATTATTTACTTGAAATTGATCTAATTAAATTGTGTATGGTCCCCTCGTTCAGTTTAGGTAATTCATATGTCTCTAGAAAGCTGTTAATGTCTTTGAGATTTTCTATTTCATTGGAGTATAGATTCTCAAAATAGCTTCTAATTATGTTTTGTATTTCATTCGTGTCTGCTATGATATTTCCTTGTTCATTCAGAATTTTAGTAATTAGGGTTTTCTCCCTTCT
>NC_136471.1:92075683-92283713 GCF_902686455.1 Sciurus vulgaris | reverse complement strand
GTATGAATCTACACCATGTACAACCATAGAAACAAAATGATGTACCCCATTTATGTACAATGAATCACAATGCAGTCTTTAAAAAATTAAAAGATAAATTAAAAAAGAGAATGGCAAGTTTGCTGAATAGAAAATCTGCATATAAACATTATACCTGTATATACTAGCTCTTGCATATTCAGATTCAAATATAAAAGTTCAAAAATGATACAATTTTCAATAGTATCAAATACCTAGGGAAAAATTTAACAATGCACAAAGCATCATTGGAGAAATCTGTAAGTTTACTGAGAATGTGAAGTTCAATATTCAATATAACAATAACCTGACTGGCTTCTGCTTATCTTCACTTATACCTCTGGTTGCCCTTTGCCTATAATATAAACATAGCAGTTGCAAATATTACTTCTCAGAACTTTATTTACATGAAATTAAAGGCATAGAAACAACACCAGAGATTTGGTTCTCTAAAGCAGACTCAATCAAGAACTCAATCACTGTTTTGCTAGGCCTCTGTAGGGACTTTGAAGGAAAACTTCCATGCACATATATTACTGCTATTCTTACAAAACACCATAATTTTTATTGATAGAGGAAAGCAAGAGACTGGGTTGTAAATGCATTAAGTGAGATGAACTTGTCTTCATAAATGAAGGTAATTTTGAATAGAGAGCAAAATTTTAGATACCTCTACTAAAAATTTCATGTAGCAAAAAAAAATCTGTGAAACAAAAGGAATTAACCAAAAAAAAATCATGTAACACAAATGCTTTACCTGGAAATAATAGTTTGAATATAAGGTAGCTAAATCAGTTAATGTCACATTTGGAACTGCATAACTGATGTGAAGAGACGTTCAGTATTGCATTTGTCTTTCTCTACTGTGGAAAATAGTTCATTTCTGTTAGTTTACCTCCAAGTGGTTTTTAAGTAAGGTAACATGATTCTTCAGTTTTCACCTGCACAGTCCACCTTGTAACTATGAATAGAGACTCTTTACATTTGAAAACATTCTAGTTTGTAAAATAAATTATATGTACATAATTGTTTTCAGGACTTACCATTTAACTATCAAAATGTGAAGAAGACATAAACCATATCTTATAGTAGGGCACATAATAAAAGAATGACTATACAGTTCCATAAATAAGAAAGAAATAGAAGGAATAAACTGAGGAGGAGGGAGAGGGAGAGAATGATACTTGGAAATCCCAAACCTTTGTATGTAAAAATGCTTTAGAGGGACGACTGACAAAATTCAGAAGTTCTTTCATTATATTTGCTATGTTTAGATTCAGGTTCTACTGGGATATAACATATAATGCATATTTTCTCCAGCATCAAACATTTCATTCAAACTTTGAGAACTCAGATTTCAAAATGTAGTCCCTTTCAATGACATAATATAATTAACATATGTTAATATTAATCATTGTTGGAATTATTCCATTTTATTTAATGTTATATACTCAGCATAAATTTCTTTATTCAAAAGCTATGTTGTTGGACAGCAATCTTGTCATTGATTATTTGGATTTACTATTCAATTTACTAAAAAATAAACATACAGTTCTTTTATTAAGCACCATTTCTCTTTCCTTGGGTTTATTCTTTTGCTGTTATATAAATTTTTACACTGAAGTTTCACATGATATGTTATCAATTTTAACAATATTCATTTAAAAATAATAGTCCATGGATTATATTTTAGTCATGTTCAGAAATGTCTGGGAAGTGATCAGAGAACAATTTCCCAATGGAAGGATTCTAACAGAATGGTTCAACACTGTAGAGAAAAAGCATTCGAAAGACCAACTCAAGGTAATTTCTTCCTTAAATTTCTTCATTAAATTCAGAAGCCAGTGAAAGTAATGATCATCAGTTTGTAAGATATTTTTTTATACAAACATAACGAAAGCCAGTAAGAATCACCCACAATGCTACAACCCAGAAAGACCCACTGATGTAACGAGATACAGGAATTCTGCTTCCAGTCTTATTTCTACACATCTTATTTTATAAAGTCACATTGTACTGCAACTGTTTTGTAATTCAAAGAACACACCCATGTGTAGTGAGCAGTTTTTCTTGCTAGTTGCTGTTCTTCCACATTACCTTTTTAAAGAGCTTCATAGTATATCATCACATGCATACTAAAATTTCAACAGCAATTCTGAGACTTGCAGGCTGCAGTGGCCAGTGGCAAATGATGGGGTCTGAAGGCTCTTGCTTCCCTGGAGCTGTTACCTTTGCTGATTTGCTCTGGATTCCTTAGATGGTTAAACTGTTTTGTTTTTTCTCTGTTCCACATGCAAGCCCTCATTGCCCAGTTTTATATCTACCTACTGTGTGCATCTCAATTTCCCACCAGGACTCAACACCCTTGGTACAGAATGTTCAAGAAGTAAGGACAATATTAAAGGATTGTAAAATAATCAAAAAGGACTTTCTTGGGAAGTTAGATGCAGTTTAAGTGGGAGCTACTTTTTTCCATTCAGAAGCACAGTGTTTCGTCCCTTGTAATGCATGATTTTGTTCACTGTGGTTTCAAGATCTGTGGAGAACATAAGAATAAACATGATGCGTATCATGATATTATATGTATCATTTATGTGGATACGCACGTGTTTTGGTACTAACCATGATTTGGGCACCCACTAGGAATCTGGGAATGTGTCCCCCATGAATAAGGTGGGATTACTGTACATGTGCTGTTTTGAAAGAAAAGAGGAGAAAGTGAATTGTGAAGGCTTGGGCTTAGTTCTCTTGGCAGCACTTTACCTAGAAATTGCTGTTTCTGTTAGCCCCGGGCAGCAGAGATCAAGAGATCAAGGTTTGGTAACAAATTAACCTTGAAGTCTCTGTGGTTCAACAACAACAAAAAGTGTCATTTATTGTTCACCCACAAACAGATAGGGACTCCACTTTATCCCAAGATTGAACAATGGAGCCTCCCTCCACCTGGGCTGGTGCCATTTCAACATGTGGCTTCTGCAGTTGCTGCCAGGGGGAAAGAGACGGCTGTAGTGTCACATCAGATCTTAATGATCTCTGCCTCCTAGAAGTGACACTTACTTCTTCAGTCTCTAGGCCAGAACTAGTACCGTGGGGTACGGAGATGCCAGAGGTTCTGAGTTTCAAGTTCTGAATGTCAGAACTCCTCCGATCTCAGTGTGGTCCTCTCTTCTCTTTTGACACGTTCTTTCTTCAGCACTCATCAAGGTCTAGTGTTTTAAATGCCATGTGTAGGTCACAACAAACCCACTGCTTCTTTAATCAAGCTCTTCTTCTGGCCTTCAATGGGAACTACCTCTGTGGCCATCCATCTGGATATTTTATGAATATTTCAAACTTGATACATGAAAAATATAACTACTGATTCTCTTTTCATCACCTCCTGCCCCAAAGGCTTACTGTCCCTGATCTGCTCTTGTATGGTCAATGGCACCACCATCTGTCTACCTGTTACTTAGCCCCAAACTCCTGGCCTCCTTCGACCTCACATCAGTTGCTCCAGACTTGGATAAGGAACATAAGTGTTTCATCCATTGGCCTTTCTCAAATCACTGGCACATAGAAAATGCTTCCTAAATACTTGATAAATGAATGAATGATGCAGAATGATCACCTGGGAGAAATACCAATGACCCACATAATTTACTTAGCATTCACCAAGTGCTAGGTATTTTAAATATTAACTGTATTCCTAAGAACCACCCCTCAAGGTAGCTAGCCAGGGAGACAGGCTCATAGAGCTCAGAGTTTTGTATGATTTTGTTTTTATTTATTTATTTTCGTCACTTCATATGGCTAATTGATTTTTTATGGTACATATAGTTAGTGCTAAGTGTTTTATATATGTTATCTCATGCAAATTTTACTGATAACCTATAGAGTAGTTTTTTTGTTGTATTTAGTTATACATGACAGCAGACTGCATTTCAATTCATTGTATACAAATGAGTACAACTTTTCATTTCTCTGATTGTACATGATGTAGAGTCACATCATTTGTGAAATCATACATGTATATAGGGTAATACTATCTCTCTTGTCCCCATCCCTGCCCCTTACCTCATTCCCCTCTGCACAATAAAAAGTTCCTCCATTCTTCCCTCACCACCCCCTCAGTTAAGTATCAGTGCCCACTTATTAGAGAAAACATTTGGCCTTTAGTTTTTGGGGATTGGCTTATCTCACTTAGTAAGATATTCTCCAACTCCATCTATTTACCTGCAAATGCCATAATTTTATTCTTCCCCCTTTACAGCTGAGTTATATTCCACTGTGTATATGTACCACAGATTCTTTATCCATTCATCTATTGAAGGGCATCTAGGTTGGTTCCATAATTAAACTATTGTGAATTAAGCTGCTATAAATATTGATATGGCTGTGTCACTGTAGTATACTGATTTTACGTCTTTTGGGTATAGGCCAAGGAGTTGGATAGCTGGGTCAAATGGTGGGTCCATTTAAAGTTTTATGAGGAATCTCCATACTGGTTTCCAGAGTGATTGCACCAATTTGCAGTCCCACCAGAAATGTATAGATGTACCTTTTTCCCCACATCCTTGCCAACATTTATTGTTGCTTGTATTCTTTTTTTTCATTGTAAACAAATGGGATACATGTTGTCTCTCTGTTTGTACAAGGAGTCAAGGCATTCCATTTGTGTAATAATAATTTACATAGGGTAATGTTGTTTGATTCATTGTTATTTTTTTCCTTCCCCCTCAACTCTCCCACCCCACTTTTCCCTCTATACAGTCCTTCCTTCCTCCATTCTTGCCCCCCTCCTTAACCCTAACCCTAACCCTAATGCTAACCCCTCCCACCCTCCATTATATGTCATCATCCGCTTATCAGCGAGATCATTTGTCCTTTGGTTTTCTGAGATTGGCTTATCTCACTTAGTATGATATTCTCCAATTTCATTCATTTCCCTGCAAATGCCATAATTTTATCATTCTTTATGGCAGAGTAATAGTCCATTATATATATATGCCACAGTTTCTTTATCCATTCATCAATTGAGGGGCATCTAGGTTGGTTCCACAATCTGGCTATGGTGAATTGAGCAGCAAGGAACATTGATGTGGCCGTATCTCTGTAGTATGCTGATTTTAAGTCTTTTGGGTATAGGCCAAGGAGTGGGATAGCTGGGTCAAACGGTGGTTCCATTCCAAGCTTTCTGAGGAATCTCCATACTGCATTCCAGAGTGGCTGCACTAATCTGCAACCCCACCTGCAATGTATGAGTGTACCTGTTTCCCCACATCCTCGCCAACACCTATTGTTGCTTGTGTTCTTGATAATCGCCATTCTAATTGGGGTGAGATGGAATTTTAGGGCAGTTTTGATTAACATTTCTCTTATTACTAGAGATGTTGAACATTTTTTCATATATCTGTTGATTGCTTGCAGATCTTCTGTGAAGTGTCTGTTCATTTCCTTAGCCCATTTGTTCATTGGATTATTTGTATTCTTGGTGTAGAGTTTTTTGAGTTCTTTATAGATTCTGAAAATTAACACTCTATCTGAAGTATGATTGGCAAAGATATTCTCCCACTCTGTAGGCTCTCTCTTCACATTGCTGATAGTTTCCTTTGCTGAGAGAAAGCTTTGTAGTTTGAATCTATCCCAGTTGTTGATTCTTGCTTTTATTTCTTGTGCTATGGGAGTCCTGTTAAGGAAGTCTGATCTTAAGCCAATAAGTTGAAGATTTGGACCTACATTTTCTTCTGTAAGATGCAGGGTCTCTGGTCTGATTCTGAGGTCCTTGATCCATTTTGAGGTGAGTTTTGTGCAGGGTGAGAGATAGGAGTTTAATTTCATTCTGTTGCATATGGTTTTGCAGTTTTCCCAGTACCATTTGTTGAAGAGGCTATCTTTTCTCCATTGCATATTTTTGGCACCTTTGTCTAGTATGAGAAAATTGTTTTTATTTCGGTTTGTGTCCATATCCTCTATTCTGTACCATTGATCTACCTGTCTATTTTGGTGCCAATACCATGCCGTTTTTGTTACTATTGCTTTGTAGTAGAGGTGAAGATCTGGTATTGCAATACCCCCTGCTTCGCTCTTTCTAATGAGGATTGCTTTAGCTATTCTGGGTTTTTTTTCTTCCAGATGAATTTCATGATTGTTTTCTCTATTTCTGTAAGGTACATCATTGGGATTTTAATTGGAATTGCATTGAATCTGTATAGCACTTTTGGTAGTATGGCCATTTTGACAATATTAATTCTGCCTATCCAAGAAGAGGGGAGTTCTTTCCATCTTCTAAGGTTTTCTTTAATTTCTTTGTTTAGTGTTCTGTAGTTCTCATTGTAGAGGTCTTTCACCTCTTTTGTGAGATTGATTCCCAAGTATTTTATTTTTTTCAATGTTATTGTGAATGGGGTAGTTTTTCTAACTTCTCTTTCGGAAGATTCATCACTTATGTATAAAAGTGCATTAGATTTATGAGCATTGATCTTGTAACCTGCTATTTTACTGAATTCACTTATGAGTTCTAAAAGTTTTCTGATGGAACGTCCAGGTTCCTCTGAATATATAATCATGTCATCAGCTAACAGGGATAGTTTGAGTTCTTCATTTCCAATTCGTATCCCTTTAATTTCTTTGGTTTGTCTAATTGCTCTGGCTAGAGTTTCAAGGACGATGTTGAAGAGAAGTGGTGAAAGAGGGCATCCCTGCCTTCTTCCAGTTTTTAGGGGGAATGCTTTCAGGTTTTCACCATTTAGAATGATATTTGCCATGGGCTTAGCGTAGATGGGCTTTACAATGTTAAGGAATGTTCCCACTACCCCAATTTTTTCTAGCGTTTTGAGCATGAAGGGATGCTGTATTTTATCAAATGCTTTTTCTGCATCTATTGAAATAATCATGTGATTCTTAACTTTAAGTCTGTTGATATGGTGAATTACATTTATTGATTTCCAGATGTTTTACCAACCTTGCATCCCTGCAATAAAACCGACTTGATCATGGTGCACTACCTTTTTAATATATATTTTGTATGCAATTTGCTAAAATTTTGTTGAGAATTTTTGCATTGATGTTCATTAAGGATCTTGGTCTGAAATTTTCTTTCCTTGATGTGTCTCTGTCTGGTTTAGGTATCAGGGTGATATTGGCTTCATAGAAGGAGTTTGGGAGGGTTCCATCCTCTTCTATTTCATGGAATACTTGAGGAGTATTGGAATGAGCTCTTCTTTAAAGTTTTTGTAGAACTCAGCTTAGAACCCATCTGGTCCCGGACTTTTCTTTGTTGGTAGGCTTTCGATGACCTCTTCTATTTCATTGCTTGAAATTGATTTAATTAAGTTGTGTATGTCCTCCTCGTTCAGGTTAGTTAATTCATATGTCTCTAGAAACTTGTTGATGTCTTCAAGGTTTTCTGTTTTGTTGGAGTATAGATTTTCAAAATTGCTTCTAATTATGTTTTGTATTTCACTCGTGTCTGTTGTGATATTTCCTTGTTCATTCCAAATTTTAGTAATTTGAGTTTTCTCCCTCTTTCTCTTTGTTCGTGTGGCTAACACACTATCAAATTTTTAACAATTTTGTTTATTTTCTCAAAGAACCAACTACTTATTTTGTTAATTTTTCTGATTGTTTCTTTTGTTTCAATTTCATTGATTTTGGCTCTGATTTTAACTATTTCCTGTCTTCTACTACTTTTGGTGTTGGTCTGCTCTTCTTTTTCTAGGGCTTTGAGCTGTAGTGTTAGGTTGTTTGTTTGTTGATTTCTACTTCTTTTGTTGAATGCGCCCCATGAAATATATCTTCCTCTAAGTACTGCTTTCATAGTGTCCCAGAGATTTTCATGTGATGTGTCTTGGTTCTCGTTTACTACTAAGAATTTTTTTATTTCCCTCCTGATGTCTTCTGTTATCCATTCATCATATAATAGTGTATTATTTAATCTCCAGGTATTGGGGAAGCTTCTGTTTTTTATTTTGTCATTTTTTTCTAACTTCAATCCATTATGATCTAATAGAATACAAGGTAGTATCTCTATCTTCTTGCATTTGCTAACAGTAGCTTTGTGGCATAAAATATGGTCTATTTTAGAGGATCCGTGTGCTGCTGAGAAGAAAGTGTATTCGTTCTTTGATGGATGGTATATTCTATATATGTCCGTTAAGTCCAAATTGTTGATTGTGTTATTGAGTTCTGTGGTTTCTTTATTCAATTTTTGTTTGGAAGATCTGTCCAGTGGTGAGAGAGGTGTGTTAAAATCGCCTCGTATTACTGCATTGTGGTCTATTTGATTTCTGGAATTGAGAAGGATTTGTTTGACATACATGGATGAGCCAATGTTCAGGGAATTGATATTTATGATTGTTATGTCTTGCTGATTTATGCTTCCCTTAAGCAATATGTAATGTCCTTCTTTCTCCCTTCTGACTAGTTTTGGCTTGAAGTCCATATTATCTGAAATGAGGATGGATACTCCAGCTTTTTTGCTGTGTCCATATGCATGGTATGTTTTTACCCATCGTTTCACCTTTCGTCTATGGGTATCTCTTTCTATGGGATGAGTCTCTTGCTGGCAGCATATTGTTGGATTTTTATTTTTAATCCAATCTTCCAGTCTATGTCTTTTGATTGATAAGTTCAGGCCATTAACATTCCGGATTATTATTGTGATATGATTTGTATTCCCAGTCATTTGACTCATTTTTTTTTTTACATGATTTGGTTTCTCCTTTATATGGCTATTCCTTTAGGCTAGTTCCTCCCATTGCTGATTTGCATTGTTGGTTTTCATCTTTTCCTCATGGAATATTTTGCTGAGAATATTTTGTAATGCCAGCTTTCTTTTTGTTAATTCCTTTAGCTTTTGTTTATCGTGGAAGGATCTTATTTCATCGTCAAATCTGAAAATACGTTTTGCTGAGTATAAGATGCTTGGTTTGCATCAGTTTTCTTTCAGGGCTTGGTAAATGTTGTTCCAGGCCCTTCTAACTTAGAGGGTCTGGATTGAAAAATCTGCTGATATTCTTATTGGTTTCCCCCTGAATATAATTTGATTCTTTTCTCTCACGGCCTTTAAAGTTCTGTCTTTATTTTGTATGTTAGGTATTTTCATTATAATTTGCCTTGTTGTGGGTCTGTTGTAATTTTGTATATTTGAAGTCCTATAAGCCTCTTGTACTTGTTTTTCCATTTCATTCTTCAGATTTGGGAAATTTTGTGATATTATTTCATTGAATAGATTGTTAATTCCTTTGGTTTGTTTCTCTAAGCCTTCCTCAATCCCACTAATTCTTAAATTTGGCCTTTTCATGATATCCCATAATTCTTGTAGATTCTGTTCATAATTTCTTATCATCTTTTCTGTTTGTTCAACTTTGTTTTCAAGGTTAAGTATTTTGTCTTCAATGTCTGAGGTTCTGTCTTCCAGGTGTTCTATCCTATTGGTTATGCTTTATTTGGAGTTTTTAACTTGGTTTTTTTGTTTCCTTTATTTCAAGGATTTCTGCTTGTTTTTTTTTTTTCAGTATCTCTAACTCTTTATTGAAATGATCTCTTGCTTCCCACATTTGCTCTTTTAACTGTTGATTGGTGCGATCATTTAATGCCTGCATTTGCTCTTTCATCTCCTTGTTTGCTTCCCTGATTGTTTTAATTATGTACATTCTGAATTCCCTTTGTGACATTTCTTCTGCTGTGCTGTTATAGAGTTTTATTGACATAGTGTCTAGGTTTCTTTGGGACATATTCTTCCCTTGTTTTCCCATACTGGTCAGATGTCAGTGGGACTCTGAGATATTGCAGATTTCCTCTATTGGCTTATAGTGTCCCTGTAGATTTCCAGTGTATCACCTCCCAGCCTTCAGTAGCCTGAAGTCTTGGAGTAACTTGATAATGCAGTGCTTCCAAAGAAAGCTGCCCCTAGCCCACTACTGGTTCCACAGCTTGGAGCTGGCTCTGTGTAGAAAGGCTCTCACTGGGTACCTGCTCTGAGAAGCTGGCCGTGTGGGAGGAGCCCACCGCCGGACTGCCCAGGGCTGCCTAGAGAAGACTCTAGATGCCCTGCCCTACTCTATTAAGCCTACCGAATCTGGGCCTGCCGCCCGGGCCGAGCTTCACCTGGTGGGGGAGACTCACCCCATGGCTCTATTTTAATCCAAGTCTAACGTAGTCTAAATGCCTCCCCTTCTTGAATCCTGGAGTGACAGGTGATGCAGTCACCCTCTAGTCCGCCATCTTGGATCACCACGTGGAAGGAGCCTTGTAAGATATTTTCATAAAACATAATGATATTGATGACACAGGTGGTCATATAGTATCTGAACTTCAATTGTCTCCACTATTATCTCAATGCAGTAGATTTTAATAAAGAATACACGCTATGGGGGACATGATTAACTCATATGCTGACCCCTGCCTTACTAGAAAACAGAACTTCATTACCTGCCTGAGTTTCCCTTCTTCTTTTTGTGGCCCTGGAGCACAGGATACACATCTGACTCACCTTCACTATTCTCTGCAAATATTATGACTGCTTTATACAATATGTGTTAATAAATGTTCCTATATGTGAACTGAATAAATTCATGATCCAGGCCAAGAAAGTGGCACATATGTGACATTGCAGCTACTCTTTGGATGAGTTAGGAGGATTACAAGTTCCAGATCAGCCTGAGCAGCTCAGGGAGATCAAGTCTCAAAGTTGAAAAAAAAATGAACATCTAGGGATGTTGTTCAGCAACCCCAGGTTCAATCCCCAGTACTACAGAACAACAGCATCAACAACAGCAACTCCTGATCAGTTGCCCACAGAAAAAAAATTTAAGAAACTGTACCTCTAGAAGTCTGAGAATTGGGCCAGAAATGTACATCACACACCTCTTTCTGATACCCTGCTTGAGCATCTCTGATCTCCATATACTCTTCCTGCATCATAGGCCACAGAAACTATAAACTCTACTGCCTTGCCATGTTATTATTCTGTCATTCAAGTATTGCTGTTATCACTACACTATTAAGATAAAATATTATGGAATATTATTCTCCATAAGTTTGCAACATAACAGGTTGCATATCTGCTTCTGGCACTCGAGTGGGCTCTAAACTGTTTACAAAAATCCCCTTTGACATCAAGATCATCTCTTTTTTTTACCTCCAGTATTTATTAAAGATAGTTCCTGGACATCACCTTCCAGAGCATCCCCTTAAAAGTAGAGTTTCTTGAGTGAATTCAGCAAGATGGAGGTACAAGAGTCTCAGTTATTTATTTGTTCCCTTCCATGCAGTGAATAAACATCTAGAGACATGTCAATTCCCCTTCAGAGAAATCCAGAGACTAATTGAGAGAGTCCCACATACTAGAACATAGTGAAAATAACCACTTATGAATGGATAGGATAACTGGAAACATTCTCATCATAAACTCCACCCAAGGTTCAGCACCTTAGAGTCAGGAGGAAACACCCAAATCTCACCTTTTCCCAAAGGAGATCACAAATATAACCCCTTTATTTTACTCTTCCCACTCAGGGACTGGCTTTCTAACTCACATCTTGAAATACAATGGTTCAGAGTTCCCTGAGATAAATATGTAAAACAGTGTTTCAATCAGGCATAGAAGTACACATCCCATGTCCCCAAACATAGTGCAGAGTAGGCAGGCAATAATGGCCAGCTCGCTGTTGCTCTCTTGTTGATATTCTCCTATTCATTTTCCCACCTGCTGCTATAGAATTGGACTACTGAATTTAGCCTCCATCTAGGATCCAGTGGGTCAGAGAAACAATAGATGACCAAGAGCCTGAATGGGCATGTAGGTACTGCCCTTGCCTTCCTCACCAATCCCTATTCTGGGGATTAAAATGATTTCAAACTTCTCCCAGGACAGAGTTTGTACATGTATCAAGTGCCCCAGGTTTTGCAAATCTTAACCAGGGAAGAAGCTCCAGAATCACCCTTGTGTGGGAGTTGACAGTGCTCTGCATTCATAGTCCCCTGACCGCAGGGAATAAAATACCTCCTTGCCAATGAATGGTGTAATGTGTTAGACACTATTTGTCCTCCCAAAGCTCATATGTCAGAGAATGTTAAGAAGCTCAGAGGTAAAATTATTAGATTATGAGCATTGTAACCTAATCAGTAGTTTAAACCTCTCATGTGGGTTATCTGGGTGTTAATTTTAGGCAGGCAGTGTGTGGCTGGAGAAAATAGGGGCATGCTTTGGAGTTTATATTTTATCCCTGGTGAGTGGAACTGCGTATGCTTCCTGAATGTCATGTCTTGAGTTGCTTTCCTCCTCCAAGCCATTCTGCAATGATGTGCTCTGGGCCAAAGATATGGTGTTGGACAACTATGAATGAAATGTCTGAAACTGTGAGCCAAAATAAACTTTTGTTCCTCTCAGATTTTGGCTGCAATCATGCAAAAGTTGACTAAAACAAATAGGCAAAGAAATTGTGGTGGATACATATGGGTACTAATGAACCTAGTCTCCATTATGCTAAAAGAAATTAGGCACATAGACACAGGAAAATACTACCTAATCTAACTTGTAAGTGGATTCCAAAAAGAGTTGAATGCATAGTAGCAAAATAAAACAGGATTACCAGGAGTGGGGATGAGGGGGAGAGAAAATGTTAGTCAAAGGGTTCTAAATTGTATTTATGTAGAATGAATGAATCAGTCAAGATACTGAAAGTACAACATGATGATTACTTAACATTTTCTTGTAAACGGAAATTTTCAGAAATTATAGGTTTCATGTGCTCTTAGACACACTCATTCAAATTATAAAAAATAACTGTGTGAAGAGATTAATCAGTTAATTTGAATGACTACAGTAATCATTTCACTGTTTATGTTCATCAAAACATCTTTTTTATTTCAAATTTACACAATCAAAACAAAAGGATAATAAGGTTTACAAAGTACAGAGTTAAACATGTAATGTGAATTCAGGAATGATACTGTTCACCACATGTGGTGAATTAAAACCTGTAGGCTGATGTAGTAGTGTATTATTTGCCCTATATGCATTACCTAAGAGCATAACAAGAGGACTCTGTAAGAAGTAAAGCAGTATTTTGCAAATACTACCCTTTTCCTTTTTCCAGCACTGCAGACAACATAGTTGCCTCCTTTGTACTTACCTGTTATTTTATGGAACATGTTAATTCAGAGATTTGGAGGTCTCTCTGACTAGATTTTGAATCCAAGTTGAAAATATTTCTCTTAATACTCAAGCTCTCACTGCCTAATATGTAACATGTTACTAGTAAGCACCAATAAATGCTGAGTGAAAAAAATCTTAATGCCTAAATTTCAATAAATAATATCAAGAATCAATAAGTGGCATGACAACCAAATAAAAAGTTTCTGCAGAGTGAAGAAAACAAGAGTGTGAAAAGAGTCTGTAGAATGGGAGAAAATCTTTTGCCAGGTACTATTCTGACAAGGGATATTAATCCAGAATATATAAAGAGCGCAAGAGAGTTATCACCCAAGCAAACAACAACAACAAAAAAACCCAATAAATAAATGGGCAAATGAAGTAAACAGACATTTCTGAAAAGAAGGAGTACAAGTGACTGACAAATATATGAAAAATATGTTCAACATCCCCAGAGAAATGCACATCAAAACTACATTAGGATTTCATCTCACTTCAGTCACAATACAAGAATTCACTCAATAATAATATATGAATGATAAGTGCCAAAGAGGAGAAGAAAATGATACACTTATACATTGTTGGTGGGAGTTCAAATTAGTACAATCATTATATGGAAATCAGTATGTAAGGTCCATAAAAACCTAGGAATTTTAGTTGCATGTGACCCAGCTATCCCACTCCTTGATATTCATCCAAAAGAATCAATACTATTGGTCAGCATTCTACAGAAATTCATGCATATCAATGTTTATAGAATCAAAACTCTCAATAGCCAAGTTCTGTAATGAGCCTATATAGCCATCAACAGACATGGTGAAAGAAAATATGTGTGTATGCATATATAATGGAGTTTTACTCAGCCATAAAGATAAATGAAATTCTCTTATTTGCTGATGAGTCAATGGAACTGGAGAGCATAATGGTGACTGAAAGAAGCCAGACTCAGAAAGTGAAGGGCAAATGTTTTCTCTCATACAGAGATACTAGAGAGAACAAAGGAACAAAAACAGAATATCATGAAAATAAAAGGGAGACCATTATTACAGTAGAGTAAGGGGATTGAGAGAGGGAGCGTGAGGGTAAAGGTAGGTACTAGGTAATAAAATAGATCAAATTATAGTATGTCCATGTATGAATATGCCAAAACTAATACACATTTGTTCCTGAATGCTTGGTGCTTATCCCTGATGCCAATTCAATAAAGAGGATATCATTTTGAGAAAAAGAAAAACAGGTTTTTACTTTTCTAACAAAGGAGAAGCAGAGGGTCTCCTGTCCCAGAGGCTGTGATTCTTCCCATCAGGGAGAACAGAGGTTGCCAATTTGTTACCAAAAGCTTGGTCTTTGACCCTGATGCCAATTCAATAATGATGAAAAGGTTTTGAGAAAAAGGAAAAAGAAGTTTTATTGCTCTGCTAGGAAAGTAGAAGCACAGGTGACTCCTGTGCCAGAGGCCATTATTCTCCCCATCAGGGATAACCAAGCATTTTGAAAAAAGAGATTCACTCAAAATCGTGTATATTCACAAGACTGGGATCCTAATTAGAGTGAAATGTATTCCATGTTTGCATAAATATGAAAAAAATTGATTATACTGTCATTTATAACTAAAAAGAACAAATATTCTTTAAATGATCAAAGAAGAAGGAAGAGGAGGAGAAGAGAGTCATACCATGTTAAGGGTTGTGATTGTCTTGTTAAATTGGGAGACAGTCATTCCTTAGATCTTCTGTGCCATCCTTGAAGTCTGAATTACCTGGTTCCTGTGGTGATTTGTGTACTCAAAGACAGAAAGCTTGGCCTAGGATTGGGAAAAGGTAATTCTGTTTCCCCGCCCCATGGAGGGGAGAAGGAGAAGAGGAAAAAACATGTGTCCATTTTAAAATAAGCCTCACTCATACAGCAGTAATGGCTAAATACAAAACATGAGGTGAACCACTGTGGCATTTCCTCACTGTGAATTCTACATTCCATTTCTATAGAAAAATGGGTGACAGCATCTCCAAGCTGCTTCCTGCTGAGAGATGGTGAAATTAGGGTGAAATGACCTGAAGTCCTTGTTCGCCATTAGGTGGGGCATGGACAGTAAAAGGTATTTAGCATCAATTCTGTCCAGAGGCCCAAGGTGGCAGTCGGTGGGTGATTAGACAAGGCATGAATACAGCAAGGATCATGCTAGGAGAACAACAACAAAAAGGTGTCAAACCATTACTTTTTTGTAAACAATTAGCACAAAAGCAATTAGTACTTTGCCTGTGAAATTAAAGACAAATCCATGACTCTACAGTGTTATGTGACAGTAATTATTAAGCACTCCCACATAATAATTCTTACTTTACAGTCTCCAGTTTTACTTGCTTTTTGTAGAGCAGACATAAGTGTACATCTCAAGTTACTCTTAAATGTCCATGTAGGACTGTACTTGGTTATATTCTCCTGCCAGGTGTTTAAGATGAAGTTGATCAAAACTGACCTTGTTCCTATCTACTACTTACTAAGAGTCAGCTTAGAATTTTTAGGATTACTCTTGGGGACTTAGAAGAAGTCTCTTGGCTCCCTTTCCTTTGCCAGTCATGCCATCTGCCAGGATGGGTCATAGTCTTTCTTACTACATATGGCTTCCTTTGGAAGCATCAGGGACATTTCCCTGTCCAGTGAAGGCCACATTGAAGATGCAAAGACTCTTAGGGACCTCTCACTGCAAAAATCAGCAGGGCCAAGACATAGGCACCTGCATACATGGGGAGTCCAGAGTTGTATTTAACTCTGTGGGTAACAGGCAGGACTGCACACAGAAGTGTTCTCTGTAAGATCTTAAAAGTGGAGATCATTTTGTCCCCAGGTTATAATCTGACAGTGCTGGAACCCACTGCCATGTCTTTCGTGACTGGCAGCTTTCATTCCTGAATAATAGTCAAGTAATCAGGGTAATGAGCCCTAATTAAGTATTTTTTTTTAAACTATAAAGACAACCTGGTGAGGTTAAACATTCCAGTCAACTCCTTTATCCTGGAGCTGTGGGAAAATGGAAGTGGGGGTGGACCCCAATGGAGGTTACAGAAAAATTTACTCAAGGCACAGCCATTAGTAAGTCATAGGCCAATCCAATATACTTGGTACACTCCAAGCACCTTTAACACAAATTCTAACCATTAGCCTTAATACTTTTTATTGTCTGTTCAGCATGGACTCTGATCAGTGCCTTTATCCAGAAGCTATAAATCCCCAGGTTAGTACCCAAGTGAAAAAGCCTCCTGCCACTTTCCCCCTCACATCATGGGAGATCCATCTTTTTCTCTCAAATTTAAACACATTTTGTATTTTTACTTGAGTTCTCTGTCACAATTCATGTATTTCATTATTTGAAACCATGAGACAGGGACCCAGAAAGGAATCAGTGAGGCCTGCAGCCCACAAAGACCCCCACGTGCCAGGAGAAGAGGTGAAATGAAGCCTGATCTCAAATTCTAGTTATATTCTTATTATTACAGAATTCATGCTCACATAGACAGGGCAGGGGGCATTCAACAGGAAGAAGTGTTTATTTTGTGCCAGCAGAGACTCAGTGGATCCTCATCCACAGTCCAAGCCCTGAATGCAGTGGAGCTTCACCTTTTATAGCCCCTGCCAGTTCCCTCCTCCCTCTGCCTCCAGTTACATATTAGTTCCTTTTTCTTCCCTATATGGAAAAATACATTTTCCATGGGTATTCTCTACCATAAAATCATAAGAAGTTACCATAGAAGTGTGCAGGGATGCTGAGGGGGAGTTGGCAGGATTGTGCCTGCTCCTTGCCTGTCAGAGAAGTTGTGCATGGGTGCTGAGTGTGCCACATCACCCTTCATTTGTCTGAGAAACACACATTTATGGTTACTGAAGGCACCACATTGTCCAACATAGTGGTGCATGTGTGCACAGATTCTGGCCACACTATGTTGTTGGACAGAGTTGTGCATGTACACAGATACTAGCCACATTGTGCCGTTTGTCTTTATTTGAAGAGGGCTCCAACCACTTGCCCCTTTTGATGCTCTGATTCCTTCAGGATCAAAGAGCATCATACTGACTTAATGGCTTATATTTCTATATCATCATGACATGCACTACCATCTTTTTTTCAACCATAGCTTCCATGAGGCTGGAGACAAATCTTATGACCAGGGGCAACAGGCAAGGCAGGAGTAGGCAGGCCCCCACATTAAAACTGTAACACTTATGAGATTTTTGAATCCTCCAAAAGTTGAAAACCATTCTCCAAATAATTCCCTGGTGTTCCAGCCTTTCCAGGTCTGTACTGGGACATGGGTGATCTTTCTCACACAATCTGTAATTTCTTCTATGATCTTGCCTTCATCAATCTTTAAGCAATAGTTGCTCAGGTTAAATTTCCTACATACTCCACCTTCAGAAGCAAGCAAGTAGTGATAGCATGATAGTAGTGATAAAGTCAAGCAGTTGTGATAGCATTGCAAATTTGAGTACTTTGGCCAATAAACTGAGGGCTTGCATGGTCTCATTAGTTATAATTTCAACAGCTTGTTGCCTAATGATAGAATTTAACACGTAGAGGGAGTTTGATACCCCCAGGACCTGTCCTCTTACTGGTGATTGAATCATAATAGTGAATTTTCTGCTCAGGGGACCATTTGTCATCTTTCTAGTTACCTTTTGCCAGGGCTTGCCACTCTCTTTGGGCCCTCAGAATTGATGTACTGGGACCCCCAATCTCTCCCCTTTGGCTAATGGAAGGAGGAAAAAGGAGGAGAAATTGTCCTAAGTCCTTGTGTCCTTGTGTCATACACAAGATATGAACCAGAATCAGGAAAGTTTAGCATAGATGGCCCTTCCACATATCCAGTATAGTCTGGTTGAGGTTTGACATTTAATTTCTAAGGCAGCATTATCCCAGGCCTGTTCAAGTTTAGAAAATTTGATAAGGGGTGGGGATTCAGTTGTGTGTGACTAAAGGTTGACCACCACAGGTTTTCTGGGTAGTTATAGAATTTTTGCCCCAGACATGTTAGTGTCCCAACTGAAATGTTTGACACTTTAGCCTCTGGAGCAAGACAATATTTTCCAATAACTGAGGTTTTGAGGAATCAAACACCACTAGTTGACTGGGGAGACATGGTCCCACTATAGGGCTCATGGGTATCTACCTCTTTAGTCTCCCATGGCCACTGGTTCCCCATATTAGTTCCTCCACACACATAACAAGCAGAGATATTCAGAGATTGAACTAGACTCTGTCAAGGTTAGGAATAGGTTTCCAAATGTGGTATAGATAGAAGGTGGGCTTTTCTCTACTTCCTCATAAAAGGAATGAAATACCTGGTGGGAGGAAAATTTAAGTGAAGTTGCGAACCTTTTGAAGTATAGTTCCTGGGTCAGTATCTCATCCAGCTACATGTATGCCAATTCGGCAGCCTGTGAAATTAACAGTTATAGGCTCCCAGTATACATTCAGGTGCAATGACAGTCTTTTGAAGTATGGCAATTTTGCTCTCACTCTGCTAAGTGGCCCATGTAACACAACTCTAAGAGGGACAAAACAACTCAGCATAATCAGTACACATGGACTATATACAATTTACAGGCTGTTTGCACATATACTTTTCATTGAGCCTTTCCCAGATAAGTGTCCATATGATATGGTGAACATACATATGGTGGCTCACAGCAAGTGCCCAAGTCTCGATTATGACCCCACATGCATCAAAATGTGCTGACACTGGTTGCTTTATATTAGTAAACTGAACTTTGTAAATTAATGAGCCCTATTACAAAATTGCCTTTCTGTGACCTTTGGACTTCCAGCCATTCCTCAGTTGGGGAATACTGTGGATCCATACAAGTATATTGATTCCCCTGTTGGCAGATTTTAAAAAAAGGTGGCTTTATTATACCTGCATATCCCTGAGATTGTACCCTGGCAAGAGAAATGGGTATGATAAAGTAGGGTTGTGGCAAAACCTTGGCCTGATTGAGTTATGTGAAAGCATGGGTCATAGGAAGAGGGGATTAAGTCTGCAAATGGGAGCCATATCAGACACAGCCAATAGCAATGAAACTCCCTATCAAATGGAGGCAAAAGACTGCTAGTAGAAATTTTTCAATCCAGTGCCAGTCAGCCAGAGCAGTCTCTGCTGATCCTACAGTGAAAATTCAGGCTAAATCATGACAACAGAGAGGTAAGGATTGAACAGTGTCAAAGCATTACAGTAAAAAGACTAATATAGGAAAGAAAAATAGTCTATTTATTTTGGCAGGCAGTCGATTCCTCAAGCTCTGCATGAGTAGATTAGTCAGCTTTTGGGGTAGCTAAAGCAGGGCTGTTGTCCTCAGGAGTCTCTCGGGTTGCAGCTCGCTTGTTTCGAATGGTCAACTTGCATGGTGCAGCTGGATCAGGAATGCACTCCCAGTCATGAGAAACTGGTTTCACTCTGCTGTGCTGAATCCAGGGGACCACCTCGGCCTCTTTCGCTGCAGTAGGGGTGAATAAAATGACAGTGAACAGACCCCTCCAAAGAGGCATTAGGGGTTGTACATTCCAATATTTAACCCAAACAGGATCTCCTGCTTTAAAGGGTGGGAATCAGTGGTCAGGCTATACACCTTGATGGTATATATTGTCAGGGTTGAACCAAGAACCTGTGTTTGCCGCCTCATTGTAATGTTGCCCAATTCTTTTTTGTTTTAAGTTCATACAAATTTATAAAACAACAAAGTTAATAATCACTTGGTACACTTGTGTGCTATTTTGCTTACATATTCAAATCTAGATGAACTTCCTTCATTTTGTAAACTTTCATACAACATGTCCTTAAACAAAAATTCTTGAAAACACACATCGGTATGTTTCAGTTAGAGCCAACACAAAAGTTAAGACAAGACCACAAACTCAAAAATCAAGTTTAGAAGATTACTTCTATCTCCCTCCCCTAGAAAGAAGTCATTATTTTAACAGATTGTATATGCCGTTATCACACAAGTAACCATGAAGACAAAAAAATGATGTTCCCATAATCGGAAAGAAAATGACAACCAAATCATACTGTTTTCAGTTATCTACAACTATATGGTTTAAAATGAGAAACAGGACAATGCTTAGATTAAAACAAGGGAGATTAGAAAATAGTAAATGATTTTAGAGAGAACTATTCCCCCTCAAAGCTGCAAAGATCTGACTCTCGAGAACTCAAAATAATTGTCTAAGGCAAATAAAACTGATGAAACCTTCAAAAACATTCTAATCATGTTCAATATCTAGTTATAAAAGCTGAAAATGACACCAAGAGGATATTTATTATACAAAATCAACAAGGACATCAAAAATAATGAAATAAATGCACATTTATTTCTATAAAAGCAGTGTATGATACAGAATTAGAAGGGAACAGACTAAGATTTACCTATTAAAATATACAGATTCTTACTGAAGAGTATAGGGTATTTAAAAAAGATGACAAGGGTTGTTAATCTTTTATTATTATTATTTTACATATTTTGGAACCTCACATAATTTTGATAAATAACTCTTAAAAAATTACGGAAAAAGTATAAGAATGTCTGGTGAACAAAGTCTGTATTTTCCAAAAAGATTTTTTACAACATGCAATTTTTAAGGCAGCATCCTCCTTACAAGGAAAGGTAATCCTTTTATTCATCAAGAAATCTGCAAATAATAGGCAAAGAAAGCTCCGCTTCTTCCATTAATGCCTTTTGTCTTTCCTGTCTGATTGTCAATCTCTTTCACTTCTTGAAGATCTTTTGCCTGATCATCTAACTGCTCTCTGATGTAGACTTCTTTCTGTCGGACTGGGAATTCTTATCCTTTGATCCTTTTGTATCTCTACTACTACCACCTTTTGAAGATTCGTGACTTCTTTCTAGTCCTGAAGTATCCCTTTACTTCCAATCCACGCTCCTTCTGTGCTTTCTATCTCTATTATGCCCCTGGCCCCTACTTAGAATTTTTCCCTCACTATCACTAGTAGTGCTGCTGCTGCTATCTCTGCTGCTGCTACCACTTGTACTGGAGTTACTACTGGAACTGCTTCAACTACTGCTACTGCCACTGCTGGAACTGCTTCAACTGCTGCTACTGGTTGAACTGCTACTAGTACTACTACTGCTGCTGCTACTTTGACTTCTGCCCTTGCTTGTTTTATTTCTAGCTAGGCCTCTATTTCTGCTTCTAGTTTTGGTTTTGCTTTTGCTTTCTGAATGCGCTGTCAAGATTGGCTCTACTGGCACCTCAGTGAGTTTGACAGTCTCTAAAGAAAACTCCTTCCACTCAGGTAGTAAATTCCCTTGCTCCTGAGTAACCTGAGGTGGTGGCTGTAAAACAGCTAATGGCAAAGTCTCAGGCTGAGAGAGAGGCTGGGGTTGAAATATTGATTGGGACTGAGGCTGATATTGGGTTTGGGGTTGGGGTTGGGGCTGGGGCTGGGGCTGGGGTTGAGGCTGAGGTTGAGACTGAGATTGGGGCTGGGGTTGGAGTTGGGACTGGGGCTGGAGTTGAGACTGAGGTTGAGCCACAGGCTTAGGTTGGGGTTCAGATTCTTTTTCTTCTTTTTCCTCAGATTCCTCTTCCATTTCTAAAGCACTAACATTCTCTTTTCCAGGAGACAGAGATTTACATCCTTTATCTGGCTCAATGTCAAATTCCATCTCTGGCTCCAATTCTTTGCTAGTTTCATTTTCTGAAAGCTCTATACTTTCATCTTGATTAGTTTCCATTACTTCCTGCTCAGCAATTACATTTTTGACATTCTCAACCATCTCTAGCACATCCATAACTTCTTCAGGCTGACTATCTTGCTGCTTCTCACTTTCCCTTACCTCAGGTTCCTCCTCCATTTTTACCTCCATTTCCTATTTTTGTTCCTCTTCCTCCTGTTCTTTCTCTACATCCCTATGAACTACACCTACTTCCTTTTCCTCTTCCTCTCCTGCTTCCTCTATTTCTACATCATTGTGCTGAATACCTGTCTCCTCCAACTCTTCCTCTCGCTGAGCCACCTTACCCTCTTCTTGTTCCACCTTCTGTTCATTATACACCACCTGATGCTCTTTTTCCTTCATTGATTGTCTTCTAGGCCTAGCCTCCATTTTATTTATATGTTCTGCAAATTTCATGTGTCTACCTTCAAATAAAGCATTCATTTTTCTCTGTGATTCTTCTATTAGTTTTTGGGTAGCTGGACACATTCTGCCAGGTATATAGAATAAATGGGGCTTTGTCTTAGTTCTTATGTATTTAATTATCTTGGCATTATGCTCATTCCACTCTTCTTGCAGCTGCGCAAGCTCAACCTTCTGTTCCAAAAGCCACAATTCTGTCTGTTTAGCATGTCTCTCTTCAAATAGTTCTCTCCTCTCATTTTCAACTTCCTTTCTCTCTTCTTCAGCCTGAACTTCAAGTTTTTGTTCAATTTCCTGGCATCTCTTTTGCCTTTCAGTAACAACAGTGGACTCTTCTTTAAATTTTTGAAGGGTGCCCATCAACAAGCCAAATATTCGTCAGTTCCTTTGCTTTCCCTTTTCATCCATAGTTTGATTCTGGATAAGGTCTCAATGTGTGTGCTCTTTGGAGGTAGCTACAACTGAAGACTGCAGCGCTGGCTTTTTAACATCGTCATCCTCTGGGTCACTTTCTTGGAGTGATTCTCTTCTTGTCCGTCACTCCCTGGCCAGCCTACTGACTGCCCCTTCAAGGTCTCTCTGTTTGGCTGGGGGTCCTTCTCCACTATCTGAGAATTCACACCTCAGCAATAAACTACCACATCCTGTACCTCCACCAGGAACAGAAAGGGCCAGCAATCTGGCTTGGATCAGCCTCATGTCATTCGGATCTCTCTGGGTGAGCTTGTGAATATTCTCATCCACATTCTTTAGGCCCTCTTTGGCTTTTTCTAGCTGTTCCTGCAAAGTTCTCACTGCGACTGCCATCTTCTCTCTGCAGCAAACCTCCTGCCCAATTCTTTTAGATCTCCTCATATACCCCTTATAATGGGAGGAGAGCATCCATAAGACTCTCATAAGGGGAGAACCCTGTCTGCCTGCCTATCTAGTAAGTCTATACCTAATTCATTTTGTTGTAGTTTTTATTTTTTCTGCATTTAAAAATTATTTGTTCTTTTTAGATATACATGATAGTAGAATGTATTTTGACATATTATACATATCTTAACAAAGCAACTGGCAACATTTGGTCCCTATGTAGGTGGATTTCCTGATACGGTTTACTTAGTTGTAACTTTAGAGTTTGGTTCATTCACTCAACCCTCCCAGAGCTCTGGGGATGGTATGTAGTATGTAACTTCCAGGTAATCTTCAAGCCCTTTGCCACTAACTGTATCATCTCATCCATGAATGTTAGCCCATTATTCAATCCCATGGTGATTGGGATTCCAAATCAGAGAATGATTTCCTTTAGATTGGGCCCATTCATATTTATGGCCTTCTCTGTGTAAGGAAGGTCTCTACCCACACAGAGAAAGTACACGCAAAGACCAGCAAATATTTATAATCCTAAACCTGGTGGGGGGAGCTCAGTAAAGTACACAACTATAACTTCAAATGGGGCCCATGCAACACTTTTTACCCCAGGGGAAGCCTTAGGTTCCTGATGGGGGTTATTCCATGCATGCTTTGTATTGTTTGCCCAATACTTGGGCTATGCTGGAGGGCTGGAAATTGTATAAATGATGGCTCAATGTGGCCTTGAGAGCCATCCAGTCACTGTGGGTCTCCCTCCCAGTGGAACTGCTTGACAAAGGCTGGGGCTAGGGTCTCAGAAATTGCTATTCAGCCATATTCAAATCTCTACCATCCACCTGGGAGATAACTTCCATTTTCAGTTTTAAACCTGATGTTCTCATGTTGAAAAATTGGGGTCCCACTCTGCCAATGGGCTAGGTAATAGGATAGCAATCAGGGACATTGGTTCTGCTGCAAACTTTACCTTTCAAGTCTGTTTTACTAATTCCCCAAGCAACTGTGGCATTTCACCTTTGATGTTCCCAACAATGTATGACTGCCAGTTTTTTAGCAACCCATACAGCATCCAAGAGTTCAAGGATTTCTTTGCCATATTTTAAGTCTTTCCCTCCTGAGTTAATTAAACTCTTTTCTTTATATCAAGATCCATATACATAGAGGGTGGGGAGGAATATTTAGAGTCTGTAAATACATTGACACATCCATGCTGCAAGCTGAAGGGCTTGGGTTAGTGTGATGAGTTTCACCTTTTGTGCTGAAGTTCCTTTTGGCAGAGGGTTTGCCTCAATGGTGGAATTTAAGGTCACCACCCTGTACCCAGAAAGGCATTCTCTCTCTGCCATAAAACTGTTATCATCAGTGAATAGTCAGCATCAGGATCTTCAAGAGGCTGATCTGTTAAGTCTGGTTGGCTGGAAAATACCTCATCCATGACTCCAATACAATCATGATCTGGTGGACCTGGCCTGACAGGCATGAAGGTCATGGAGTTTATGGTCCTCACTACTTCTAGGTGGATGCATGGATACTCACACAGAATTCCATGATATCTGACTATCCAGGTGTTAGTCAGTCAACATTGTACCTTTGTCCCATTCTCAGAATTTTCCGGTTGGAAGGTGAAGATTGGGTTGACTCAGGGGGCAGGCAGAAACATAAAAATGCATCCTTGAGGTCCAGACATGTGAAGAAAGCAGCTTCAGAGGGGATGAGGCATAAAAGTGTACAGGGGTTAAGGATGACTGGGTGTAGGGTAACAGTGGCCTGGTTTACTGATCATAAGTCCTGAACCAGCTGATAGTCATCTGTTCCCCAGTTTCTGGACTGGCAGGAAAGGCATGTTCCAGATCAACTGGCAGAGTCTGAGAATTCCATACTTGAGACATCTCTACAGGTGCCTCTCTCACCCAATCTGTGCCTTGTGAGGAATGAAATATTGTTTTAAAGCCCCTGGCTTTAATTTTACTCCACTGGGGATATGTTTCAGTCTAGTCCAGGATTATCTTCAGCCCACACCCCAGACACCTTGAAAGAAAGCTCAGGTCCCTGTTGTGGACCTCTTACAAGACTTCAGAGGTGCAACTCTTCCTTGGAGGACAATGTGAGTCAGGATTTTGCTTCTGGCTTCTGTAGGATCACAGTGGATTTGCCATGAGAATTGAAAATTATCCAGGCCTGCAGTTTTCCCAATAGATCCCAACCCATTAAAGGCAGAGGCAGTCAGAGAGGTATAGGAATTGATGAATAGCTTCTTGGCAGCCTAAATTGCATTGTTGAGGCAGTAAGAAGGGGAAAGCTTGGCTACCTGTAGTTCCCAGAATAGTGGCTTATGCATGCAAAATGGAGTGCAGAGGTTTTGTCACCGTGGAATGTTCTGCACTGGTATTGGCCATGCAGCTATGGGCCAGCCCCCCATAGTCATTCAGACCATAGGCTCCTGGAGGCCTGACAAAATGGAGCAAGGTCTGTCCTAGTCTTCTTCATCAATTCCCAGGACAGCCAATCCAACAAAATTATACTCAGGGGCTTCATATAGTTGCCACAGTGGTTAGAAATGTCCTACAATCACTCAGCCTCCTCCCTCTTTTCCAGGGATTGTACAACAATCCTCTGTTGGGGACACTCATTCTTCCAGTGACCAGTGAGCACACTGGTTCCACCTTAACCTTGCATCTGGGCAAGGTAATCATTCTTCAGCTCCTCTTTTGGCCTTGGCTCCAGGCCATCAGGACAACCTCTCTGGTGGTGTACTGACTATTCCACTATGGCATTGGCAAGCAGAACTACCTTCCTCTTCATTCTTTGGTCTGCATGATGCCAGGCCTCTTGATTTCAGATGACAAGTATTTTCATCACAACCTCCAATATTTGGCTTGCATTCATTTCCAGCATAACCCTCTAGATTCTGCTATTTAGGACAGATGTATCCATGGGCCTGACCAACAAATGCTGCATTAACCATCTGCTGAGTCTCAGCTGATTTTGGGTCAAAAGGGGTGTAAAGATGGATTGTGTCACATAGCCTCTCACAGAATTCACTTGGGCTCTCTTCAGATCCCTGGAGGTCTTGCTCATGTTCATGGCCTTCCTCCCTCCTTCCTTCATGCTGCCCAAAAGAACTCTAAATAGTGCTCAAGCATCCGAACTCCTTGGTCATAATTAGAGTCCCACTGGTGATCTTTCTCAAGGAATTGACTCTCGGTGTACACCTGGGCATTCACAGTTCCTGCCAGCCTGTGTTTCTCCAACCACTTTAACACAGCCTGGGTAATTTATCAGTGTTCTTCAGTGTTAAACAGAGTAGCTGGTGGCAATCAGTTCAAGTGGGTTTGTGGATATGAATGAAGGATAATATTACATCAATCATAGCCTGAGGCTTGTCAATAAAGGAGGGGGTGTGGTTTCTCCTATTCAGGAGATCAGTGGAGGTAAAAAGGTGATATATGAAGGTGCATTGTCCCCTTTGTACCTAATCATCTTGATCATAACAGATGGGCCCCCGAGTTTCTCTCAGTGGCATCTGCAAAGCACCTTGGCATCTATTAAGAAGGGGACCACCAACAGCATACTCCTGGTACTTCCCTGCCAAAGGATATGGGGTTAAAGCAAGAAGCTCTGGGGTGGCTACAGTCAGGGGCCTTTTGAGTGGCCTCATGGGAGGGGTGGCCTCAAGGGTGTGAGCAGCCTCTGGCAGGGTTACAGTTGCAGTAGGTATAGGGAGTGCAGGTGGCAGCAGATAATACAGGGGTGTATAAGGTGGAGGAATCTTCTGTGGTTCCCCGTATAGAGTGGGCTTCTTAGGTTCTGGTGATCATTTTAAGGGAGCCATCACCTGGGCCATCATAATTTTATAGTTCCCTTCCAGAAAAGCCTTTAGCCAATGTGCCCAAGAGAGGACTATTTCTTGCCAACAATTAATATAAGGAAACTGGTCAGGATGACTGGGGTCCCATATAATGACCCTAAACACTTTGCTAACTAGCTCTTTGTCTAGGGACTCCACGGTGGACCAACTTCCTCTGAATGAGGGCCAATATATTTTACAGAGATTCAGATTATTCAAGAGTCACCTTAATTCCATACTCTCCAGAATTTTCCTTTTTGGAATTTTTTACCATACACTTTGGGGGGGTAAGACTATACCGTTTGCCACCCAATTCCTCCCCCTAAAAGATGATAATCAAACACACAAGGTGGGGAGAGAGGGAAAGGAATATACAATCAGTTTCGCTGTCTCTGGCCTCACCCCTCACAGAAATGTTTCAGGTGCCTCTTAACATTGGCAGGTCGGTATATCCCCTCAATCTGGACCAGGCTCATAGAACTGTGGAGAGGCTGGCACTGCCATAAGCCATAGGAGGATTACCAAAGACCTGTGAATCAGGACTCAACACTCACCCTAGGCTTAGCCTGCCTCATTCAACCACCACTGACTTGCATTCAGTCTCCAACCCACTGCCCAATACCTTAGAGTTGTGGTTTCTTCTCGTGCAATTGAGACTACTGGTGCAACTCCAAGAGTTGATAAGGCCCTCTTCTGCCACTTGAACCTGGGTTCCTAGCTGTCTGACAGGCAAAGTTCCCCAAGTTGGTTCCTCTGGTCCCAGTGGGTTCCCTTGTGTTCCTGTGGTTCTTGCACAGATATGCTGGGAAGGTTAGTCCCTTACAGATCAGTTGGTCCACTGGCACCAGGTGAGTCACATCCCCCAGCATCCCAGGGTCCACACCCTGGCAGCAATGAAGGTATAATGACTGCTTCCAAATCCCAGATGTAAGCACCCCCCCAAAAAAAAATGTTACAGGATTCATGCACAGAGAGACAGGGCATGGGGAATTCAACAGGAAGCAATGTTAATTTTGGGCCAGCATAGACTCAGCAGATTCTCATCCAATGGCCAAGCCTTGATGGCAGCAGGGCTTTGCCTTATATAATCCCTGCTAGTTCCTTCCCCAACCCCCATTACATATTAGCTCCTTTGTCTCCCCTAAATGGGAAAATATATTTCATGTGGGCATTTTAGACTACAAAATCATAAGGAAGTTACAACAGAGCTGTGAAAGTGCATTGGCGGAGTGGGGGCTGTTGGCAGTCATGCATGCACCCTGTCAGTGTAGTTGTGCAGGCAGGCTGAGTGTGCCATGTTGACTTTATTTTCTCTGGGAAATGCATGCATACATGGTTATGGAAGGTACAACATCATCTGACAGAGTCACGCATGCACGCACAAATAATGGCCACACCACATTGTTTGCAAAGTCGCAATCCCCTTTGACTCTCGGATCCTTTCAGGATCAAAGAGCATTATCCTGACTTAATGCCTTATATTTCCATAACATCATGACGTGCACAGTCATCTTTCTTTCAACCATAGCATCCATGAGGCTGGAGAGAGAATTTATCACCAGGGGTAACAGGCAAGGTAAGAGTAGGCAGGCAGATACTCGCCATGCCATGACATTTCATCATTGTTTGAAGAGGGCTCCTAAAATGCCATGAGCAAAAAGTATCTGGAAGACAGGGAAGAGGCAATGTCCTCATTGCCCATTTCTCTATATCCTGGGCAGCTTTCCTGAGATTTCTTTTCCTTAGCCCAGGGAAAATAGACCAGGACTGATTTCCCTGACCCACAGCAGGATGACTTGTAACTGCAGGGGTCAGCTGAGAAGCAGTGCTGGGACTGCCAGCACTGGGTTGACTTTTTTTAGCTCTTTCTTCTGGTATCCTCCTATCCTTGCACAGCAGAGGCAGTACAATTTTCCATACTCAGTTTTTGACTGTTCAGACTCCTCATTATGCAAATGTATACACACCTGTACATACAGAATTAGTTTCACTTACTTTACCTTTGACAGAACAACTCCAACTATAAGACTACAATTATTCAGAAAACTATTCAAAGACTACATTGTTATAGTGAAATGTCATCTTTTCTTAGATAGACTTATACCTATAGGTGGCCCATTAACCAAGATCTTTCTTCCCAAAAGACTACCTATAGGATCAATGCAGTATTGCCAGTGTCTTAAGATCCAGTAACAGATACAAATGAAAAACACAAACAGAGAGGATCCACCAAACCATGGCTAACAGATGGAAATCTTTAAAAAGGACAGATCATCAGGGGGAATTTCGCCAACTCGTGCTTAACTTTGACTTCTACACCAGTAGTGCCACAGATGTTCCCATGAAGTGGGACCAGATATTCCCACAAAGGGGAAACAGATGTGTAGAATCAAGCTTCTGGTGTGCACACTGGGGAATTTACCAGATGACCAAGATATCTTGAATATACTGAGTTCAGTTTCCTTTTTCTCAAAGTAGACCAGGAGGGAGGAATCCATATATTTCAGGGAGAGAAGATGGGAGCGCCTTAAAGCAAAAGGGGTTTTGGCAGCTATTGGAACAGTTCCTTAGTCTCTCCCTTTACTCACAAAATGGCTCCTCTGGTTTTACTCAGGCAAGTTCACCCATCTCCTAACTCTCCCAGTTGACTCACAACAAATTAGCCAGCCACCCTGCATCTTCAGCATGGAAGTGAGGTTGCTTGAAGTGCCAGATCTGAACAAGGAAGTTGGGGTACAGGCTGCATTCAGGTCCCATCTGGGATAACAATTTGCTACTGAAAGCCCAGTCTTTGTTGCTGATACTAATTCAATAAAAAGACATTGTTTTGAGAAAAAGGAAAAAGAAGCATTATTGATTTGCTAGCAAAGGAGAAGCATAAGGGACTCCTGTCCCAGAGGCTATGATTCTCCACATAAGAATAGAGGATTTTTAAAGAAGTGATTCTGAGAATAGCAACGCAATATATAAAAATCTATGGGACACTATGAAGGCAGTTCTAAGAGGAAAATTCATTGCATTGAGCTCATTCACTAAAAAAATTAGAAAGTCACCAAATAAATAACCCAAAATTACATCTCAAAGCCCTAGAAAAAGAAGAACAAATCAACACCAAAAGCAGAAGAAAACAGAAATAATTAAAATCAGGGCCAAAATCAATGAAATTTAAATGAAAAAAAAAATAATAAAACAATCAATTGGTTCTTTGAAAAAATAAAAAACATCCATTAAGCCCTTAGTAAAAGTAACCAAGATAATGAGGGAAAAAACACAAATTACTAAAATTCATTATTCAAAAGAAAATATCACCATGGACACCACTGAAATACAGATAGTAATCAGAAGTTACTTAGAAAAATCTATACAGCAATAAAATAGAAAATCACAAAGATATTGAGAAATTTCTAGACACACTTGACCTACCCAAATTGAACCAGGAGGACACAGAAAATTTAACCAATCAATTTCAAACACTGAAATTGAAGACACCATCAAAAGCCTACCAACATAGAAAAACCCAGGACCAGATGGATTCTCAGTTGAGGTCTACAAGACTTTCAAAAAACTAACACCAATCTTACTCAAATTTTTCCATGAAACAGAAAAAGAAGGATCTCTGCCAAATTCATTCTATGAAACTAGTATCATCCTGATACCAAACCCAGATAAAGACATAACAAGAAAATTTCAGACCAATAACTCTGATAAACAGACACAAAAATTCTTGATAAAATACTGGCAAATCACATAAAAACATATTTAAAAGATAGTGCTCCATGATCAAGAGGGGTTCATCCCATTGATGCAAGGCTCTTTCAACACACAGAAATCAATAAATGTAATTCATCACATCAATACACTTAAGGACAAGAACCACATGATTATCTCAATAGCTACATAAAATGTATTTGACAAAATACGGCACTATTTCTTCTAGTGTTCAAAACACTAGAAGAAATAGGGATAGTAGGAATATACCTCAACATTGTAAAGTTATATATGCTAAGCCCATGACCAACATCAATCTAAATGGAGAAAAACTGAAAGCATTCTCTCTAAAAACTGGAACAGGATAGGGATGTCCTCTTTCACCACTTTTATTCAATATAGTCCTTGAAACTCTAACCAGAGCAAACAGACGAATGAAAGAAATTAAAGGGATATGAAAAGGAAGAGTTCAAACTATCCCTATTTGTCAACAACATGATTCTAAATATTTAGAAAGTCCAAAAAAAAAAAAAAAACTCCACCAGAAAGCTTCTAGAACTAAAACAAATTCAGCAAAGTAGCAGGATAAACACCCATGAATCATTTGTGTTCCTATATACTAATAATGAATCAGCTAAAAGAGTTAATAGAAAAACCATCCCATTCATAACAACCTTAAAAAAATAAATGGGAATCAGCAGAACAAAAGAGATGAAAGATCTCTCCAATAAAAACTACAGAACACTAAAGAAAGAAACTGCAGAAGACCTTAGAAGATAGAAAGAGCTTCCAATGTTCTTGGATAGGCAGAATTAATATTGTCAAAAAGGATACTACCAAAAATGCTATACAGATTTAATGCTAATTCTATTAAAATTCCAATGACGTTCTTCATAGAAATAGAAATGGAAGTCATGAAATTCATTTGGAAAAATAGGAGGCCCAGTATAGCCAAAACAATTCTTAGCAAGAAAAGCAAAGCAAGAGGCATCACAATATCAGACCTCAAATTATACTACCAAGCTATAGTAACAAACACAGCATTATATTTACACCAAAAAAGACATAAACAAGAGTAGGAGACACAGAGGCAAACCCACATAAATACAGTTACTCATACTAGACCAAGGTGCCATCAATATACATTAGAGAAAAGATAGCCTCTTTAACAAAGGGTTCTGGGAAAACCAGAAATCCTTACATAGCAGAATGAAATTGAACCCCTGTATCTTACCCTGCACAAAACTCAATTCAAAGTGGATCAAAGACTAGGCATTAGACAACAGATCCCCTGCTTGGTAGAAGAAAATATAGGCCCAAATTTCTATCATGTCAGCTTAGGAACCAACTTCCTCAGCAAGACTCCTAAAGAGCAAGAATTAAAATAAAAAATAAATAAATGGGATGGTATCAAAAAAAGCTACACAGTGAAGCTTCACAGTGAAGAAAACAATAAAAAATGTGAATAGAGAACCAACACAATGGGAGAAAACCTTTCCACCCACACCTCAGATAAGGTATTAATTTCCATAATATACAAATAACTCAAAAACTTAACACCAAAAAACAAACAACCCAATCAGTAAGTGGGCTAAGGAACTGAACAGAAACTTCACAGAAGAAACACAAATGGTCAACAAATATCTGAAAAAAGATCAACGCCTCTAGCAATTAAAGAAATGCAAATTAAAACTATCCTGACATTCCATCTCACTCCAATTAGACTGGCAACAATCAGGAGTACAAACAACAATAAACTTTGTTAAGGATGTGGGGAAAAGGGCACCCTCTTACACTGCTGGTGGGACTGCAAATTGGTACAACCACTCTGGAAACCAGTATGACGATTCCTCAGAACACTTGAAATGGAACCACCATTTGACCCAGTCATTCCACTCCTAGGTTTATATCCAAAGGACTTAAAATCAGCATACTACAATGATGCAGCCACATCAATGTTTATAGCAGCTCAATTCATAATAGCTAAGCTATGGGACCAATCTAGGTGCCCTTCAACAGAAGAATGGATAAAGAAAAGGTGGTACATATACAAAATGGAATATTATTCAGCCATTAAAATGAATGACTCTTCTGGATGTGGTGGCCCACTCCTGGAATCCCAGTGGCTAAGGAGGCTGAGGCAGGAGGATCACAAGTTCAAAGCCAGCCTCCACAAAAGTGAAACACTAAGAAACTCAGTGAGACCCTGTCTCTAAATAAAATACAATATAGGGCTGGAGATGTGGCTCAGTGGTCGAGTGCCCCTGAGTTCAAACCCAGTACCAAAAACAAACAACAACAGAAAGGAATGACTTTATGACTTTTGCCAGTAAATGGATGAATCTAGAGAGTGCCATGGTAAATGAAATAAGTCAATCCCAAAAAACCAAAGGCCAAATGTTCTCTTGGATATGTGAATGGTAACACACAGTAAGGGAGAGGGAAGGAAGAAGAGAAGTTTACTGGATTAGACAAAGGGGAATTAAGGGAAGGGAGGGAGAAAGAATACAAAAGACAGTAGTATGAAGTAGACATATCTTTCCTATGTATATATATGAATACACCACCAGTGAAACTCCACATCATGTTCAACCACAGGAATTGGATCCTAATTAGAATGAGTTATACTCCATGTATGGTACAATATGCCAATATACACTCTACTGTCATATGTCTCTAAAAAGAAAAAATTAAAAAACTTTTTAAAAAGAAGTGACTCATTCCAGGTGTTCCCTGATGGGGATTGGGATTCATTTTTTATTTTGGAAGATAGCCAGTGTTTAGATGTTCTGGAACCATCCCTGAAGTCTGAGTTACTGGGTTCTTGTGTTGGGTGTGTGCTCATAGACAGAAAACTTGGCCTCAGATGGGGAAAAGGTAATCCTGTTCCTGGCTCCCAGGGTAGAGAGGGGAGAGGGAGAAGACAGGAAAAAAAATCATTTCCTTTTTAAAATTACCCTCATTTACAGTGAAATAAGGGATATAGTCCAAGCATGAGGTGGACCAATGATATACTTTAACATATAATTTCAGTGCACTAATTTAGAAAATTAATAGAACAAAGATCAGTAGACAAGAGTGAGGTGACAAGGGAAAGGAAATGTAATGGGAAAAAAAGAGTGTTCAAATTATTTTATATGCTTGTGATATGTCACAATGAATCCTATAATTATAATTATAGTTCACCAATAAAAACCATTAGAAATCTTAGTAAACAACTGGTCTCTTCTCTTTAAAATACTTAATATCATGAAAAACAAAGATAGATTGTAGAATAGGACCAGAATAATTGAGACTAAATATATATGATAACCCAATTCCATGAATTATATTCTCAATTAGAAATTTAGTCTATGAAAATATTTTTGGGACAAGTGGGCAAATTTAAATGTAGAATGTTTGTGAAAATTTTGCATTTTATCATTGCTAAATTTCCTCAATTTACTAATTGTACAAGGTTATACAACAAACTTTTTCTTTGGAAAGTATCATATACTTAGGGTAAAACACTTTCATAACATCTGAATATTAAATGATTCAATATCAATAAAATAAACAATATCAAAAAGAATGTAAAGAAATGGATGCAAATATTGATAAAAAAGAAAGTGGGGAGGAAAGAAGATATTGTCAGTCAGACAGAACAAAAAGGAAGTGAGCAGAAAGGGGGACATGAAACCAACGGCAAAACTTTTGAGCAATTGGCAAATCTAGGTGAAAATATGAGTTTTAATTATACCACTGTTATAATTACTCAGTCAAACATAGTTCCATGAAACTATAAAGCAAAAATCAAAAAGAATATACAATAGTTAGTTCAGGAACACAGGAATTATTTTTGTAACATTACATCACTAGGAATAGATTTCATATTGTTTTCCTGTATTATGAAATCTCATTCTAAAAGGCATTCTGTGTATAAACTCACTACATATTTCTCAGAAGGAATTGTTGAGTGGATGTGTAGGCCTATGACAAACAGAATAGTGACCCTTGTCCTTTTGAAGGCTAATCATAAAGTGGTCTGGTTAAAAAAAAAAAAAAAGGTATGTTTAGTTCCAACAGCCCTCTGTGGAAAATGCCATAAGTCAATCTCACATAGAGCAAAGTACCAAAAGTAACAGCAAATTGATTTGTGACTGACTGCAGTATTATAGTCTTATAGTGACAATAAAGAAGAGCAGTAGAGCAGATTTAATGGACATCATCACCAGTCACATTCTGAAAATCTCTTCACAAGAAATTGTTAAAAGAATCCATGACCTGATTTGTGTACATGTTCACCTTGCAAACACAGTTTTTTGAAGGAATTAATTATTTTACCATAATCTTGGAATACTTCCAAGATTTCTAATCCTATAAGTTTTCAAATACACATTAAGGAAAGTTAAAAAGTACTAATGGAGCAAGCTGTATGTCACTATGCTGAATTATCCAGTTTTTACCAACTTTACGGTAAAACATCAATAAATGAAACAGATGTTATGATTCATTGAGCTCCTTCCTCATTAAACTGTCTCTTCCTGGGCCAGTGCTGAGAGATTTGACATAGATATTTGGGTATTAAGCATTTTAAGCAAAATGGTTTGCCTTTCCTTACAAAGGATAAATAATAAGAAAAAATTCTATGTTGGAATCAAAGTAAGGCTCTGTCTGTCCTAGGCAGTTGCTATAGATAAGATATTAGGGTGCAACCAAAAGCAGATGTATAAGATAATAAAGAAAGTTTAGAGGTTAAATGACTGGCTTATGAGAACCTTAACTTAAACAGTGAATTAATCCACTGATAGGGATTGGCTGAGTGGTAACTTCAGGCAGGTAGCACGTGACTGGAACATGGGTTGCTGGGGACATGCCCTTGGGCTTTATATTTTGTCCATGATAAGAAGAAATCTGCTTCCTGATGGTCATGTCCTGAACTGCTTTACTCTGCCATGCCCATCCTCCCTGATGTTCTGCCTCATCTCTTGCACAGAGCAAAGGAGTCAGTCATCTATGAACAGAACACTCTGAAACTGTGATCACTAACAAAGGCTTCCCCCACTAAATTGTTCTTGTCAGACCATTTGGTCACAGCAGTGAAAAAGCTGAATAAAACTAGGTGTTCTTTGGTCAGACACAACATCTATGTCTTTGTTTTCAACTGGGAAAGAAGTTAACATCCCAATGTACATAAGCCTTTATATTGTTGCTATTTTATTATTATAAGTATGTTGACTAAACAGTCTCTACACAGGCTAGTTAAAGAAGGTTATTCCATTTCTGATGTAATGACTAAAAAATCATGTAGCATTTTATGATTAAAATTAAACACCATTACCTTAGATTTGCTAATGTATAGCCAGCCCTGGAGAGCAAGGTTTCAAAGACCAAAGAGTAAGTCTCTAAGCAAAATGGAACATTATTTATAGCAAGGAAAAGCACAAAGCTGCAAACTGTACTCTCCACTTTCCCATCCAATGTTCAGGAAATGTTTGAAATACTTTTTCCAGTGTTTTCCTTCCTGCTATTATGGGTGATGTCATAATGTGTTATACACACATATACCTTACCCTCCCACATTGTTCTGGCCCACCCCATCACCTTGATCCTCAGGTTGTCCTTCATTTTCTTTCTCCTGAACAGGTGTACTCTCCTGAATTTCTCTTGGAGGCTCATCTTGTTGAGGTGGTTCATCACTGGACTGCTGGGACTGTAGGAGTATGCAAAGAAAAATTAAAAGAATGGCTGATAATACAGGTACTAATTTAGGTATGCATAATAAATTGATATAAGTAATATCAACAGAGACTAAAGACTTTTTCAACCTGATTCTACAAACTTATTTTCAACAAAGCTATACTTCCAATGGTGAGGACACTCCCACAGGAGTTAACTGCAATAATTTTGTAGATATTTTAATCTATTCTGGGCTGACAGTGTATAATCTACTGTTAGTAGGCATCAGTTGGAAGTCATCAAGCATATTTCCTGTGAACGTGCAAGCATCCCACTAGGTCAGAGCAGAGCAGATCCTCCTGTGTCAATGCTTCCTTGATGAAACCAACTGTCACCCCACATCAGCAGGGAAAGTTGTTACAATTATATCTATAAGATCAACAACTTTTCTCACAAATGAGTTTCTATTAATAGAAAATATAAAATACAAAATTACTCACAACCACAGGCTCAACAGGCTGAGAAGATTCTTGTTCATCCTTTCTTTCTCCAGTGTTAGTTCTTGGTCTTTCTTGTCTTCTCATAGTTCACACTGAAATCTAAATAATGTAACTTGAAGCATGCACTTAAGAGGACAACATATTTGACCATTCCATGGAATTAGATAATGTGTAAATTCTTAAAGGAAGAAAAATATTTCAAAATATATTTTTTGCACCTTTATTTTGTCCAGGTTGGCAGAAAATTTGCCATAAGCCACATTGCAAACAACAGAGTGCATTTTGGATTAAGTCTGAGAGAATAAGTACATTTCTCATCATGGAGACATGTAGATAAATTCTAGAGAATTAAAAATTTGAGTGGCTATTGCATGTATCCCACTCCCAGCAACTAAGCCTATTTGCTTCTAAGATATCATTTTGGTGGAATACAGCCTTTTAATTCCATCACAAACCCTTTATGGCCATTTTGGCACCATCCAGTACTGGTGAGATGTTGATGTATAGATGTCTAGGTACGCCACACACTGGTGGTATGCACATCTCAAGGATGCAGTCACAATACCACATTGTCCCCATATTTCCAGGTCCGTTCCTTGCTGCCTGCCCTGTTCCCAGCCAGAGTCCCCCCTGAGAACTTGGGAATCTGTCCTGTGGACCTGGCAAACAATGCCAGGATTCCGATAACTCCATCATTAACCCCAACATTTGCCCATCTATAAAGACCGCCATGCTTACTGCAGATGGCCTTACCGACCCCCCACCCCCACCCCCACCCCGCCAGCCAATCCACTATCTCAAACGCCCGTTGAGATGGCGCCACCTTCGAGAAGGACGACGATCTCCGGACGACGATCTTCTAGGAAACTCTGAGCCCAACCAACTATAATTCTGCTGCCATCTCTTCACAATCCTGCACAGTTGGACTTCTGACAGGACTGATCTAAGGACCCACCTTCTGATACTCACCAAGAAAGGATCAAGATTGCCAAAGAAGGAAGGAAAGATGGGAAGTACAAACTGTCTGGTCACAGCTCCAGGCACAGAAGGAAGAGGGAAGGGCGCATGCGCGGTAACCGACACTTGGCAGTGAGCATGCGCACTGAGTTGCATGCCTGATGTGGGGGCTGGGCTTTTCCCGCCTCAGCAGAGACTTCCTCTCTCGCACAGTGAGATCTTTTAGCAGCCCACCTCCCCTTATTTTCCTTCAGGAACTTACTCTCTACTAGGAAAGTTGAGAATGCACAACCCTGGGTTATCTTTAGGAACAGATATGTTTCAGAAAGATCCATAGTGGCCAGGTTTGGTGGTACCCACAGTAATCCCAGTCGCCTGAGAGGCTGTCAGAAGGATCACGATTTCAAAGCCAACCTCAGTAATTTAGCGAGACCCTGTGCAACTTAACAAGATTCTGTCTCTAAATAAAATATCAAAAAGGGCCCAGGATATGGCTTAGTGGCTAAGCAGCCATGAGTTCAATCACCAGTACAAAAAACAAACAAACAAAACAGAACCACTATGAAAGCAATACTTATCCCCCCACCCACTAGCAATAGAACAAGGAAGCACTCTACTACTGAGTCACATCCCATTCCTCTTTACTTTTTTTTTTTTTTTTTTTTTTGAGAGAGAGAGTCTGGAGAAATTTTGAGGCTGTGCTCTTTTTACTTCCTTGAATTTCTTTATTTGCCCTAGTTATACATGACGATAGAATGTATTTTGACACATCATTCATAGATAGAGTATAACTTCTCATTCTTTTGGTTGTACATGATATAGAGTTACACTGGTCGTGTAGTCATGTATGCACATAGTGTAATAATATCTGATTCATTCTACTATCATTATTGCCCCATATCCCCTCTCCTCCCTTCACTGGCTTCTGTCTAACCCATAGTACCTCTATCTTCCCTAGCCCCCTCCCTTCACAAAACATTTGACCTCATTTGAGATCATACATGAAGTAGAATTATCTGGAAGACCGCTGTATTCTTTTTATAGACTAGTGTCTATAAAATATATGCATTAAAATACATATGTCTCTGTATTATTCCAAGTGGATATTAATCAAAGTTGAAAGCATCATTTTAAGGTTTTCCTCATTTTGCTAGTTGAGAAATTATAACACCCAAAAAATTAGGAAGAAAATAATCTTAGCAAGATGGGAAGTATAAAAGTGCCCATTTCACTGAACCATTATGAATGATATCCACAGAATATTCTGTTTCTTTAAAAAAATCAAATGTTGGAACATTTGATAAATTCTCTTTTTACTATTTAATTTTAAAATTATAAGAAGTTCTGATAATGTGCCCATCGTTTTGTAATTTGAGTTTCTGGGAGGTTAATTTTCTAACTAAATTTTCCCCCATTTGTCTTCCTATTTTCATAACAATTTTAATTTTCATTTCAATGTTTTCATTGAGGGTGTGTGTATAAAAATATCAGCCATTTTTTCTCATTGGATAATGAATAATTTTCCCATTACATTTTTCCAAGGTCATTGATGACTCTCTAATTTTCTTTCCTTTTAAAATACTTTACTCTATTTTTCTTTGCTTTTAATAACTTTTTAATAAAAGGAATTCTTGTTAGTACATGATTCAAACAGAAAAATCATTGTCTTCAACCCTACCTTTGTATCAGAGTTAGCTAGAGAAGAAAACAATAACACAAAATACAGGCAGGACAGGATCTTTTTTTATTTTTACAAAATGCATTTTGATTCATTGTACACAAGTGGGGTACATCATTTCATTTCTATGGTTGTGCACAATATAGATTCATATCATTTGTGTAATCATATATATATATATATATATAGGGTAATGATGTATGTCTCATTCCATCATTTTTCATACACCCCCCTCCCTCTCATTGTTAGATGATAATTGCCTCTATTTATGGGTAAAACTGGATGTTTTGATATACGTGTATAATTTAAAAGATAGGAAAAGCAAAACAGAATGGACAGGATGCAACAAATTGTTTTGGAGTGGTGGTGTTGTGCATAATTTTTATTTTACTTTTCCTTATTTTGTAATTTTTTGTAAAAAGCATCCATCCATCTCATTCTCACTCAAAAAAGTGACATAATTTTACATTAAAATCTTAAATTCATTTGCATTTTACACAAATTATTGACATAAGTATCAATGTGCTCTCATGGCTCCATTTTTAATAAAGTCAGTATTGCTCCTTAGTATACAATTGAGGCATGGAGGATAGGGAGGATGTTGGTTTCCAGTTTTTCTTGGTTATTGTTAATGGAACATATCATTCTGTGCCCACCCAAAGGATAAATTATTTGTTAGACTGCTAATTTCATAACAGTCATACTCTCTTTATATTTATTTCTTTCATAAGAGCAGTAAAAAGGCAAATAAACTTGACTCTCAGTCAACAGATTAGAACCATATTTCATCAGTCTAAAACCCATGGGGGTCTCTACTTCTCAGAGTAGCCACCTGAAGTCTGAGTCTATTTCAAATACATTTCCTCATCTACCATCATTTATGTAAGTTTCAGAAATTAGTCATTTTTACATAATTGTTTCATTTGTCCAAAACTTTTTTAGGTTGGATATCCAATAACTCTTCAGTCTTCTCAACTGTGGTTACTCTGGAGCAGTCCCTTTCTTATGAAGGTAGCATCAGTGCTGTTTCTCCCACTAACAGGTTCTCTGGTGTTAGCTATTACAAAACCATGAAAGAATGTAAAGACTATGACAATATGTTTTCATGGGTACTGAGCTAAGCAATGAACCTGGTTATCTCCTCTTATTTGCTAACTCAAAGTCTCTGGATAACATGTTCATATGAAATTTCTAAAATTGGAATTAAAATCTTATAAAACAAGCCTTGGCTGCAGTTTGCAACTGCATACATTCACAATTTAAACAACTTTTTCCTCAAAATATGTGAAAATTAATGTCTTTACTTTGCTATTTTTCATCCAACTAGTTAATTCTTACTTTAATTTTTCTCCACGTATTTTAGCATCTAACATTTTAATAACTGTTATTATCTTAATCAGAATAAGTTTCTCTGTGCAAAATTCTTTAGGAAAATTAATAATGGAATTGAGTTTGCATATGTAATTTACATGATCTATCTAAGATACAATCATATTTTTAAGTCTATGTATCTTCTTAAAAAAACAAAACTCCTTTGAGGGAAAAAGGCTATCGAGTGTCCTTTTACTTCCTTATTGCTTCAAACACACAAATCTATGATTATGGATGAACCTTTCCAAGGAAATGATACAGATACAGAGCAAAGCTGTACAAAAGATGAAGACTGGCAAAGAAAAGAGGGTACAATAAATGAAAAGTGATGAATATAAATCCAAAAAGATCTTAAAACTAATATAGTACCCTGAATACAAGCACACAGACCAATGAATTAAAATGAGAGCCCAGGACTGAATCCATGCACTTATGGAAAATTAATTTTAAAAAAGTGAACAAGAAACAGAAGAAGAGAGGATATTTTCTTTAATAAATAGTGCTAGGAAAGTTGGATATCCAATGGATTAGTTAAATTTCCATTGTTGTAATGAAACACCTGAGGCTGAGTACTTCATAAAGGAAAGAGGTATTTCTGCTTCAGAGCTTTGATGGCAGAAAGTGCAAACAGCATGTCAACAGTCCCAGCTCCTTGGCTCCAACAGCATGTCAACAGCCCCAGCTCCTTGACTCCATCACCTGGCAGATGGTGGAAGCACATGTGGAAGAGAGATTCCAAAGTGAGACAGATGCTGTAGAATATTAGGGATCATGCATGCTCCCTTACAACTACCCTCTCTCAAGCAATAACCAGGGGCCACATGAGAACTATCTTAGTCTCTTCTGAGGTTAGTGCCACATAACCTAATTACTTGCCACTAGGTCTCGTCACATAATGATAACATCACTTCTTACGTTGTTACAATAAATATCAAAATCCCAAAACACTAACCCCTAGGTGACAGAAAGTGATCAACAGATACCCATATAGTAATATGGGATGACTTTAATACACCTCTCTCAGGTCATCTAGACAAAATAATCAATGAAAACACAACAGAGCTATGCCATACTTAAGATCAAATGGACATAACAGGTACCTACAGAAAATATTATCCAATAGCAAAATACACTTTCTTTCCTGATGCTCTTGGAACATTCACCAAAATAACTCATATATCAGGCCACAAAGTAACTCTTAGCAAATAAAAGTGTTAAATAATGTTTTTGTATCTTTTCAGATCATAATAGGGTGAAATTAGAAATAAACAGTAAGAAAAGGTAGGGAAACTATACAAAAACATAGAGATTGAATAATGCCCCTTTGGATGATATGTATGTCATTGAAGAAATCAGTGGAAAAATTTAAACATTTTTAAACTCAAACTAAAAGAGAAATACAATGTGCCTGTATCTGTGGGGTACATTGAAAGTGGTTCTAAGAGAGAAATATATAGCTGTGAGTGCCTTCAAAAAATCAGAAATAGCTCAAATAAATAACCTAATGATACATCTCAAGGACCTAAAAATGCAAGAAGAAAGTAATCCTGAGGGTAGTGGAAGGAAATATAAATTTCAGAGTTGAACTTAATAAAATAGATAAGAGAAGAACAATACAAAGGATTAATTAAAGAAAGAGCTGGTTTTGTATAAAGACAAACAACACCAATAAACTCTTAGCCCAACTAACAAAAAGGGAGAGAAGACAAACTAATAGAGAAGTAAATCAGGAAATTCAACAAATAACACTGAAATACATTTGATAATTAGGGATCATTTTGAAAACTTGTATTCCAAAAAATTGCAAAATACAGAAAAAAATGGGGACATTTCTAGATTTACAAATATTGAGCCAAGGGATACAGAAAACCTAAACAGACCATTAATAAGCAATGGGATAGAAACAGTAATAAAAAGACTCCCCAAAAAGAAAAGCCAAGGCCCTGATGAATTCACTGTGAATTCTTTAAGACTTGTAGGACAGAACTCACATTGATGGCCAAGAAATTATTTTGTAAAATAGACAGCAAAAGAACATTTTCAAATCCTTTTGGTGAAGTCAGAATCACCCTGAATCCAAACCAGACATGGAATAATCACAGAAAGAAAACTGCAGACCAATATTCTTTTTTTTTTTCAGACCAATATTCTTGATGAGCATATTTGCAAATATTCTTAATCAAATACTTACATAACAAATTCAACAATACTTTAAGTTATCATACAGTATGATCCAACTGGTTTTGTTCCAGGAATTCAAAAATGGCTCAACATACCCAAATTAATAAATGTATTGCACACAGAAAGAGAATGAAAGACAATTGCATGATTATCTCAATAGATGTGTAAAAGTCTGTGATAAATCCAACACCTCTTCATGATAAAAATCATAATGGAATTAGGGATAGAATAAACTGTTCTCTACATTGTAATGGTTATACAGGACAAACCCAAAGATGAATGGAGAAAAATGCAAAGAAATTCATCCAAAATCAGGAACAAGAAGGATGCAAACTCTCTCTACTCCTAATCAGTGCAGTAATTAAAATTTCAGCCAAAGTAAGTAGGTCAAAAAATAAAAAAGGAATATAAATAGGAAATGAAAAATCAAATTATCCCAATTGGCAGATTATATAAACCTGTGCTTTGAAGACCATAAGGGCTTCACCAGAATACTGATAGAGTTGAAAAGCAAATTAATTGGATCCAAGATGGTGAACTAGAGGGAGGCAGCATTTCTTGTAGATCTGGATATTCAAAGCAGAGGATCTATTGTTTGTCTGCGAGGCAGCCATAGCTGCCCACTGATCTACTGTTTACACCCTCTTCATCCACTGCGATCACCTGCCATCTGCCAGCATATTGTCCACCAATTTTTTAAAGTTTATTTTATTTGTTAATTTTTTTATGTGGTGCTGAGGATTGAACCCAGTGCCTCACACATGCTAGACAAGCACTCTGCCACCGAGCCACACACCCAGCCCTCATCAGCCTTTTGAATGAAGATCACTCACTGACTTCCACCTATCATCCTCATTTGCCTGTTTGCATGCCTCTTGCCTGCCCGTCGCCTGTCTTTCATGACCCATCGCTGCCACTGGTGTCCATCTGCTAATGGCTTGCCATTAGCCTGCAGAAAACTAGCAGATCCTCCACTGCCCACTGCCTACTGCTGCTTGAAAGTCCACTGTCACAGTACCCACAGGTTTGGCTACAAGCAGGTGCTGCCATCTTGGGACAGAAGACAGGGCCTGCAGGTTTGCCACTGCCACCACCACCATCTCAGGGTGCAATCGCCTCAGTGTAGGACACCAGCCAGGGATGCAAGGTTGGTTCAACATATAGAAATAAATAAACGTAATTGACCACATGAATAGACTTAAGGATAAGAATCATATGATCATCTCAATAGATGCAGAAAAAGAATCTGACAAAATACAGCACCTCTTCATGCTCAAAACACTAGAAAAACTAGGGATACTAGGAACATACCTCAACATTGGACAGGCTATCTATGCTAAAACCAAGGACAACATCATTCTAAATGGAGCAAAACTGAAACATTCCCTCTAAAACTGGAACAAAACAAGGATGCCTTCTTTCACCACTTCTATTCAACACGGTCCTTGAAAGTCTAGCGAGAGCAATCAGACATGAAAGAAATTAAAGAGATACAAATAGGAAAAGAAAAACTCAAACTATCACTATTTGCCAAAGACATGATTCTATATTTATTTATTTTTTTCACAGAAAATATTTGTTTATTTGTATTAACAAGCAATGTTTATGTTATACAATATATACATATACATAAACATGTACACACACTCATAAAACTCTCCTAAATTATTTTAAGGTCCACTGGACTATAACAGATTTATCAATAGGTCATTTCCAGATCATTGTACACATCTATACATGTACACATACACAAGTAAATAAGTATGAACATATCCAACCTATTTCTACAGTGAGAAACACAGCAAGAAACTCAGGCTTGACAGAGTTTTGGGGGGGGACATTTAAATCTACATATACAATAAAGTCTTAACAAAATGGCTGAATTAAACTATAACTACATAATAAACTTAGTGAGTGAATGGATGAATGACGACATATTGTTGTAATTACTAGTATTATTGACTGAATGATTTAACAGATCTTTTGTGGGGGACAAGCGTGGGTCTTGAAGGGCAAAGCTATTGTGAAGCAGACATTGGGGTCATGGTTCTATGCAGTGGGTGAGCAGCTGGCTTAAGGTAGTTGTCTTAATTTTCTGTAATATTCACCATCAAATCTGCCCCTACTTAAAAAGGTCTCAGTGAATATGTTAGAGGCTTCAGGAGAGAAGGAAAGTCTCTTAACACATTCCAACATTAGAGCCACCCCCCCAAAAGTTTACACTTTTGAAAAATAATTCTAAGACATGATTCTATATTTAGAAGATCCAAAAAATTCCACCAGAAAACTTCTAGAACTAATAAATGAATTCAGAAAAGTAGGAGGAAATAAAATCAACACCCATAAATCAAATACACTTCTATACATCAGTGATGAATCCTCTGAAAAAGAAATTAGGAAAACTACCCCATTTGCAATAGCCTCGAAAAAATAAAATAATTGGGAATCAACCTAACAAAAGAGGTGAAAGACCTCTACAATGAAGACTATAGAACACTAAAGAAAGGAACTGGAGAAGACCCTAGAAGATGGAAAGATCTCCCATGCTCTTGGATAGGCAGAATTAATATTGTCAAAGTGGACATACTACCAAAAGCATTATACAGACTTAATGCAATTCCTATTAAAATCCTACTGACATTATTCATAGAAATTGAAAAGGCCATCATAACATTCATTTGGAAAAATAAGAGACCCAGAATAGTCAAAGCAAGTCCTAGCAAGAAGAGTGAAGCAGGAGGCATCACAATACCAGACCTTAACTATACTACAGAGCAACAGTAACAAAAATAGCATGGTACTGGCACCAAAATAGACATGAAGACCAATGGTACAGAATAGAGGACACAGAGGTAAACCCACATAAATTCAGTCCCCTCATACTAGACGAAGGTGCCAAAAGCATACATTGGAGAAAAGATAGGCTCTTCAACAAGTGGTGCTGGGAAAACTGGAAATCCATATGTAGCAAAATGAAATTAAGCCTCTATCTCTCACCCTGCACAAAACTCAACTCAAAGCAGATCAAGGACCTAGGAATTAGACCAGAGACCCTGTGCCTAATAGAAGAAAAAGCAGGCCCAAATCTTCATCATGTTGGCTTAGAACTGACTTCCTTAACAAGACTCCTAAAGCACAATAAATAAAATCAAGAATCAATAAATGGGATGGATTCAAACTAAAAAGCTTCCTCTCAGAAAAGAAGCAATCAATAATGTGAAAAGAGAGCCTATAGAATAGGAGAAAATCTTTACCACGTGCACATCAGATAGAACACTAATCTCTAGGATATATAAGGAACACAGAAAACTTAACACCCAAACAACAAATAACCCAATCAATAAATGGGTAAGGAACTGAACAGACACTTCCCAGAAGACATGCAACCGATCAACAAATATATGAAAAAAGTGTTCAACATCTCTAGCAATTAGAGAAATGCAAATCAAAACTACTCTAAGATTTCATCTCACTCCAGTAGAATGCCAATTACCAAGAATACAAGCAATAATAAATGTTGGTGAGGATGTAGGGGAAAAGGTACACTCATACATTGCTGGTGGGAATGCAGATTGGTGCAACCATTATTGAAAGCAGTACGGAGATTCCTAAGAAAACTTGGAATGGAACCACCATTTCACTCAGCTATCCCACTCCTCAGTTTATACCCAAAGGACTTAAAATCAGCATACTAGAGTGACACAGCCACATCAATGTTCATAGCAGCTCAATTCATAAGAGCTAAACTATGGAACCAAACTAAATGACCTTCAACAGATGAATGGATAAAGAGAATGTGGCATATATACAAAATGGAACATTACTCAGCCTTAAAGAAGAATGAGATTATGGCATTTGTAGATAAATGGATGGAACTGGAGAATATCATGCTAAATGACATAAGCCAATTTCCAAATACCAAAGGCCAAATATTTTCTCTGATATGCAGGTGCTGATCCATAATGGGGTGGGCCTATAGAAGAATGGAGAAACTTTGGATTGGGCAGAGGGGAGTGAGGAGAGGGCAGAAGGTGTGGGGGTGGTAAGCATGGTGGAATTAGTGGGACATTATTACCCTATGTACATATATGATTGCACGAACATTGTGACTCTGCATCATGTATAGCAGAGAAATGAGAAGTTGTGCTCCATTTGTGTACAATGAGTTAAAATGCATTCTGTTGTCATGTATTACTAATTATAACAAATAAGAAAAGATCCTGACATTTGGGATAACATGAATGAACTCAGTCTCCACTATGCCAAATGAAATTAGCATCAAGGACACAGGAAAGGACCACATGATTTCACTTGTAGATGAAATTTAAAGTAGTTTGAATAAACAGAGACCAAGTAATTCAGGGACTATCAGTAGTGGGGATTGGAGAAAGGGAAAATATCAAAGTAGACTAAATTATACTTACATAGTATGAATTAGTCATGTACAACATGATGATTACTTAACAATGTTGTGTAGTAATTGGAAATTTGCAGAGTGTATGTTTCAGGTGGTCTTACCAAACACACAACTAAATATATAACAGTTCATACGTGAAAGGGTGAACATTATTGACTGCAGTAATAATTTCACTCTGTTCATGTTCATCAAAACATAATTTTGTACATGTCGAATTTATACACTAAAAACAAAAGGATAACAAATTTACAATTTACAGAGAAAATGTGCAATATAAAATCAAGAATGGTACTATTAACCTTGCACTGTGAAATGAAACCTGTAGACTGGGGTAGTAATATATTATTTGCATTATATACATACCCAAAGTACCTAACAACAGGACTCTGGTTTCTCTGAAGAAGCAAAGCATAATTTTGCAACTACTACCATTTTCATTTCTCAAGACTCCCTTCAGACATTTAGTCATCTCCTTTGTACTTACCTATTGTTTTAGTCACCACATGAAATCCATGATTTTGGGGCTCTCTAACTAGATTGTGAGTCTAAGTTTGAAATTATTTCTCTTATTAATACTCAGGCCCATAGCACCTAGCTAGTGTTATATGACATGAGTAGGCATCAATAAATGCTGAGTGAAGAATGTCTTAGTGATTCCTAAAGCTCAATACACCAAACAGATTCTTCTGGGTGAAAGAAATGAGTGTAAAGAAAGTATTGGGAGAAAATATTTTTCTAGTTACTATTCTGACAAAAGAAAGAATTAAGCTAGAATATATAAAGAGTGCAAGAAACTTAACACCAAAACAAAACAAATGCCTCAATCAATAAATGGGCAAATGGAATAAATAAACTTTTCTCAAAAGAAAATATACAGATTACCAACAAATATGTGAAAAAAAATGCTCACTACCTCCAGCCATCAGAGTAATGCAAATCAAAAACTACATTGGGATTTCATTCCACTTCAGTCAGAATGGCACTCAGCAAGAATAAAGATAATAAGCTGGGTACAGTGGCATGTTTGTAATCCCAGTAGTCCCAGAGGCAGAGACAGGAGCATTGCAAGTTCGAGACAAACCTCAGCAATTTAGTGAGACCCTATCTCAAAACAAGAAGGAGCTTGTGTTGTAACTCCATGGTTAAGTACCCCTGGATTCAATTCCCAGTACCAAAACCAACTCACCAAAAAAAACCAAAAAACAAAAAAAGCAAGTAACAATTAATGCTGAGGAGGAGGCAGAGAAAAAGGTACCAAATAGTTTATCGATGGGAATGTAAATTAGTCCAACTGCTATGGAAATCAACATGGAGCTTCCTCAAAAGCCTAGGAATGGAACCTCCATATGACCCAGCCTTTTTATTTATCCAAAAGAACCAAAATCAGCATACTACAAGAAAACACACATATTCATGTTTATGGCAACACAACTCACAATAATTAAGACATAGAACCATCCTAGGGGTTCATTAACAGACTAGTATGTAAAGAAAATGTGTGTATGTATACATACACACACACACACACACACACACACACATACATAGAAGACGGAGTTTTACTTAGTCATAAAGAGGTATGTATTTGTGTCATTTCCTGGTCAATGTATGGAACTGGAGAACAGCATACTACCTGAAATAAGTCAGACTCAGAAAGTGAAGGGTCAAATGTTTTCTCCAGTATGCATATGCTAGAAAGAACAGAAGGAACAACAAAAGTGAACTCTTGAAAATAAGAAGGAGACAGAGTAGAGGAAGTGTTTTGAGAGGTAGGGGGATGGGAAGGCAAGGATAGGTCCTAGGGAATAAACTAGACCAAATTATTCTATGTTCACATAAGAATATGCCACAATGAATCCCACATTTACACATAATTACAATGCACTAGTTTAGAAAAATAATAAAAGAGGGACAACTGGAGAAGAATGTGATCAGTGAGGGAGGAGAGAAGGTAAAGTGGAGGCACTGGGGAAAAGAATATTCAAATTATTTTATATGCATGAGTGGCTATGTCACATGGAATCCTAAGATAATGTACACTTATAATTCACCAATAAGAAGCATTAAAAAGATTTAGTAAACAACTGGTCTCTTCTCATTAAAAATGTCAGTGTCAGGATAGACAAAGAAAGATTACTGAAGATGTCCAGAATAAATATGATTAAATACACATGAAAACAATTCAATGGATTGGATTCTTTATTATAAAAATAGTCTATTGCTGGGCATGGTGGAACTTGCCTGTAACCCCAGAGACTTGGGAGGCTGAGGCAGGAGAATCACAAGTACAAAGCCTGCCTCAGCAACTTAGCAAGGCCCTAAGCAACTTAGTGAGACCCTTTCTCAAACTAAAACAACAAACAAAGAGCTGGGGATACAGCTCAGGGTTTAAGTACCCCTGGGTTCAATCCCCAATTTAAAAAAAAATGCTATAAAGAGATCATTGTGGGGGTGAGGCTGTAGCTCAGTGGCAGAGCATTTGCTTAGCACATGTGAGGCACTGGGTTCAATCCTTAGCATGTCATAAAAATAAACAAATAAAATAAAGGCATGCTATACATCTACAACCACAAAAAAATGTTTTAAATAAATTTAAAACAATTTTTAAAAAACAGATTATTGGGACAAGTGGGCAAATTTACATGTAGAGTATATATGAAAACTTTGCATTTTCTCATTGCTAAATTTCCTCAGTTTAGTAATTAAACAAGGTTTAAAAATACATTAGTTTTTTCTTTGTAGGGTAACACACATAATTAGGATAAAACTTTCAAAACACTTGAATATTAAATGATTCAGTATTAAGAAGAAAAATATTAAGAATATAAAATATGGATAGGAATATCAGTATATGATAGTGTGGAGGAAAACAGATATTGGCAGTGAGATAGAACAATAAAGGAAGTAAGGAGAAAGGCAAACATGAAACCAATGGCAAAACGTATAAGTAACTGGTGAATTTAGGGAAAATACATGAGTTTTAACTATACCACTGTTATAAAAATTTTCTGTAAATTTTATTTCCTTAAAACTATAAAGTAAAAATTAAAAAGAATACATAACAGATAGATTCTAATTCAAGAAGACAGGAGCTATTTTTGTAACATTAACAGCAACTAGGAATTGTTGTTTTCCTCTATTATGAAAACTTATTTTAATGACTGCAAAATTACAGTCTTACCATGACAAGAAATGGAGTAGAGTGGAATTAATAGGCAGTCTCATCACATTCTGGAAAACATTTCAAAAGCAATTGCAAAATCAATCACAAAAGGATAATGAGAAAACACTATATTTGCTCAAAGATTGGTTATTACCCCTCAATTCTCCCTTTTAAGAGAGGATAGCATTAGAGTGCTGAACACCAATGAAATTATCAGCTGTATATTAGTCTTTCTATTTGTCTTCAAACAATCTTGAAATTGCCTCTAGGTATTGTGCTCTTTCTTTGCTGAGAGGAGCAAACAGGAAATGCAGAAGTATAACCCTCCAGTAATCTGATAGCATGACCAGGAAGAGACAAGTGTGCCATGGTCAGCCTCAACATCTAAGCTGGATAATTCAGGATAGTGACATACAGCTTTCTCTATTAGTATCTTTTTTAAGTGGCTTTAATGGGTTATGTTATGTTAGAAGCATGTTGACTTGATACTCTACACAGGATAGTTTAAAAAGGTGCTTCTCATCATGTACAACCACAAGACTGGGATCCTAATTAGAATAAGATATACTCCATGTTGGTATAAATATGTCAAAATACACTCAACTATCATATATATATCTAAAAAAACAAAATTTAAAAATAAAATATATTGCTCAAAAAATAAAAAGGTGCTTTTGCTTCTGATAAAATAACTAGGAAATCATGTACAATTTTATGATCAACATTAAACATCATTTCCTTAGATTTGCTACTGTAGAGTCAACGCTGAATAGCAAGATTTCAAAGACCCATAGAGTAATTCTCCAAGGAAAAGAGAATATTTTTATTGCAAGGGAAAACACACAAAGCTACAAACTATACTCTCCACTTTCCATCCAATGTTCAGGAAATGTTTGAAATCTTTTTCCAATGTTTTCCTTCCTGCTGTCAAAGATAATGTCATAATTCATGATACACACATGCCCTTACCCCTAAACACATTTTTCTTGCCCACCCCATCACCTTGATCCTCAGGTTGTCCTTCACTTTCCTTTTCCTGAACAGGTGTACTATCCTGACTTTCACTTGGTGTCACATCTTATTGAGATGGTTCATTACCAGACGGCTGAACCTGTTAGAGAATGTGTGTATAAATGAAAAGTTTGGTTGATAATACAAATACTAACTTAAATATGCATAATACATTGATATAAGTAAACTGAATAAAGGCTAAATACTTTTTAAACATGATTCTATATATTTATTGTTAACAAAGCTGCTCTTCCCATTGTGGGGTCACTCCACGAGAGTTAACTGTAATGATTTTGTAATGGATTTTAACTTATGTTGGGATGAATGTGTGCAATCTATTGTTAGTAAATATCAAAGGAAGTCATCAGGCATATTTCCTGGGAATATAAGAGCATCCACTGAGGCCAGAGCAGAACAGAACCTCCTGAATCAATGCTTCCTTCAGAAGAGCAATTGTCACCCTTTATGAACATGGAAGAATATTACCAGTATATTGAAATATTCAACATTTTCTCAGAAGTAAGTTTCTGTTACAGAAAATACCAAATATGGAAGTACTCACAATGACAGGCTCAGCAGGCTGAGTAGATTCTTGTTAATCTTTTCTTCCTCTAGATTTAATTTGTGGTCTTCCTTGTCTTCTCATACTTTACACTGAAAGTTAAAAAAATGGGATTTGAAATGTGTTTAAGAGGAAAGCATATTTGACTATTTCCAGTGCACCTAGTTAATGTATAATTTTTTTAAATGTAAAAAAAAATCTTTCAAAGTAAGTCCCAGAGTAAGTGTAATTCACAATGCTTCCCCAGTGTTTACAGAACCTTTATTTTTTGCATGCAGGCAGAGAAATTGCTTTAAGGCATACGGCAAAAGACAATATATTTTTGATGAGGATTGTTCAGACAAGTGTCTTTCCCATAATGGAGACACATAGGAAAATACTCCTGGAGAATTAAAATTCAAGTGATTACTCCTTCTGACACACTCCCAGCAACTAGGTCCATTTGCTCCTAAAATAATACTTTTCTGGAATCCACAGCCTCCTTAATTCCCTCCCACACCATTTTGGTACCATCCATAGCACAGTTGAGATGTTGAGATACAGATTGCTAGGTATGCCACACACTAGTGCTCAGCACATCTCAGGGATGCAGTCACTACCACCACTGTTCCCACATTTCCAGGCCCTTTCCTCACTGCCTGCACTGCTCCCTGCCAGAGTTCTGATGGAGGTCTCTAAGATGTGGGCCTGGCAGACGCCTCCAGGATTCATATAACTCCATCACCACCCCCAGCACTCACCCCATGTATAGACAGCCATCCTCACCACAAGCTGCCTTTCTCCCGCCTCCCTGATGCTCCACTATCACAAACACCCAGGGCCTATGGTGGTGGCGCCAACTGTGAGAAGGACGATGACCTCCATACCCCCTCTAGGGAACCCTGAGCCCGACCTGCTGCAAGTCCTCTGCCTTCTCTTTACACTCCCGCTCAACTGGACTTTGGACAGAGCTGATGTAAGGACCTACCTCCTCACGCTCAGAAGAAAGAAGATTGCTGAAAGAAGGAAGGTACCACTCGCCTCGTTATAGCTCTACGCACATCTCAGTAGACAATAGTGCACATGCGCAGTAACTGACAAACAGAAGGGAGCATGCGCACTGAATTAGGCACCCTTGGTGAGGGCTGGGCTTTGGTCATTTCCTTCTTCAGCAGAGACATCCTGTCTTGCGGGAGATCCTTGTGCAGCCCTTTTTTCCCCTTGCCAGAACTTACTTTCTCCACCAGGAACTTTGAGAATAGATAGCCCTAACTTATCCTTAGGGAAAAATGTGTTTCAGAAAGACCTGCTGTGAAGTAGTAATTATTAAGGAACTTAATACATTGTGTCTTGTTTTGGTTTTTGTTTGTTTTGCTCTACTAGTAATTGAATAGGCGGGCACTCAAATGCTGATTCACATCCCAGCCCTTTTTAATTTTCTTTTGAAACAGCTTCCAATGAAGTGAGGCTGGCCTTGAAGTTGCAATTTTCGTGCCTCAAATTCCTGAGTCATTGGGATTACAGGTATGTGCCAACTTGCCTGTATTTTTCTAAGTGTTTTTTGTTTTGTTTTGTGTTGTTTTTGGTACCAGGGATTGGACCCAGTGACCCTTAACCACTGAGCCTCATTCCCAGGACCTCGTTTTTGAGACAGGGTCTCATTAAGTTGCTTGGGGCCTTGATAAATTGCTGAGGCTGGCTCTGAACTTGAAATCCTCCTGCCTCAGACTCCAGAACCATTGGAATGACACGTGTGTGCCACTATGCCTGAATTCTAAGTATTTTGAACAGAATTCCATTTTTACTGATGCTTTTCTTTTTTCCTTTCTTTTTTTTTTTTTGTCATGATTTAAATGTCTTCTTTGACTCCTATAGAATCAATGCATTCAGACTTATTCCCTTTGGGGAGTACATTGTGTACATTTACCAGAAAGTCAAAGGTGGACTGTTTTCTGTGATATGTGGGTGTGTAGTCTCTCTTGTGCCAGGCTAGCTCATATGTGGGGTAAGGGTGCAGAGTCAAAACCCAGACTCCAGGAGTTGGGTGGAAGTATGCTTGTGGCCAGCAGCCTGCAAACTCATTTATTGTGGGAACAGCTATACACTTTATAGGTTTCTTGCCCAATCAGAATGTGCCATGGGGAATCAGACCACCTGGTTCCTATACCGGTTCCCTTGGTAACACTGAGTAAACTTGGGGCAGTTGTTTCCTTTCCTAGGTAGGAGAAGCAGAATGCTCCTCCCTGCAAGTTCTCCTTACACACTTGAGACATTCACTGCTGCCAGTCAAGAACTAGGATTTCTCCCAACAACTATCAGTAAGAGTTTCATGCTTATAGCAAAGAATTAAATCTGATCCTTACTATCTGGTATTCTGCCAGTACTTCTGCTTGATAAGGGATTATTGGAAAACAAGTCACAGAATTTGAAGATAAACTTGATTCTCCTTAGCTATTCAATACTTTTCACAGAACCCAAGGACTCACTGCAAAACATTTTTGCAAGTTGGAATACTTATATTGAATCCAGGAACAATACATTTTAGACTGGTTTAGAGTGGCTGGTAGCTTATTTTAAAGGAAAGGAAAAACAACTGAGCATGAGTTTTCTGTCTTTAGAACAGTTTGTGGAAAAATGGTATAAAAGCATTCTAAGAATTTCATACCTATTAAATATTTTCTAATACAAAGTTTACATCAAAATGTTTTCTTTGATATTGGTTTACAGCATGTCTTGGGGTCTATGCACTTGGGTAGTATTGAAGTGTTTCAAATACTATAAAACTTATTGACTTTCAATTTTTTATAGATTACTGGGGTCCTAAAAGACCATGCATGTTTAGAGGGGAAAAAAATCCTGGGAATAAAATGATGCACTATAAAATATAGAAATATGTTTACCAAAACTAGTGCAGCCATCATATAAAATTTCAGTATCTATTTGATGGGAATCCCTAGTTTACATTTTATTGTTATTGTTCATTAGACTGAGTTTTTGTGAATGCAGACATTTTTTGCCCACTTGAAAACATTGAAAAAGACATGCAATTTTTAGCTCTATAGTGACTAATGAACTAATGGGTATATATTTGTATTTGGCAAGTGGAGATCTCTCTCTCTCTTTCTCTCTCTCTCTCCCTCTCTCTCTCTCTCTCTCTCTCTCTCTCTCTCTCTCTCTCTCTCTGTGTGCCTGCTTTCTGATCATCATGTGAGCTGCTTCCCTCCACTATACTTTTCTTCACCATTTGAGCCCCAAGGAATGGTGCCAGTCATCTATGGACTGGGACCGCTGAAACCATGAGTCCCTAAATAAACTTTTCCTCCTCTATGATTGTTCTGCTCAGGTCTTTAAGTCACAGTATCAAAAAAGCTGAGTAAAACAGACCATAAAACAAAAATAAGCCAGTTGTTAAGGTAAAATCATTTTCTTTCTTTTTTTTTAGAGACTTTAAATAATTCATCTATTTCTTTTTAAATTAAAAATCATAAATTTACATAGGGCAATGTTGTTTGATTCATTCTGTTATATTTTTCCCTTACCCCACCCCTCTTTTCCCTCTATACAGTCCCTCCATCCTCCATTCTTACCACCTCCTTATCCCTAACCCTAAACCTAACCCTAACCCTAATGCTAACCCCTCCTACCCCCCCATTATATGTCCTCCTCTGTTTATCAGCGAGAACATTCGTCCTTTAGTTTTTTGAGATTGGCTTATCTCACTTACCATGATATTCTCCAATTTCATCCATTTGACTGAAAATGCCATAATTTTATCATTCTTCATGGTGGAGTAATATTCCACTGTATATATATGCCACAGTTTCTTTATCCATTCATCAACTGAAGGGCATCTAGGTTGGTTCCACAATCTGGCTATGCTGAATTGAGCAGCTATGAACATTGATGTGGCTGTATCTCTGTAGTATGCTGATTTTAAGGCCTTTGGGTATAGGGCAAGGAGTGGGATAGCTGGGTCAAATGGTGGTTCCATTCCAAGCTTTATGAGGAATCACTGTACTGCTTTCCAGAGTGGCTGCACTAATTTGCAACCCCACCAGCAATGTATGAGTGTACCTTTTTCCCCACATCCTCGCCAACACCTATTGTTGCTTGAGTCCTTGATAATTGCCATTCTAATTGGGGTGAGATGAAATCTTAGGGTGGTTTTGATTTGCATTTCTCTTATTACTAGAGATGTTGAACATTTTTTCATATATCTGTTGATTGCTTGTACATCTTCTTCTGTGAAGTGTCTGTACATTTCCTTAGCCCATTTGTTGACTTGATTATTTGTATTCTTGCTGTAGAGTTTTTTGAGTTCTTTATAGATTCTGGAAATTAGCACTCTATCTGAAGTATGAGTGGCAAAGATATTCTCCCACTCTATAGGCTCTCTCTTCACATTTCTGATAGTTTCCTTTGCTGAGAGAAATCTTTTTAGTTTTAATCTATCCCAGTGGTTGATTCTAGCTTTTATTTCTTGTGCTATGGGAGTCCTGTTAAGGAAGTCTGATCCTAAGCCAACAAGTCGAAGGTTAGGACCTACTTTTTCTTCTCTAAGAGGCAGGGTCTCTGGTCTGATTCTGAGGTCCTTGATGTATTTTGAGTTGAGTTTTGTGCAGGGTGAGAGATAGGGGTTTAATTTCATTCTGTTGCATATGGTTTACCAGTTTTCCCAGCACCATTTGTTGAAGAGGCTATCTTTTCTCCATTGCATACTTTTGGCACCTTTGTCTAGTATGAGAAAATGGTATTTATTTGGGTTTGTGTCCATGTCCTCTATTCTGTACCATTGATCTACCTGTCTATTTTGGTACCAATATCATGCTGTTTTTGTTACTATTGCTTTGTAATAGAGTTGAAGATCTGGTATTGCAATACCCCCTGCTTCGCTCTTTCTACTGAGAATTGCTTTAGCTATTCTGGGTTTCTTATTCTTCCAGATGAATTTCATGATTGCTTGCTCTATTTCTGTAAGGTACACCATTGGGATTTTAATTGGAATTGCATTGAATCTGTATAGCACTTTTGGGAGTATGGCCATTTTGACAATATTAATTCTGCCTATCCAAGAACATGGGAGAGCTTTCAATCTTCTAAGAATTTCCTGAATTTCCTTCTTTAGTGTTCTGTAGTTCTCATTGTAGAGGTCTTTCACCTCTTTCGTAAGATTGATTCCCAAGTATTTTATTTTCTTCGACGCTATTGTGAATGGGGTAGTTTTCCTAATTTCTCTTTCTGAAGATTCATCACTTATGTATAAGAATGCATTCGATTTATGAACATTGATCTTGTAACCTGCTACTTTACTGAATTCACGTATGAGTTCTAAGAGTTTTCTGGTGGAATTTCCAGGTTCCTATAAATATATAATCATGTCATCAGTGAACAGGGATAGTTTAAGTTTTTCTTTTCCAATTCGTATCCCTTTAATTCCTTTGGTTTGTCTAATTGCTCTGGCTACAGTCTCAAGAACGATGTTGAATAGAAGTGGTGAAAGAGGGCATCCCTGCCTTGTTCCAATTTTTAGGGGGAATGCTTTCAGTTTTTCACCATTTAGAATGATATTGGCCAGGGCTTAGCGTAGACAGGCTTTACAATGTTAAGAAATGTTCCCACTACCCCAATTTTTTCTAGTGTTTTGAGCATGAAGAGATGTTGTATTTTATCAAATGCTTTTTCTGCATCCACTGAAATAACCATGTGATTCTTAACTTTTAGTCTGTTGATATGGTGAATGACATTGATTGATTTCCGGATGTTGAACCAACCTTGCATCCCTGGGATAAAACCCACTTGATCATGGTGCACTATCTTTTTAATATATTTTTGTATGCAATTTGCTAAAATTTTGTTGAGAATTTTTGTGTCGATGTTCATTAAGGATATTGGTCTGAAATTTTCTTTCCTCGATGTGTCTCTGTCTGGTTTAGGTATCAGGGTGATATTGGCTTCATAGAATGAGTTTGGGAGGGTTCCCTCCTCTTCTATTTTATGGAATACTTTGAGGAGTATTGGAATGAGCTCTTCTTTAAAGGTTTTGTAGAACTTGGCCAAGAACCCATCTGGTCCCGGAATTTTTCTTTGTTGGTAGGATTTTGATGACCTCTTCTATTTCATTGCTTGAAATTGATTTATTTAAGTTGTGTATGTCCTCCTCATTCAGTTTAGGTAATTCATATGTCTCTAGAAACTTGTCGATGTCTTCAAGATTTTCTGTTTTGTTGGAGTATAGATTTTCAAAATAGCTTCTAATTATGTTTTGTATTTCACTCGTGTCTAGTGTGATATTTCCTTGTTCATTCCGAATTTTAGTAATTTGAGTTTTCTCCCTCTTTCTCTTTGTTAGTGTGGCTAGGGTTTATCAATTTTGTTTATTTTTTCAAAGAACCAACTATTTATTTTGTTAAACTTTCTGATTATTTCTTTTGTTTCAATTTCATTGATTTCAGCTCTGATTTTAACTATTTCCTGTCTTCTACTACTTTTGGTGTTTGTCTGCTCTTCTTTTTCTAGGGCTTTGAGCTGTAGTGTTAAGTCGTTTATTTGTTGATTTCTACTTCTTTTCTTGAATGCACACAATGAAATAAATCTTCCTCTAAGTACTGCTTCCATAGTGTCCCAGAGATTTTGATATGATGTGTCTTTATGCTTGTTTACTTCTAAGAATTTTTTTATTTACCTCCTGATGTCTTCTGTTATCCATTCATCATATAATAGAGTATTGTTTAATCTCCAGGTATTGGAGAAGTTTCTGTTTTTTATTCTGTCATTTATTTCTAATTTCAATCCATTGTGATCTCATAGAGTACAAGGTAGTATCTCTGTCTTCCTGTATTTGCTAACAGTAGCTTTGTGGCATAAAACATGGTCTATTTTAGAGAAGGATCCATGAGCTGCTGAGAAGAAAGTGTATTCATTCTTTGTTGGATGGTATATTCTATATATGTCCGTTAAATCTAAATGGTTGATTGTGTTATTGAGATCTATGTTTTCTTTATTCAATTTTTGTTTGGATTATCTATCCAGCAGTGCAAGAGGTGTGTTAAAATCACCTAGTATTATTGTGTTGTGGTCTATTTGATTTCTGGAATTGAGAAGGATTTGTTTGATGTACATGGATGAGCCAATGTTCAGGGCATAGATATTTATGATTGTTATGTCTTGCTGATTTATGCTTCCCTTAAGCTGTATGTAATGTCCTTCTTTCTCCCTTTTGACTAGTTTTGGCTTGAAGTCCATATTATCTGAAATGAGGATGGATACTCCAGCTTTTTTGCTGTGTCTGTGTGCATGGTATGTTTTTTCCCATCCTTTCACCTTTAGTCTATGGGTATCTCTTTCTATGAGATGAGTCTCTTGCAGGCAGCATATTGTTGGATTTTTCTTTTTAATCCAATCTGCCACTCTATGTTTTTTGATTGATGAGTTCAGGCCATTAACATTCAGGGTTATTATTGTGATATGATTTGTATTCCCAGTCATTTGACTCATTTTTGTTTTTTGACATGATTTGGTTTCTCCTTTATTTGGCTATTCCTTTAGGCTCGTTCCTCCTGTTGCTGATTTGCATTGTTGTTTTTCATCTCTTCTTCATGGAGTATTTTGCTGAGAATGTTCTGTAATGCTGGCTTTCTTTTTGTAAATTCCTTTAGCTTTTGTTTATCATGGAAGGATCTTATTTCATCATCAAATCTGAAAGTAAGTTTTGCTGGGTATAAGATTCTTGGTTGGCATCCATTTTCTTTCAGGGCTTGGTAAATGTTGTTCCATGCCCTTCTAGCTTTTAGGATCTGGATTAAAAAATCTGCTGATATTCTTATTGGTTTCCCCCTGAATGTAATTTGATTCTTTTCTCTCGCAGCCTTTAAAATTCTGTCTTTATTTTGTATGTTAGGTATTTTCATAATAATGTGCCTTGGTGTGGGTCTGTTGTAATTTTGTATATTTGGAGTCCTATAAGCCTCTTGTACTTGTTTTTCCATTTCATTCTTCAGATTTGGGAAATTTTCTGATATTATTTCATTGAATAGATTGTTCATTCCTTTGGTTTGTTTTTCTAAGTCTTCCTCAATCCCAATAATTCTTAAATTTGGCCTTTTCATGATATCCCATAATTCTTGTAGATTCTGTTCATGATTTCTTACCATCTTTTCTGTTTGGTCAACTTTGTTTTCAAGATTAAATATTTTTTCTTCAATATCTGAGGTTCTGTCTTCCAGGTGTTCTATCCTATTGGTTATGCTTTTTATGGAGTTTTTAACTTGGTTTATTGTTTCCTTCATTTCAAGAATTTCTGTTTGGTTTTTTTTTCAGTATCTCTAACTCTTTATTGAAATGATCTCTTGATTCCCGTATTTGCTCTTTTAAGTGTTGATTGGTGCGATCATTTAATGCCTGCATTTGCTCTTTCATTTCCTCCTTCAATGCCTGCATTTGCTCTTTCATCTCCTCGTTTGCTTCCCTGATTGTTTTAATTATGTACATTCTGAACTCCCTTTCTGACATTTCTTCTGCTGTGCTGTCATTGGGTTTTATTGATATAGTATCTAGGTTTGTTTGGGACATTTTCTTCCCTTGTTTTCTCATATTGGTCAGATGTCAGTGGGACTCCGTGATATGCAGATTTCCTCTATTGGCTTATAGTGTCCTGTCAGATTTCCAGTGTATCACCTCCCAGCCTTCAGTAGCCTGAATTCTTGGAGGAACTTGATAATGCAGTGCTTCTGAAGAAAGCTGCCCCTAGCCCGCTACTGGTTCCAGGGCTTGGAGCTGGCTCTGTGTGGAAAGGCTGTCTCTGGGGGACCTGTTCCGAGAAGCTGGCCGAGTGGGAGGAGCCCACGGCCAGAGTGCCCAGGGCTGCCTAGAGAAGACTCTAGCTGCCCTGCCCTACTCTAATAAGCCTACCAAATCCGGGCCTGCCATCCGGGCCGAGCCTCACCAGGTGGGGGAGACTCACCCCGTGGCTCTATTTTAGTCCGAGTCTCAATGCCTCCCCTTCTTGAATCCTGGGTTCTGGAGCGACTGGAGATGCAGTCACCCTCTAGTCTACCATCTTGGATCACCCCATGGAAAAAGCCTGCAGCCAGATGGGGCAGGTCCGCCTGGAGAGGTCTCTGGCTGCCCTGCCCTGGTCCCAGAGGCTGCTTGTGGGTCGGAGGTCTCTGCTGGTTTGGGGACTTGTGGCTGGCTCTGTGTAGAAAGGCTCTCACTGGGCGGTCTGCTCCAAGAAGCTAGCCTGAAAGGCACTTCCCGCCAGTGGGAGCCAGGCTGCTTGGGGAAGTCCCTGGCTGCCCTGTCTTGGTCCCTGATGCAACCTGCAGGCTGGAGCTCGCCAAGCTGGCTCAGGGACTTGGAGCTGGTTCTGTGTAGAAATGCTCTCACTGGGAGTCCTGCTCCACAAAGCTGGAGAATCTGGCCCTGTGGGAGGAGCCCACCACCAGAGTGCTCAGGGCTGCCTGGGGGAGACTCTATCTGCCCTACCCTACTCTAATAAGCCGCTCAAATCCGGGCCTGTTGCCGGGCCCAGCTTCACCGGGTGGGGGAGACTCACCCTGTGGTTCTAATTTAGTTCGAGTCTCTCAATGCCTCCCCTTCTTGAATCCTGGGTTCTGGATCGACTGGAGATGCAGTCACCCTCTAGTCCAGCATCTTGGATCGCCCCATAATTTGGTTTTAATGTAAGCAAGTTGTGAGATATCTGTAGTGACACACTTCAAGCAAGTAACTTGCAGAGACGAGAAGAATTGCCTGACACATGATCCTGTGTTATTTAGCTTTTTGTCACTGTGATCAAAATACCCAAGAAGGACAACTTTGAGTACAAAAGGGTTATTTTGGCTCATGGTTTCAGAGGTTCAGTCTATGGTGAGCAGACACCATTGCTCTGGGTCTAAGGTGAGCAGAACATCATGGTAGAAGGGCATGGTGGCGGAGGTTTGCATTTTTCATGGTGGCCTGGAAATAGAATAAGGGGAAAGGGCTATGGGGATATGATCCCTTTCTGGGCATCCCTGGTGACCCATCTCCTCTAGCCATGTCCCATGTTCCTATAGTTACCACCCAGTTAGTCCATTCAAACTGATTAGGTTATTAGTCTCATAATCAAATTGTTTTACCCCTGAATATCCTCTCATTAACACCAGAGCATTTGGGGACACTTCATGTTGGAACCATAACAAGGTCAGTAGGGAGGCCTGGGGGCACAGGTCTCAGGGGATGCCAATCCTGCTCTGCCACCTTGTTCAGTGCAGAAAATTCTCCCTGTGGTCCCATCTCCTTGTTCTCTGTGCTTCCTAGCCAACATAAATAGAGCAATGCTCCCCAACCAGGCCCTTCCCACACAAAAGGATCTCAAGGCAGCATTCTCTAGCAGGAGATAAATTGAGCTCATCCACAGAGCATATTTTATGATGCCCACTCACAGCAGGAGATAAATTTCATGTGGAATGAAGTACACACAGAGGAAGTGCTGGGAATGCTCTGATGAATCTTCCTGACCTTGAGAAATGGTAGAGCACTGAAGGTGGTCATGGGCATTCTCAGCAACATGAAGAAGCATTCTTGAGGCATGAAGGTGGTATTCTATGCAGAGAGGGTTGTATTAGGGGCTATATTAGGGTCTGTGGAAACTGGTCTGGGAAAGAACCAGGTTTTACAAAGGCGGGTCCTGTCTGACAGCTGGAAGCGCTCCCTGTGAGCTGGGAAGAGCCCCTGGAGTGTTTTAGGAAGAAATATCATCACAAAAGTTGTGTTTGGGGGTGATGGCATTTCAGGGGCAGAGTGGAACTGAGGGAGCAGGACAGAGCAATAGTTACCACACACAAGGAACATGAACCAAGGCTGTACAAGGAGATAAATCTATTCCAGGTTGCATCTCCGTGGAAGTCCAGGAGTTGAGGAGATGCCCATTCTGCCTGCCCATCATGGGTGGCTGTGGAAAGGGCAGAACAAGAGTAAAAGATATGAACCCTTCTTAGGCATGCCTTTAGTGACCCACCTCCTCTAGTTATGCCCCACCTTCCTGGTTAACTAGTTAACACCTACTTAACAACTAGTTAGTCCATTCAAATTAGGATGAACTTATTAGGATACAACTCTCACAATCCAATCATTTCACCTCTGAACATTCTTGCATTAATACAGGAGATTTGGGTGGACACCTAACATACATACCAATACTGGTGATGTAACAAGTCCTGTGATATGAACTCTGAACTTTTTACCCTGCCTTGCCCAAACCTGCACTTGAGTTGTTTGCATATACCACTCATTTTCCCAAATCTAAATCGCTTTCCTTATCCTTCTTCACCTACTCCCACCATCAAATCAAGGTGTTATACAGACTAATTACTGTTTATAAACTATAAAGCTCTGGTTGTAGCCAGGGTTGCTTGCCTGGGGTCCTTAAATGGAAGAAAGGAACCTGGGGGACATGGGAGGGTCATTTTCTGGTGAAGGGAGAACCAATGAACATGGGGTACCAGGGCACAGAAAAGGCATGGGAACCACTGGCAGCCATACCAAGTCCCATATTTTCTACATTTCCTGTTAATGATGAAATGAATTGCTACAAATGTATGGCTTAAAGCAATGCAAATTTCTCATCTTACAGTTTTGGAGTCAGGAGTTCAAAATCAGTCTCTCTGAACTGAAATCAAGGTGCCAGCATGACTGATTCCTCCCAGGTACTCTAAGGAGATCCCTTACCTCCTTTCCAATTTCCAGAGGCACTGATGTCCTCTGCTCTGTGGCCCCTCCTGTCTTCACCATATATGACTTCAGTCTCTTGTGCCATCATCATTCAGCCTTCTCTCTGATCTCACCCTCTGCACCCAATTAATAAGAGCATTTGCAATTATGTTAGGCCCAGGATAACCTGGGATAATTTTCCACCTCAAGATCCTTAATTCCATCTGCAGAGTCCCTTTTGCCATGTAGGGTCACAGATTCACAGGTATGGGGGATTAGGAGGAGGCATATAAGGGACATTTTTATTCAGTTGACAATAGTTATTAAATAAGAAAAAGATGTTTATGACTTTGTACATGGAACTAATAATGGATCTGTACCTTGGTTGATTTCCACAAACTCTGACTTGGAGTGTCTTGGAGACATTTCTGAGACTCCATTGCAGTCAAATGAGTGTCACTCTCTTTAGCTTCTTTCCACCTGGCCGCAAAGTACTTAGCTTGCTTGTCTGGCCCCTGTGTTTCTGAAGAACGAGCTTTGGGATCATTGTGTTAATGTTCAGGTTACTGTGGCAAGGGAGGTGGTTTGGGGCCTCTCCTTCCTGCTTTCTCCATGTGGCTTATAGGATATAGCTTGGCTCTTCCTCCCATGTCCACACCTTGCTCTTGCAGGAAAGGAGGGTGTTGGTGGAAGCTTTGCTCTCTACTCCCCACTCCCATGCTGTTCAGCTAACCTCTGGCTCCTTCCTCCTTGATTCCTTCCACTCTACCAGGTTGAGGATCTTCTTTTTCTCTCCTTATTTCTCAAAGTCACTGACTTCAGAACTCCAGTGAAACTCTTGCAGATAAGGAGAGAGAAGTGAATGAATGAAAATCTATGTGTCCCCACCATCCCTAAGTGTGGCACATGCAGAACACTTTCTCAGTGATTCCTGAACCACTGGCCTCTGGGGCTCTGAGACATCATGTCACTACCTGTGCAGCAACTCCAAAGACCCTTCTGCTCCTGCTGTGTCCCCATGAAGGCAAGAAGCCTCTTAACTTGTCTTGGTAACTGTTATCCTCCAAAATGAGAGGCTCCAAGTATCAGGGCCCACAGGAGGGCTGCTTGCTCCAATAGTTTAGATGTTATGGAAATAGGTCATGCAGTACACACTGAGATGGTTTTGTGTGTGTGAGTATAGGGGTGTGTGTGTGTGTGTGTGTGTGTGTGTGTGTGTGCGTGCATGAGCATATTGAGCATATGTATGTAAGTATGTACATATGTGTAACTAAAGGTGTGTGCATGGGTGTGCAGGTTTTATGTGTGTATAGATACATATGCTCAAATCTCTGCAAATGTATACATGTACATGTGCATATGCATGCCCATGAGCATTGAGTTTATGTGTGTGCATATGACCTGGAGAGTGCATATCCCCTCTTGGCAGGTTTGGGACTCTTCATAACCCTGGACCTCCTGGCACCCAGCACCAGCAACACCTGTCCCATGTCTGTTGCTCTATCTGATTGACTCACCAGGTTCCATCCTATTTCTAGGACTCATTCAACCACACAACCTCTGTCAGGAGTTCAGTGCTGTGTGATCCCATACACAATTTGGGAGAATTTTGTGACTAATCAGGTCAGCCTACCACTTGCTCTGATGAGATATATGTAAACGAGTAAGTGCCTTGACATAAATTCACATATTTCAAAGGCATTGCTTTTAGAATAATGAGTTTTGTCTGCTCTCTATCCTGACCTTAAGGAATAGGCAATTATGTTGAAAGTATTCATTAAATTGAAAAACACTGGGGCCAAGTTACTGTCCATTTTGAGGATGTGCCCACCCCATGGTTCTGTCTCATGCTGTCTTTGGAAGAAGGGTTTATTTTGTACATGGCTAAAACAGGTCAGTGTGTTTAACTAACCAAGGACATATTTTGCTGCAATTCTTTCTTACTGAAAACAAGGGAGAATGTTGCCTATGGCCAGGATGAGTTCTGTTAAACCTACCCTGGTAGAAGCCTACCTCATGTTTGAACATAGCCATTGCTCCTCTGCCACTTAGGCTTATTTTAAAATGGATATGGTTTCTTTATTTCTCCCTCTGTCCCTCAGTGACCAGGGTGGGGGAACAGAATTACCCTTTTCCCATCCTAGGCCACAAATTTTCTGTCTTTGAGTGCACAACCACCACAGAAACCAAGTAATTCAGGGGTGGCAGCAGAAGATCTAAGAAATAGCCATCTCCCAAATTAACAAACGAATCACAACCCCCAACAGGAAACACCTGGAATTAATCACTTCTTTAAAAACCCTCTGTTCTCCTGGATGGGTGGAATCACAGCCTCTGGGATGGAATCCCCTGTGCTTCTCCTTTGCTAGCAAAGCAATAAGTCTTCCCCCTGCCTCAAAACCGTGCCATCGTTATTGAATTGCAATTACGGACAAGGACCAAGTTTTCAGTAACAAGGGGACTTTTCTCATGAACCATGGCTTCCTTGGTGGGCCACCCACTGTTGTCTGGAGCAGGGGTATCTTTAGCAGTGTTACTATCCTCCTTATCTGTGCTCCAGGGCTACTGGATCATCTGGTGTAGAAAGTGGCATTCTTCTCTCCTTGTAGCTGCTTTGTGGTGCAGGGGATGAGGGAAAGGAAAAGAAATAAAAGATCCTAAACAGCTCACATCTTCTGGGACTTGCATTTACTCAGCCCTTTCATCTCTGGATATCCAGGAGTTTTATTATCTCATTAACCCTCAGAATCCCCAGAGAACAGGCCAACCTTAGCAAGTCAGTTGGGAGTGGCTGTTAGGAGGGTCCCCGGTCATGCACAGACTCAGGCTTCTGGACCTCCTGCTCTATACACATCCTGTACCTCCTCACACATCTGTCTGGATCAGGCTGTGCCTCCCACCCAGTGTGCACAGCTGAAGAGTTCTCACCCTTGTCTCCCTTTTTGGCCCTTCTCCTTTGGCCAGACCAGGGGTTAAGATAGTATGCCTATTCTTTCCTTCCCTTCCATGTGACCTTGGAGGCACTGTACTGGAGATGAGGGGCAAGAAGTGACCTTCCATTGCATCCAGCCATGGAGACAGGGTGGAGTACCATAGCTTCTGTCACTTTTGCTATGTAGCAGCCCAAATGAAGGACTGACTCCTCTCCTGCCACAGCCCTCCAGTGTTTCCCTAGGTGTGCAGAATCCCCCTACCAGTGGGCATTCTCATGATGCATGGAAGGGTGAGGCGGGGTGTATCATCTTTTCCTCTGCAAATCAGCCACCTACTCCAGGAGCTGACTGCAGAGTTTCTATGCATCTTTGCTGTGTTGTGTCATAGAGGCAGCTAGAGTCTGATTCCAGTACTTTTCCAGATGACTTGAAGAATAACCCTAAGGTTTCAGAACCCTCCCCACTGACACCAAGCATTTAATCAGTGGGCTGGTTTCCTTTAGACCACGCAGGAAATATGACTTCTGTGGGACACCTGAAATCATGCATTATCTTGAAACAATGCTAGTATCAATGTTAGTTAATGAACTAATCAAGTATGTATGTTAAATTTTGCCAGCATCTCAAAAGGATCTGCAATGCTGAACACCTGAGTCTTACTTCGGATGGTGCCTTCTATGTTTGATTCATTCCTAGGCCAGCCATCACCACACTTTACCATAAATGCAGGACCTGAGAGTTTCCTAAAGTGGAGACCTGGGACTCTGCCACAGATCTGGGATGGTGGAGCAGGGCTGCGGGTTCTAGGGTGATGATGATGCAGCAGGTGTCTTCAGCCAGACAGTTGGCTGACCACTTTCCCTGGGAGTGCATTGGTCCCTGTGTGTCTTGGAGGAAAGTGACCTGTTCCTTCAATCCTTTCACAGTGGCTCTGCATCTTTGTGAACCTTGGGGTGGAGGGCAGGTGGTTCTGAATCTGAGAAGTTCCAGCATTCTGTTCAAGAATGATAGCAGTTAAACCAGCCATGGCTGGCCAGCCATAGGGATATTCCAGTTAAATCCTATGGTTACCCCCATGTTAGGACCTGAACAGAGCTTACCATAATATCTCCTGGCTTAGGATTTGGAGATTCCTGGAAAGTAAGGCCTCCTAAAACAGAACAGATTAGGAATAGACAAGCACCTAGCCAGTCGTCCAGGAGGGCAGCAACTCACTGAGTGAGAAGTATTTATTGGGCTGGGGTGAAGTTCAGGGTAGAGTACTTATGCAGCATGTATGAGGCTCTGGGTTCTATCCTCAGCAGCATAAAAAAGTATTTACTTTCCATATGTCCAACGTCATGGTGGCCACATGGAACCATGTGCTGAGTCATAGGCTTAGTCAGTGAGCAGCAGAGTAAACCTGGGAGTTGGGAGAAATCCCAGCACAGTGAATTCTTCACTTACAGAGCTCCTGAGTCCTGTCTAGGGTCATCCCTGGCTGGTAATGCCAGGGAAGGTTACTTTTCACTTTTGCTGCAATAACACATTTCTCCAGACTGAGAGGGCCCTTTCTGTCTCAGTGTGCAGTGTTGTGTGATCAGGAAAGAACTATTGATGCTTCCATAAGTCATATAGTTTATTCTTGTATAAGAATTAATCTAGAGTAGTTACACACATTTATGTATTGCCATCTTATTTCATACCCAACATCCCTACAGACACATGGACACCTAACTCCATTTATCTCATGTCTGAGTATTAACTATTAAAAAAAGAAAAATGAAGTTGTGGGGAAAGCATCTTAAAATGTAGACACATTGACCTAAGAAAATGATTTTACTTCTTTTATTTTTTGCAAGAACACATGCATGTGTGTGCATGGGCATGTCTGTGCACACATGGATACCCAGCCATGAACCCTTTGGTTTGAGCTTTTTTGCATGGTGCACTGTCACATAGATACTGTGATCTTCTGTCTCTATAGGGCTGCACATTTCTCAGTCATGAGGAGAAATCCTATTTTTCAGCTATTTATGTAGCCCATTACTAAGCCAGAGACAAATGCCAGTCTTGACTAATCTGCCCTGTCTGTGAGAGTGAATTCTGTGGAGAGATCCAGAATATGAGGAGGAGCCTGAGGGACCAGTAGCCATGGTCTAGGTGCCTGTCCACCTTCTCTTAGCACTGTAGATCTATGACTTGTAGCACACACACTTGAGACAGCTACGTGCCCTGGTGCTGAAATCAATGTGAATGCAAAATCAGCAGCAGTCTTTACTTTCCAGTTTCAGACTGTGGGCTCCAACTTTGTGAATGTCCGAGAGCAAGTGGGTATTCATTCCTCTAAACTGTGCTCTCTGCTGATTGTGCATGTGAGTGTGTGCACATGCATGTGTATACCTGTGTGTGAGTATACATGAGTGCATGTGTGTGAGTAAGCATGTGCACAAATATGTGGGGTGTAAATATGTGTGATGTGTTGCATTTGTGTGCTCATGTATTGGAGCATACCTCTGGGAATGCACACATTTCTCATGTGCATGTCATGTATATGTGATGCATGGGCATATGATGTGTGTGCATGTGTTTGCAAGGGCAGGAAGGGAAGGTGCGAGCCTTGTCCAGTTGTTCTGTGAACAAGCTGGGCTGACTGGTCTGGTTGAGGCCATCTCTTTGCCATGCTATTCCATACACACGTCTCCTCACAGACACATGGAAACTTACCTTCATTCCCAGACCCTTTTTCATGCTAGGGGTCCACTCACATGAACTTCCCTCTCCCTTTCCCACCCACAGGCTACCACTTCTATGCAGGTCTGGTAGTGACATGGGTGTCACCTGGTGGGTGGGACAGTAGCACCCACTCATAGGTCAAGGCCCCATCCCTGGGGTTGAGATCCCAAATCACTTCGGTGTGTGGGTCTTTATTTAGCCACTTGGCATACTGCAAATCCTTACCTGGCTCTCTTCCTTTTCTTTAAATTGGTTCTGGTACAACACTGTGCTTCAACTGGCCTGGGCTACATCAACACAAATACACTCACCTACTGATGCACCCTCATGCACATGCCCAACAACACATGCACAAGTTCACACATGCTCATGTTATTCATGTGCACAAACATAATCATATGCCTCACACACAAGTACATGGGAAAATGCACACATTCACACATGAGCGCATGTGTGTACACATTATCATTCACATACATGCACTCATGTGTATTCCCACACAGGCACACACACACATATGCCTGCACTCACATGCATACACATTAGCATGTTGACAGTTCATGGCTACACAATGCACACACATATGCACACGTGCACATATGCACTTATATTTGCACTTGCATACTCCTACACTAATCTACACATGTAACACAATCATGCATGAATACTCATGTCAACACATGTGCATACACTTGCATGTGCACAGGCTAACACAAAGGGTATGGAAAACAGTCCCAGAAATCCCATGATTGTGGTGCCCAGTAAACATGACCTAAGAAGGAAATCTACTGGTTGGTGTCTCATGACATCCACCTGGTGCTGCTGGTTGTGCAGGCCTTCAGCTGGTAGAGACATGCTAGAGGAGAGATCTTCGAGGAAAGGCACCTGGGCTGCTTGTATGGCCAGTTAAAACTTCCATCTGTGGGCAGGCAGGCAGGAGGTGACCTGCCCAAGAGAAGCACCTGGGCCAGAAGGGGTCAAACAGGGGCCAAATTTCAGGACCCCAGACCCCTGGCCTCAGGCAGGTTGCATACTTGTCCATGTTGAGTCAGCTCTTTTGAGCATGGGTGGACTGCTGAATAAGGGCCCTGTGGTGAGCTCCTGGGGAGTAGGGATGAGGGGCATGAGGGCCACCACAGGTGAGGGAGAGTGTGGCCTAGGCCTTGGATGGTAGCACAGTGGGGCACAGAGATGGCCTGGTCTGCTGGTGCTTGCACTCCCCTGGTTTCCACCATGAAGGTAGGAAGTGCACAGCCAGGGGATTCCCCTCACCTTTATATCATTAAGTGGAGTCATGACCACAGGTGCCTTGTGAGCCCACCTGGTACTTCCCCACCTGCACCTCCCAGCAAGGTGCCTCCCAGCTCTTTTAGCAATAAGTACTTAAACCATCTGCCAAAAGGTCACCCTTAGACTTGCAGGAGAGGCAGGAGAAGCAAGCATTTCATTCTTTTTCTTTTTTTTTTTTCCTATTTATTTATTTATTTTTGGTACTGGGGATTGAACTGAGGGAATCTTAACCACTGAACCATATCCCCAGCCCATTTTAGTTTTCATTTTGAGACAGGCTTTCACTAAATTGCTTAGGGCCTGGCTAGGTTGCTGAGGCTGGTTGTGAACTTGCAGTCCTCCTGCCTCAGCCTCCCCAGCCACTGGTATTGCAGGCATGTGTCACTGCAACTGGCAGAAGCAAGCATTTCTTGAGTTCTTACTGTGTGCCCATGGACAAAAGGCATCCACTAAGGAGTGGTTACATGTTCCACCAAATAAGCCTCTCAGCAGCATACTCATATTAATTAGAGTTCTTCAAGGAGATAGAACCAACAGGATAGATAGAGAGGCAGGTAGATAGATTAGATGTATGAGTAGATAGATTATAGATAAATTGATGATAGATGAATGACTGGTAGATGATAAACAGAGGGTAGATGATAGATGATTGATAATCAGATGCTAGATGCTAAATGAGATATATATGATAGATAAATAAATGATAGGTGATAGATGATACAGATAGATGACATAGATAGATGATAGATAAACAAGAGGTAGCTACCTAGCTAGATTAGAGAGAAAGAATAAGTAGGCAGGCAGACAGACAGATGATAGATGAGATACGATAAATGATAAACATAAAGATAGGTCAACAAACAAAAGAGATTATCTTCTGGCTCACAAGATGATGCAGACTAAGTCTGAGCCCTACAGTCAGCAAGTTCAGTACTCAAGAAGAGCTGATATTCCAGCTTAAGTCTGAAGGCCAGAGATACCTTTATCCCTGCTTAGCCTCAAATGGGAGGCTTGGTGCTAGGAAGGGTCAACTCTTTTGTTTTACTCAGTCCTCCCACCGATTAGATGAAGCCTGCCTCCATTGTGGAGGGAAATTTGCTTACTCGGTCCACTGATTCAAATGTCAATCTTATCTTGAAATGCTCCAATACACCCAGAATAATGCTCCACCAAATGTCTGGGTGCCCATTGACCTACCAAGCAGAACCATGGAATTTGCCATCTCATTCACTCTCTCAGAACCACCAATTAGAATTGGACACTGTTTTCCTCATCCCTTCCTCTGCCTCTACTCACAGATATTGCACGGGGCCCAAATCACTACAGAAGATTCCTGAGAGTTCATTGTTATCATTGTTAGGACTTCCCCAAGACCACTGAGGGTCAGGGAGGCTCACATGCCCTCTTTTGTTCCAGTAGTAGAAGTCTGAGTTAACAGAACAGAATTCTGAAGTTGAGGGAGGCCAATGGGCAGAAGCCCAGGGTGTACTGATTACACAGAGCGCTAAGGAAACTGGCTCCTGGCAGCAGCCCTGATCCCCATCCTCCCCAGCCCAGGTTCTCTGGGACCTATCTAGGCTATGCCTCATGAACTTCTTATTTGAGCTTTGGTGCTGACCCTGATGGGGTTTTTAAATACAGCGCTGGCCAAAGTATTCAGGATCTCAGAGGCTTGTCCTCCTGTGTTTCCAGGCTTCCTGGCATGGGTCTGGATGCCAGGACCCAGGAGTAGAGTGCAAGTGAGACTAGTTTCCTAAACACAAGTTATACACATACACTCCACATAAACTGGTATTGTTTCACATTTTAACATTTCTGAATTCAGACAATTGCAACATGTCAAAAATTGGTTTAGTGGCAGGTCAAATAATGGGATATACTGGATTAGATGAGGGGTAGTGAGCTCCTGGGAATGGAGGTCCCGCTTATCCCACATCACTAGGAGGCCATTTCTGGAGGAATGGAGGGATGGAACCTAGAGAATGCAAGGACTTCTCTCCTCTGTCTGTCTAACCCTTCTTCTACATGAGGCCAGGTGATTAAGCAGCCTGTGGTTATTATACTGTTCCCCAGAGAAATGTCTCACATTTGACACTTGAACCTGTTCATTTTGACTCATTCGTTTCCTTAGATCACTTTTTCTAATATGTGGGTTGAAATCTTCTAGGACATACAGAAAGAGTCCTTGGTAATGGGTTAGCCACCAATGAATGGTACCTCCTGGGTGCTGGGTGCCTACTGGGTGGATATCTGCACCTCAGAGGTGTTGGGTGGACATCTGATACGTCCTGGGTGCTGAGTTCTTTCTGGGTGGATGTCTGACACATACAGAGCATTGGGTTCTATGCTGGGTGAATGCCTTGTACCTTCTGGATGCTGGATGGAGGTCTGGACCTCCTGGGTGCTGGGTGCATGAATGGCATCTTTCATGTTTTCAGGGCTCTGCCATGTTATGGCAGTGTTCTCTCATTTTCTGTGTATAGAACCTTAGAAGCATGTAAGTTACTTCCATTTTGGTCACAGGAATAGTGAGCATTGGGAACTAAATCAGTATCTGAACCCTATATTAGGCCTGGGGGTATTTGGGACCCCTGTCCTCTTTGCTGTAGTTAGTGTGCCTTGGGCGGGCGTTCGTCTTACTGGTCTGGGAATTCTTATCTGGAGGGAGGCCTGAGAGCACCTCCCTGCCCAGAGCCATCCCTTCCAGCAAAGAGCAGTCTGTGCCCTCTCTAGGCTATAGCCCACCTGCCTGTTTCAGCCTATGAAACTCCTACTCTGAACATGACTTGGGAACTGTGTCTACAGAATGAGGCTATCACAGACTTGCCTCATGGGGTCAAGGAAATTTCAGGCAAAGATCTTAGGGCATGTGGCAACTTCCCAATACTTATTTACATAGCTGTGATCATGTGTCTTTAGGATGTGAAGAACTGAGGCAGGAGCCTGAGACTTGGGAGGTGAGGTCTAGTCCCATTTTGTCAAAATTAGCTTTTATCCTTAAATAAACCATTTAATCTCTTAAGTAACTTTTTGTAAGTCAGGATTATTGTTCCTACACTGTCTACCTCTGGGAGTTTTGAAACCATCTGTGGAAGCTGCAGAATGGCAGGCATCTCCCTGCCATGGCCATCAGTATCAGCCTCTTGCAGGATCAGTTGATATGGTTTGGATGCTTGGCTGGCCACTTTGGCTTCTTTGGGAACCATTCCACTTTCTTTTGTTGGCTTTTTCAGACTTGCTCAAAGATTTCATGTAATGAGGTATGGAAAAAGCCTGAGGGCTTATAAAAAAAGAAGCTTATTTAGCTCACAGTTTTGAAGGCTGAAAGTTCAAACAGCATGATGTGGGCTCTAACTGCAGGGTCTCATAGCAGACAGCATCTTGATGGGATCAAGCAAGAGAGGGAGCAGTCACATCATCAGGCAGGAAGTCAGAGAGTCTAGGGAGTGGCCAGACTGGCTCTTTCACAATAGCCTTCATGCAAGGACTAACTGGGATCCCAAGAGAACTATGTGGATTTCATCCTAGCAACTCCCCTACAACCTAATCACTTCCCACCAGGCTCTACATCTTAAAGGACCACCACCTCCCAGTACTGTTATGTGGGGCCAAGCTTCTAACCCATAACCTTTGGGGGAACCAAAGACATCCAACCATTGCATGTCAGATCAACACTCCTGGCCTACTGTATGTGGATGGCCAATAGGAAGGAGTCTGGACCCATGCTTTCAGTCTCTCTTCCTTTCTGACTGGCACCTGTGAGCTCTGGTTCTTGGTGGTTGCTGGCTGTTCCTCATTCCACCTATGAGCCAGACACCTGGAATGGAGACCCAGAGCTCTTCTTCCCACTCCTGGTCCCTCAGAGTCAGCACTGGAGGTGATTTGTGTGCAGGCAGAGTCCCTGAGTTTGGAAACCTGTCTCCAGGGCCACCCTGACACCATGACCTGGGTTCAAATTGCTAACAAACATTTGCTCAAGTATTGTCATTTTGCCCATGGAAGAACCCTAAGGGTCTCATCACTGCCTTTTCCCTTGGCTGGGTTTACCCATCCAGGCCTGGGATTTTCTCCAGGAGTTGATTCTCCTTCCTGGAAAGTAACTAAAAAAGGTTTTTTTAGGGGCACTTTCTTGAGAAATGTGTGGCAACAGAGGCCTGTACCCAGGAGCTGGATGTGGCAGTGGGACCTGACCTGGTTCCACCTGCAGCATAGCCCAAGTACTCAAGACAGGGTGTGTTTTTGCTGTGGAAAGATGGGACTTGACTGTAGAGCTGAAATGACCAGAGACATCTAGTGCTTGACTGCTCAGACTGGAGGATGGCAAGGTTCATGTAAGTTCTATGATACCTACAACCAGGTTAACACTTAGGATTAAAAAAAAAAAACTTTTATACCACCTGCTGCTATTAGGGTTCAATTCCTTTTCATTGTTATATGCAAATTAACACTCCTCTTTCACAGTCTTCCTTTATCAAATCTATAGAAAAGAAATTTAGTTGATCAAAGCATATACAACACAATCCTTCATAAAACTAATTTAAAAAGAGGAGGGTACCTTTTAAAAACTTTTTTAACCTTTATTTCATTATTATTATTTATCTCCACAAATCTTAGTGCAATTTTAAGCTTTGATACCTGTAGAAGTATAAATGCTACAAACTTCAAAACATCATTTGAAAGTTAAATTGTATTTCTTCCAAACTCAACTTTGCAAATTTGGAACATTTGCAAATTTTTTGTTCCAGTCAATGTTTGTCATCCTCAAGAGGGACTAGTAATAAAAAATTGAAAGCTTGATATGTCAAATTTACAAAACTAAGTTTAAAAGAAATGTAATTTAATTTTCAAATGATGCCTTGTAAGAATTTGTAGTTTGTTCACTTTTACAGCAGGGCATAGTTACCAAAGCATAAAATTGCACCAAAACTTTCAAGACCCCTGGTCTCTATCTGTTCAGTTATCAATGAACCACCATGTTGGCCAGCATTATTAAAATATCTTTTAATACATTTACTTATCAAGAGAAAAATTATCAGAAAGTGAGGAGCACCACTAATAGTTCACAAAAAATGCAGCATGGGCCCATCAGAAGTAGTTAGTCAATAAGTGATACATTCTCTTTATGACCCCAAACATGCCAAAATGCTAATAAGTAGTACCTGCAAAATATATGAAAGATGAGTGTTAGCCAGTAGAATTTTTTTTAAAATTGATTGCCAATAATGACTAACACCTCAATGATATGATACAGTGGGAAGGAAAAAACTTCATTAAAACCAAAAAGTGCTATAGTTTGTTCCTAAGTGACTTCATAAGTGTTAAAGTGGGCTGGGAGTGGATGAGTGCATATTTAGTACATGGTAGGCCCTGGTTTTGAGCCCCAGCACCACAAAAAAATTAAAAAATAGGAGTTCCATGTTTTAATGATAATACTGCATCAATTCTAAAGGCATATGCAGCAATGGGGAAGGGGAAAAATAGGAAAAACAAAATGTTATATGGTGAGTGTCTTCTAAAGTCTGAACATTTAAATGATTAATTAAAACACCTTCCATAGTTCACAGATATTGACCTACACAGTACACAAACATCTGCATGTGGGTTGAGAGCTTTTGCTTTAGAGTGGTTTTTGTTAACTCTGTTTACATTGAAAAGGACAGAGAGTGTGTTTGTTGCTTTGACAAGGTCCCATTCTTTCCTAAGGAGTACAACTGTCATTGTCCATGAGTATCTTGAATTCGAGGTCTCTCTTCTTGATGAAAATACTAACTTTGCTGGTTTTTGAGCAAGAGCGGTGATATTTCATCCAGTCTTTGTAGTTGAGAGGCTTATGATGATATTACCCCCTCAATTCTCCCTTTTAAGCAAGGATAGCATTAGAGTGTTGAGCATTCAATGAAATTATCAGCTCTGAAAGACATTCTCATATCAGCTCTACATTAGTCTTTGTATTTGTGGTCAGTCTTGAAATGGCCTCTAGGTATTGTGCACTTTCCTTGCTGAGAAAAGCAAACAGAAAATGCAGGTTGTTGTCATCAGCTAAGGAGCAAAAGTCAAAGCAGTATTTGGCATAAACCCTGGCAGGAACATTAATATTAAACTGGACTAGCTCCAAGAAATGCCTTTCCATCTCATTCAGGTCCTCAACTGTAATGTCCTTGAGGATCTGGCAGTAGTCCACATTCTATACAGCCTGATTATCCCAAACCTTGGAGGTAAGAATGGCTCCCAAAGCAATTATTTTCCAGTTAGTGGGACAAATGTTGGTTTCAGAATAAGTTAAAAGCCTCTCTAAGTAGACCAAATTTACTATTGCACTTTCAGCTCTTATCTGTGCAACACTAAAGAGTCCAAACAAATAAATTTTTGTTTAGGGTCATGCTTAAAATATTCCTCTGGAACCTTTTCTCATGTGAGTGGATGTGATCCCTCATCAAATATATCCAGGGATCTATTTGCATCTCTGTTCTTTATGTGGTAATATATTTCTAAGGTTGCACATTTTATTGATTATTTATTTATAGATTAGGCTGGCTGACTGTGCTGTCATCTAGAAATATCATTGAGCATGAACTATAATTTTTAGTAAGCTACCCTGGAGATACATGGTTTAAATAGGTGCTCTTCCTCTTTTCATGCACATCTGTCTGAGATTTGCTCAGGAAAATTGTGCTTGCCCTTGGGTGGTCAGAAGAGCAAGAAAAAGCAATCATGAAATTCTTTTGAAAAAATAAGAGACTCAGAGTAGCCAAAGCAATCCTTAGCAAGAACAGTGAAGCAGGAGGCATCACAACAGCAGACCTTAAAATATACTACAGAGCCATATTAGTAACGAAAATGGCATGGTATTGGCATCAGGACATGTAGATCAATGGTACAGAATAGAAGACACAGAGACAGCTCACATAAATACAGGTATCTCATTCTAGACAAAGGTGCCAAAAAAATTCATTGGAGAAAAGATAGCCCATTCAAAAAATGGTGTTGGGAAGACTGGAAATCCACATGTAGCAAAATGAAATTAAATTCCTATCTCTCACCCTGCACAAAAATCAACTCAAACTGCATCAAAGACTTAGGCACTAGGACATAGACCATGTGCTTAATAGAAAAAAATAGGCCCAAATCTTTATCGTGTCAGTTTAGGAACTGACTTCCTTAACAAGACTCCTAAAGTGCAAGAAGTAAAATCAAGAATCAATAAACGGGATGGATTCAAACTAAAAAGTGTCCTCTCAGCAAAGGAAACACTCAATGACATGAAGAGAGAGCCTACAGAATGGGAGATAATCTTTACCACACGCACCTCAGATACAGCACTAATCTTCAGGATATATAAAGAACTCAAAAAGCTTAACACAAAAAAAACCAAATAACCCTACCAATAAATGGGCTAAGGAACCGAACAGACACTTCACAGAAGAAATACAATCGGTCAGCAAATATATGAAAAGATCTCTAGCAATTAGAGAAACGCAAATCAAAACTACTTTAAGATTTCATCTCACTCCAATCAGAATGGTAATTATCAAGAATACAAGCAATAATAAATGTTGGCAAGGATGTGAGGGAAAAAGGTAGACTCATACATTGCTGGTGGAACTGCAAATTTGTGTAACCACTATGGAAAGCAGTATGGAGAGTCCTCAGAACACTTGAAATGGAACCATCATTTGACCCAGCTATCCTACTCCTTGGTTTATACCCAAAGGACTTAAAATCAGCAAACTACAGTGATGCAGCCACATCAATGTTTATAGCAGCTCAACTCACAATAGCCAAATTATGGAACCAACCTAGATGACCTTCAACAGATGAATGGATAAAGAAAATGTGTTATGTACACACAATGGAATATTACTCAGCCTTAAAGAGAATGGAATTATGGCATTTTTAGGTAAATGGATGACGCTGGAAATATGCTATGTGAAATAAGCCAAACCCAAAAAACCAAAGGTCAAGTGTTTTCTCTGATATGCAGATGCTAATTCACAATAAGGTTGTGGGGATTAGGGAAGAATAGATGTACTTGGGGTTATGGAGGGGAGTGAAGGAAGGAGAGGGGGTATGGAAGTAAGAAGGATAGTAGAATGAATTTGACATTATTACCATATGTGCATATATGATTACACCACCAGTGAGATTCTACATCGTGTACAACCCCATGAGTGAGAAGCTGTGCTCCATTTATGTATGAAGTATCCGAATGCATTTTATTCTCATGTACAACTAATTAGAACAAATAAAATATAAAAAAATTTAAAAGAGGGGTTTGATTCCAAAGCTAAATCTCTGGGCATCTCTCAGTCACTGATGTGCTATAGGTGGTGGCCCTCACTGGCTCTGAAATCTAAGCAGCCTCCACAGCAGTGGTCGCCAGCACTAAGGTCAGGACCACTGGGTCCCCAGCCACAGTCTCATAGACCTCAGACTGGTAGTTTGGCTCCACCCACCCTGTGCAATGGCACAGCTTGTGGATGGCATTGGGGAACACACAACAGCTCAGCGTATTCCCCAGGGGTCACCTCCCCTCCTCTCTGCTGCTGCCTGCACCTTTGCTCGCCCCCACCCATCCCCAACTCCATGGCATTCAGTGGCCGCCCCCTTCCCCAACAATGGCGGGGCCAGCACCGGTAGCCCTGGACTATGCCTCCTTTGATCACCTACCCATGTTGGCACTGGCCTGGGTAGGGCTCTGGTCCCTGTGGTAACCCCAATGCCACACCATGGCCACCTTCTCTGAGCTGACTAGTCTCTATCTAACACATTTAAACAAAGAAAAAATTACAAGGTAATAGGACTCTGTCAGCAGCATTATAATTGTAGGAATACTTGTGGTCTGTAGTTGACCAAAACATTGTCATATAGCACAGGGCTGTACTTATTTCAGGGTCTTCTGGGGCCTGTCTGTCAGCTTTTCATGACTCCTGGCAGTGCCCAGTAGCTGGGTTAAGTAAGACTCCTGGGTGAATGATCTCTTGCAGGGATATGGCACAGGGGGCACATAATGCCAGACCACACCACAGCACACAACACAATACCACACCATTTCATGCTGTCCCACATAACACCATGAAACACCACACTCTTACAGAGCTGGGGCCTTCTGAGAAACTCAGGCAGTACAAAGACTCCCCGTTCAAATCCTAATTCTTGAGATCAAATCACTAAGATTTCAGAAATGTTGCTCAGAATAACAGGCATGAGTTAATTGAAGGAAAAGGGAAAGGGGATACCCTCAAGAGTGGGTCCTCTTAGAGAGGAGAAGGACAATGAATCTCTCCTGCACTCCAGTTTTATTTGGGATCCCAGAAAACTTTCTGGAGAGTCCAACCCAAGTCTACCTCTTGATTTTTGACTGATAGCAAGATCACATCAGATTTTTAAGTCCCCACTGCCATGACAACTCTAGGTCACCTTGGCGCATGTTTACCAGTTCTAATTGGATTATTTCTTTAAAACTTTTTTAGTTGTAGATGGACACATTGCCTTTATTTTATTTATTTATTTTTATGTGGTGCTGAGGATTGAACCCAGTGCCTCACATGTGCTAGGCAAGGACTCTGACACTGAGCTACATCACCAACCTTCTAATTGAATTCTTTTTTTTTTTTTTTAGGCTTAGAACCTGACTGTTTTTTTTTTTAAAGTTATTCCTAAATATTTTATTTTTTTTATTTTTATTTTTTTATTGTAAACAAATGGGATACATGTTGTTTCTCTGTATTACTCTATGTAAATTTATGATTACACAAATGGTATGCCTTTACGCCATGTACAAACAGAGAAACAACATGTATCTAATTGAATTCTTAATCATACATTTTTAAAGATTCTATAGTTAGGAGGAATTATCAGCACCAGCCTACATTATTCACATTACCACATATTATTCACAAACCACAGAATCTGATCTATAAAAAGGGTCACAAAAGTCTCTCCCTTCATAGTAACTTGTGTTCCTCTTATCAACATTACTTCCTGCTTGCATTTTCTTGTAGATAACAGGTAGTTTGCTGAGAAATGTGCCCACTTAGGTCAGACAGGGCTGCAGGTAAGTTGCTTTTTGGCAATGAAAGCATGTGGGGGTCAGCACAGTGAGCTGAATTATTTTCTTAACGATGTGTCCCCACCATCCTCATCTGTCTGTCCCCTAACACCCACCACACAATGACACACCACCCCATAGCACACAATACCACATCACACCACAAAACATCACAATAATTACATAATTCTATACCTCATCATAGCACAAAACACCACATATCAAAACACAATACCATATCACTCTGTATCATACCACCTAATACCATGAAAAACCACACCACACAACACCACTTCATACCACAATATCCACTATGAAATGCCACACCATACTATGTCATATAATATCACATATCATGACACAATACCACACCATCCTATAACCTACCACATGACATCACACATAACAACACTATGCTATACCATGCTACACAATACCATATAACACCACAAAACACCAGACCACAAAAACATCACTCCCGCCATAGAGTGCCATACAACATTATACCACATAATACCACAAAATACCAGAGCACACAACAGCACACCACACAGTGCCACTTCCCATGCATCTACTGCCACTCAACTCCAGTCTGGTAGTACCTGTTTGTAAGACAACCTTGGGACCAACAGAGGTTTCAGAAGGTGGTGATGACAATCCACCCAGTTGAAGGGAAAAACAAATGTTTGTTTGGACGATTTGCATCTGCTCCTTCATCCTACTTCAAACTGTATGAAAGAGAACTCTGGATTATACTCAGAAACTCCTGTTAACAGCAAAATCTTAAGCAATGCCAACAGATTCCCTAACAGCCATATATTGACATAATAAACACAGGCCCATTATATAGTATTTGTCTTAGTTATGGATAACAAGTTATTGATTACAATAAAGTAAACACTCTTGGCAAAGATCACAAGATCAGGCTTCTATATATAACATGCTGCAGACTGCTTCTGATAGGAGACAGACAGATACCAGTGGTGGGAACTCAAGTTTAAGGGAATAATTCTATAAAAGGAGTCCACTGTCCTGACCCTCACATTCTTTCTTTTCCAAGAAGTAATTTACCTGAAACCCTGCCTGGCTTAAGTGGACAGGATATGCTACATTCCTCAGCAAACTACCTGATATCTGAAGGATAAATGCAGGCCTGAAATAATGTCAATAAGAGGACCACAAGTTACCCTGAGTGGGGATGCTTTTGTGACCCTTTTCCCAGATCAGATCCCCAAACTCAGGAAGATAAGGATAATTCCTCCTAACCAAAAAAAGATTAAGAATTTATGGTTAAGAATCCAATTAGAGAAGTTTTTCAAGATGGCAGACTAGAGGGTGGCTGCATTTCATGTTGCTCCAGGACTCAGGATTCAAAAGAGGAGATTTTGAGAGACTTGGGACCAACTAAAAGCAGCCGGGTGAGTCTCTCCCGTTGGGGAGGCATCCTGGATGGGGCAGTAGTCCCGGAATGCAGGGAATTTTGTGAAGTAGAGCTGCCCGGGGAGACACCCCTCCCCCCGCTGGAGCAGTGAACATGGACAACTGGGAGCATCATAGAGGAGGCCGCTCAGCACAGTGCTTGGACTCAGAGCAACCACGGGGGCTCTGGGCGGCTGCCCAGAGGAGGAGCTGTGAGGAGAGCTGTTTGGACTCAGAGCGACCACTCCTGAACACCAGGACTTGCCCGGAGGAGGAGGAGGAGGAGCACGAGGAGCGCAGCGGGACACTTGGACTCGGAGCGACTGCACCAGAGCTCCAGGCGGTTGCCACAGGAGGAGCTGCGCGGCTAGATGTTTGGACTCAGAGAGACCACTTCTGAACACCGGAGGGCTGCCTGGAGGAGGAGGAGGAGTGCAGTGAGTCGCTTGGACTCCCAGTGACTGCATCAGAGCTCCAGGCGGCGGCTCAGAGGAAAAGGCGAGTGGTGAGTTGTTTAGATTTGAAGCAACCGCTCCTGAACACCGGGGGGCTGCCCAGAGGAGGAGGAGGAATGGGGAGGGTCACTTGGACTTGGAGTGACTGCCCAGGGCTACGTCAGGTGGCAGGAGGAGGAGGCATACAGTGAGTTGCTTGGACTCCTAGTGATCGCACCAGGCGGCCGTCCGGAGGAAGAGGCGTGGGGCAGGTCGCTGGGACTCGGAGCGACTGTACAGGACTCCAGGTGGATGCTCAAAGGAGGGGCCACATAGCCAGGCGATTACGCTTAGGGGCGGAGTGAAGATGCCAGGACTGCTGGAAGATTCTCCGAGGAGAGCAGCCTAAGGAGACTCGTCTGCAAAGGGTGAGGGTCCCAGGCCCAGGAGGTAGGTACGGGCCCCTGGGAATGTTGCAGAGGAAGGCAGCTCAGCCCAGGCAGGAGTTGTAGATTGAGGGGAACCTCTAGGAGGGAACTGACCAGCGAGACCTCCCCACCGGGTGAGTCTTCCCTGCTGGGTGAGGTTTTCCCCCAAGGAGTAAAACCAGAGACACAGACCCAAACAGGCCTTGCCTCATCCCGCAGACTAGTTCCCCGTTGGATGACCATTGGTCAACAAGTGGAGGCACTTCTGCCCACTAACAGGGAATATACCCCACTTGAATGCCACCACCCCTAGAGAGACAGCGTCCTTGTGGAGCACCGCACTATCAACTTCCTCCAAGACTTCAGCCCACTGAAGGCTAAAAGGGGATATACTAGAAATCTTCAGGGAAATTATAAGTCAATAGAGGAAATCCGCAGGATCTCAGCGGTCCACTGATACCTGAACAATATGAGAAAACAAGAGAAGAAAATGCTGCAAACATATCTAGATGTTACATCATTAAAACCCAATGACAGCATGGCAGAAGAAATGACAGAAAAGGAGTTCAGAATGTATATAATTAAAATGATCAGGGAAGCAAACAATGAGATGAAAGAGCAAATGCAGGTACTGAATGATGAGATGAAAGAGCAAATGCAGGCATTGAATGATCGCACCAATCAACAGTTAAAAGAGCAAATACAGGAAGCAAAAGATCATTTCAATAAAGAGTTAGAGATATTGAAAAAAAAACAAACAGAAATCCTTGACATGAAGGAAACAATAAACCAAATTAAGAACTCCATAGAAGGCATATCCAGTAGGATAGAACACCTGGAAGAGAGAAACTCAGACATTGAAGACAAAATATTTAACCTTGAAAACAAAGTTGAACAAACAGAGAAGATGGTAAGAAATCATGAACAGAATCTACAAGAACTATGGGATATCATGAAAAGGCCAAATTTAAGGATTATTGGGATTGAGGAAGGCCTAGAGAAACAAACCAAAGGAATGAACAATCTATTCAATGAAATAATATCAGAAAATTTCCCAAATCTGAAAAATGAAGTGGAAAATCAAGTACAAGAGGCTTATAGTACTCCAAATACACAAAATTACAACAGACCCACACCAAGGCACATTATAATGAAAATACCTAACATGCTAAATAAAGACAGAATTTTAAAGGCTGTGAGAGAAAAGAACCAAATTACATTCAGGGGGAAACCAATACGGATATCAGCAGATTTTTCAATCCAAACCCTGAAAGCTAGAAGGGCCTGGAACAACATTTTTCAAGCCCTGAAAGAAAATGGATGCCAACCAAGAATCTTATACTGAGCAAAACTTACCTTCAAATTTGACAATGATATAAAATTGTTCCATGATTAACAAAAGCTAAAAGAATTTACAAAAAGAAATCCAGCATTACAGAACATTCTCAGCAAAATATTCCATGAGGAAGAGATGAACGCAAAGGAGCAAATCAGCAAAGGGAAGAATTATCCTAAAGGAATTGTCAAATAAAGCAGGAACCAACTGGTGTCAAATAAATAAATAAAATAAAATAAATGAACCAAATGACCGGGAATACAAACCATATCTCAATAATAACCCTGAATGTTGATGGCCTGCATTCATCAATCAAAAGACATAGACTGGCAGATTGGATTAAAAAGAAAGATCCAACAATATGTTGCCTGGAAGAGACTCACCTCATAGAAAAAGATACCCATAGACTAAAGGTGAAAGGATGGGGAAAAACATACCATGTGCATGGACTCAGCCAAAAAACTGGAGTATCCATCCTCATTTCAGAATGTGGACTTCAAGCCAAAGGTAGTGAGAAGGGATGAAGAAGGACATTTCATACTGCTTAAGGGAAGCATAAATCAGCAAGATATAACAATCATAATCATCTATGCCCCAAACAGTGGCTCATCCACGTATGTCAAACAAATCCTTCTCAATTTCAGAAACCAAATAGACCATAACACAATAATACTAGGTGATATTAACATGCCTCTCTCACCACTAGACAGATCTTCCAAGCAAAACTTGAACAAAGAAACCATAGATCTCAATAACACAATCAATAATTTAGACTTAACAGACATTTATAGAATATACCATCCAACCAAGAGCAAATACACTTTCTTCTCAGCAGCACATGGATCCTTCTCTAAAATAGACCATATATTATGCCACAAAGCTAATGTTAGCAAATACAAGAAGATAGAGAATCTACCTTGTATTTTATCAGATCATACTGGATTGAAGATAGAAATAAATGAAAGAGTAAAAAACAGAAACTACTCCAACACCTGGAGATTAAACAATATGCTACTATATGATGAATGGATAACAGAAGATATTAGGAAGGAAATTAAAAAATTTTTAGAGGTAAACGAGAACAAAGAAACATCATATCAAAATCTCTGGGACACTATGAAAGCAGTACTTAGAGGAAAATTTATTTCGTGGAGCGCATTTAATAAAAGAAGTAAAACTCAACAAATCAATGACCTAACACTACAGCTCAAAGCCCTAGAAAAAGAAGAGCAGACCAGCACCAAAAGTAGTAGAAGACAGGAAATAGTTAAACTCAGGGCTGAAATCAACGAAATTGAAACAAAAGAAACAATACAAAAATTGACAAAGTAAACAGTTGGTTCGTTGAAAAAATAAACAAATTGATAAACCTTTAGCCACATGAACAAAGAAAAGACTAGAGAAAACCCAAATCACTAAAATTCGGAATGAACAAGGAAATATCACAACACACACGATTGAAACACAAAACATAATTAGAAGCTATTTTGAAAATCTATACTGCAAAAAAAATAGAAAATTTCGAAGACATCAACAGGTTTCTAGAGACATATGAATTGCCTAAACTGAATGAGGAGGACATACACAATTTAAATAGACCAATTTCAAGTAATGAAATAGAAGAAGTCATCAACAAAGAAAAGTCCAGGACCAGATGGGTTCTCAGCCGAGTTCTACAAAACCTTTAAGAAGAGCTCATTCCAATACTTCTCAAAGTATTCCATAAAATAGAAGAGGGGGGAACCCTCCCAAACTCATTCTATGAAGCCAATATCACAATGATACCTAAACCAGAAAGAGACACATCGAGGAAAGAAAATTTCAGACCAATATCCTTAAATGAACATCGACAGAAAAATTCTCAACAAAATTTTATCAAATTGCATACAAAAACATATTAAAAAGTTAGTGCACCATGATCAAGTGGGTTTCATCCCAGGGATGCAAGGTTGGTTCAACACCAGGAAATCAATAAATGTAATTCACCATATCAATAGACTTAAAGTCAAGAATCACATGATTATTTCAATAGATGCAGAAAAAGCATTTGATAAAATACATAACACCTTCATGCTCAAAACACTAGAAAAAATAGGGATAGTGGGAACATTCCTTAACATTGTAAAGGCCATCTATGGCAAGCCCATGGCTAATATCATTCTAAATGGTGAAAAACTGAAAGCATTCCCCTAAAAACTGGAACAAGGCAAGGATGCCCTCTTTCACCCCTTCTATTCAATATCGTCCTTGAAACAGACCAATGAAATTAAAGCAATACAAATAGGAAAAGAAGAACTCAAACTATCCGTATTTGCTGATGATATGATTATATACTTAGAGGAACCAGGAAATTCCACCAGAAAACTTTCAGAAGTCATAAGTGAATTCAGTAAAGTAGCGGGATATAAGATCAATGCACATAAATCTAATGCATTTTTATACATAAGTGATCTTTGGAAAGAATAATTAGGAAAACTACCCCATTCACAATAGCCTCGAAAAAAATAAAATACTTGGGAATCAATCTCACAAAAGAGGTGAAAGACCTCTACAATGAGAACTACAGAACACTAAAGAAAGAAATCAAAGAAAATCTTAGAAGATGGAAAGATCTTCCATGTTCTTGGATAGGCAGAATTAATATTGTCAAAATGGCCATACTACCTAAAGTGCTATACAGATTCAATGCAATTCCAATTAAAATCCCAATGATGTACCTTACAGAAATAGAGCAAGCAATCATGAAATTCATCTGGAAGAATAAGAAACCCAGAATAGCTAAAGCAATCCTTAGCAGAAAGAGTGAAGCAGGGGGTATTACAATACCAGATCTTCAACTCCACTACAAAGCAATAGTAACAAAAACGGCATGGTATTGGTACCATAATAGAAAGGTAGATCAATGGTACAGAATAGAGGATATGGACACAAACGCAAATAAATACAATTTTCTCATACTAGACAAAGGGGCCAAACATATGCAATGGAGAAAAGATAGCCTCTTCAACAAATGGTGCTGGGAGAATTGGAAATCCATATGCAACAGAATGAAACTAAACCCATATCTCTCACCATGCATGAAACTAAACTTAAAATGTATTAAGGACCTCGAAATCAGACCAGAGACCCTGCAGATTATAGAAGAAAAAGTAGGTCCAGTTCTTCAACATGTCGGCATAGGACCAGACTTCCTCAACAGGACTCCCATAGCACAAGAAATAAAAGCAAGAATCAATAACTGGGATAGATTCAAACTAAATAGCTTTCTCTCAGCAAAGGAAACTATCAGCAATGTGAAGAAAGAGCCTACAGAGTGGGAGAAAATCTTTGCCAATCATACTTCAGATAGAGCACTAATTTCCAGAATCTATAAAGAGCTCAAAAAACTCTACACCAAGAATACAAATAATCCAATCGGCAAATGGGCTAAGGAAATGAGTAGACACTTCACAGAAGAAGATCTAAAACCAATCAACAAACATATGGAAAAATGTTCAACATCTCTAGTAATAAGAGAAATGCAAATCAAAACCACCCTAAGATTCCATCTCACCCCAATTAGAATGGCGATTATCTAGAATACAAGCAACAATATGTGTTGGCGAGGATGTGGGGAGAAAGGTACACTCATACATTGCTGGTGGGGCTGCAAATTAGTGCAGCCATTCTGGAAAGCAGTGTGGAGATTCCTTAGAAAACTTGGAATGGATCCACCATTTGACCCAGCTATCCCACTCCTTGACCTATACCCAAAGGACTTAAAATCAGCATATTACAGAGATACAGCCACATCAATGTTCATAACTGCTCAATTCACAGTAGCCAGATTGTGGAACCAACCTAGATGTCCTTCAATTGATGAATGGATAAAGAAACTGTGGTATATATATACAATGGAATATTACTCAGCCATAAAGAATAATGAAATCATGGCATTTGCAGGCAAATGGATGCAATTGGAGAATATCTTGCTAAGTGAGATAAGCCAATCTCCAGAAACTAACGGATGAATGATATCACTTATAAGTGGATGATGACATATAATGGGGGGAGGGAGGGGTTAGTGTTAGGGTTAGAGTTAGGGTTAGGGAGGGGGGCAAGAATGGAGGAAGGAAGGACTATATAGAGGGAAAAGAGGGGTGGGAGGGTTGGGGGGAAGGGAAAAATAACAGAATGAATCAAACAACATTACCTTATGTTAATTTATGATTACACAAATGGTATGCCTTTACGCCATGTACAAACAGAGAAACAACATATATCCCATTTGTTTACAATAAAAAAATATCTCATAAAAAAAAGAATCCAATTAGAATCAGTCATCATGGGTCAAGGTGACCTAGAGTTGTCACGGCAGTGGGGACTTGAAAGTCTGATGTTATCCTGCTGTCAGTCATAAGTCAAGAGGTGGATTTGGGTGAGGTTCTCTGGAAACTTCTCTGGAATCCCTAAAAAACTGGAGTGCAAGAGAGGTACACTGTCCCTCATCTCTCTGAGAGGACCCACTCTCTCCCATGAGAGTGTGAGGAATAGAAAGTACAGTGGTACATAGTATTTAGATTTAAATGTAAAATGTCTTAGGATGAAGAAAAGCAACTGAACAGAGAGAAGAATGGAACTGAAAAAAGAAATTCTCAAGCTATATGACACAGTTATATTAATTTCTGGTGCGCCATACTAGAAATAATGTGGCTTTGGCATCAAGCAGAGCTGGTTTAAGATCCTTCATCTTCCCACTGCCAGTTCTGTAGTTTGGAGAGAGTAGCTTATTTTATGGAAATTACAGGACCTTTCTTTCCCCACTTTCTTGCTTCTCGGGTTACAGAGTATAATTGAGGTGTCAGATAGAAAGTGTCATGGCAGTGGTTGAGAAAAACTGTCCTGCACTCAATTGGAGCAACTGTCAACTGACTTGGTACTTTTGGCTGGGTCCTTCACTCCTTCATCTCCCTGTTTCTCCATGGAGTGGGCATGATTTTCCACCATATATTAAAAGGACTCTAAGGAAACACATTTTGAACTCTAGCTGACACCTCAATTTGTTTCTGTGGCAGTGGGGAGACAACTGGAATACAAGGTACCCAGTGTATGGAAACTTCCTTTCTCCTCAAGTTGGTTCAACATATGGTTTATTGATGGACAAAAAGGAATCCCTTTTCTGATTACCTCTTATTATTTATAACCTACCAAAGCTTGCTGGCTTTCACATGTTCAAATGAATATGGGAAATCATTATTATTTTAACAAACATTTTTCATAAGCCCAGTATGTATAATACCCTAGAAAAAAAGAAGGCAGTAAGTCATGTGCTTATTTAAGAAAAAATACAAACCCAATAAATTAGTAGATTCTATATGCTGCGTAGGTTGAAAGGCCAGCCTCAACCTTGAGGTAGGAGCATTACAACTTTTCTTGCTAGATGTCCCTCATCCCACCATGCCCTTCAGTCTTCCACTTGCTCCACTAACTGTGATACAGGCTAGATATTCCATCTTCTAGCATTGGCATTCACAATGGTGTTTTCTTGAACTTCATCTCCTGAGACCCAGATGAGATCCTGATAGGTGAAGTTCTGTGTTGCTAGGAACAGGAACCAGAGGCTGCCATGGTGAGCATCCCAGAGACAGTACTGAGGGAGGCATAGAGGATAAGAGACTCAAGCAACCCAACATGAACAGTTCTGGAAGCTGTGTGCTGCTGAGGTGCTTTGATGGGCCAATAAACTACATACCTCCTTTCAAAAAGGAGTATTTAGGAAGCTGAACATTCAGTTTTACAGAGGATGATCTATCTTACGGATCTTGGAAGCATGCCCACCTCCTTCAGTAAATCTTCCTATCTGGAAAGTTTAATGTGTGTGCTGCCCTGTTACAGAGGCCCCATATTCCTAAACAGAAACAGATGACTGTAGAAAGCTTTCAGAAACCCTCTTCAAACGGCAAATTAAAACATCTGTCAGATGCTGGGCAGGCAGACCTACAAGACCACTGTAGTTGGGCCTGCCCATCATGACCATGGGGGGGGATTAGTAGGTGGATGGAGGGGACAGGAGAAAGTGCAGTTCTGCTAGTCAGTCCTCTTTCAGTCATTCCTTCTTCTCTGTGGTCAGGATTCACAATTTCCTGCTGGCCTATCCCATGTCAACTGGCCCATTTAAAGTCCTACAGCACTGCCTGAGGTCCTACTGACCTGTGTGATATCCTATTGGCCCATCTGGAGTCTTTCGTGAAAGTCCTCTTTTTTTCTTCTCATTATCAATTGTCACTGCAGACACTGACAAGGGTGCACACACTTGTCTGTTGTCCTTGTCCCTGTCATGTGTCAGACACTATAGGATCCCTTCCTTTACCATTGCCCCCATTCAGAAATTTGACCTTCATGATTATTGGACCACACATCACACATGAGCTTTGTGGGGGTAAGGTGATAATCTCTTGGAACCATAAGAAGGAGACAACACAGTCCCTCCTTTAAGGCACAGAATTAATTCCAAGATTTTGGTAGCAGAGAGGGATCAGAAGAGAAGTTTGTGGTGGAGTTCTTAGGGCCTTTCTACTTTCTTTAAAATCAAGCCCATGAACTAAAGATAATAAAGTAGAGGGTTGGAAGTGAGTCTGGGGCATGGGTGATAAAATCTGGACTGCAGTTTAACCCAAAAGTAAAAGTGCAGAAATGGGCATACAAAAAGAATCTAAGCAAGAGGAGGGCATGGAGGACAGCAAACATAAACTAGGGAGTATATGGGAGAGACATGGAAGAGTGGCATGGAATAAGAGGAAGGTATGGAGGAAAATATAGAAGAGAGACATGGAATAGGGAGTGTGTTGGAGGGATATGAAGGAGGGACATGGAATGGAACAGGAAAGAGGATGTGGAGGAAGGACATGGAGAAGGTTATAGAGAAGGAACATGGAGGAGGATATGAATCAACATGGAGGAGTACATGGAAGAGGATGTGGAAGAGGAAAGAGCAAGAAATGGAGAAGGATATGGAAGAGGGACATGGAGGAGTGCATGGAGGATGGGGAGGAGGGAAATGGAGGGGGATATGAAGGAGGATGTGGAAGAGGATGTGGAGGAGAACTTGGAGAAGGACATGGAGAAGGGACATGAAGTAGGTTGTGCAGGTGTGTTCAAGTATGAATTCAGGTTGTATAGTTTTGTTTTAGCGAATGCAATCCTCATTGGTTTATTCATATTAACATATGTGATGTATTTGCTTGTCTGTGTGTGTGTGCATGCACAGTGTGCACATGTCAGTACCCAAGCAAGATGAGGAATTGTGGTGGCATGGTGGATTTGGGCAGTGACCAGAGGCCTGATGGTCAGATCTTGGAGGTGGACAGCAACATCCAGGTATTTTTACATCCTCCTATGTCAGTTCACAAGGTTCTCCAGACTATGTACCTCCCCATTCCTCCTGGACATGTCAGAAGAACTGAATATTTGTTCAGTAGGATGCCACATGGCTGCTGTGTAGTTGGAAACCTCTGCCAACCTCTCAAATGTCTATGCCCTGGGACAGAGTCTTTGTGAATTTGGAAACAAAATACTTTCTCTCCCATTTTCTGCTACTCATGAGACTTGAAATCTAGAGGTAGCTTCCTGGATGGAGGTATTGGGGACTGCTACATCCTGTGTAGCTTGGCCAGTTAGATCTTCTGGTCTCATAGGGTCTTGCTGCCAGGGGAATGTTTGAGGTCACAGGAGTGGATGGGCTCATCCTGAAATGGTGGAGAGAGAAAAAGAATGGGTCTCAGAGGCAGGGAGGCCAGAGCAGACCAAGAACTCTATTGGCAGTGCCAGACAGAGCAGGATTCCTCACCTGGGTGGGGCTTCTGCTTGGTGGGGACAAACTGGTCAAGAGTTACAGCATCAGACCTGTGGTCACAGCACATCTCCATGGGTAGAGGCACCAGGGCCTCAGTGTGTTGAGAGTGGGTGGGACCAGCCTCAAGGTGGAGGTAAGAGGCTGAACAAATCTGCCATGGAAGGTGAATAGGAAGGTACAGGGCCCACAAGTGAACAAAATCTTGAGGAGTGACTCCTCTTGCTCCTCCAGGGAATGATGGGCAGGTCAGCTGGAAGGAGGGGTCATGAGGGTGAGGGATGCCATGCAGGCATTGGTCAGGTGTCACCTGGGCCAGACTCAAGGCATCAGTATCATCTCAAGCCAGGCAATGCTTCTGGTACACAGAAGCATGACTGGTGTATTTGGTCTGGTCTTCTCATGGAAGTAACTGACTGAGAAGCTATGGGTGGTTCAAGTCATTTCAGTCAGATTTCAATAGGTGCTTTCTAAATAGTCTTGAGTCAAAGTGTGTCTATGTCCCAAGGCAGTAGAGACAGTAAGAGTTTGTTACTGTGAGCATCTGTAAGGGGAGTGTCTCTATAACTCTGAGCCCTGTAAGAGGGTCTCCATCACTCTGAGCTCTGTGGGGGAAGGTCTCCATTACCTTGAACACTCTGGGAGTTTCTCACAGCAATGGACACCCTCTTTCAGGAATCATGGGGATGGAGACCCTCCCACAGAACTCCACTATGGAAACTTCCCAAGTGAATACAGGTGGGGACTTACCTGTCTGACAATGTCATAGGAGTCTGGGAGGCTCCTGGAAGGGGCTTTAGGACTAATTCTGGGTTGAACTCAAGTGCAAGACCTCAGGTGCTTGGGCTGGGCCCCCAGAAGGCCTTGGGTATGAATTTCAGCTAAGTGATCCCAGAGAATTTCAAATGGCTTGAAATAGTGTAGGCAGCAGGATGCACATAATCTGTTGTATTTTGTATTATTTATGAAAAGCTCAAGTGGCATCCTGGGATACAGTGTCCAGGGTGGATGGAATCTTCCATGACCTGATTAAAATACAGGTGGTAGCCACATACCTTGTGGACAATGCTTCCCTGCTGTGCATGGAGGTGGGTGGGACTGGCCCACACCTGCTCCTTGTTTTCCTCCCAAATTCTATCCAAAGGGTGGAATCTAGCCCTGCTCCTATCTCAGGGCAGTATCTCTGCCATCTTGGTTGTCTTTGTTTTGTTGTGGTACTAAGGATGGAACCCAGGGCCTTTGCACATGCTAGGCAAGTGCTCTACCACTGAGACACATCCCCAGCCCTTTTGAATTGTTTGTTTTGAAACAGGGTCTCACTAAATTGATGAGTCTTGCTTCAAACTTGTGACCCTCTTGTTTTATCATCCTGAGTAGTTGGTATTATAGGTGTGCACCACTGTGCCCAGGCACTTCTTGTTTTCCCAAGGAGTTTTTAAGATTTTCTTATTGTAGGTGATGAAATAAAGCAAGGAAGCCCTGGGAGAAACCCAAGTGAGAATACTTGTCAACAGAACATGCTCATTTGTCTCCTTAGATAACTTTATTTTCCACACATTCCTTGTGTTACATGGTCCAAGGGGCAGGAGGAGCATGACATTGCCAGATGTTGTCATGATCAGGACCTACTCCCCTCTGGCCTCCTCAGGGGTATGCACATCTGTTTAATGAGCTGCATTTGCAGGGGTGCACTATGATTGTCACCTGCCAGTGGGACTGTAAGTCAGAGTAGTATCTTGAAGTGACTTAGTCTGGTCAAGGCTCTGTTCTGCTGGGGACATGATCTTCCCTCTTACAGACAAGCACATGGAAGAGGTGGGGTGGAGGGCTTTGTGCCCTGAGGCCCTCTGAGTAAGCAGTGATTCTGGATGCTGAGGTGGTTTAGCCTGGGTGTTTGCCAAGCAGCCCACAGTCTGTGGGAGTCAATGCAAACTGCCCACATATATGGATACAGCCTTGGCCTACTCTTAGCATTGGGCCACAGCACCTTGGTCCAGTGATTCCTAGGACATAGGACTCAGTTTCCTTGTCTGAATGTGTGGGATGAAGGAATCCACATTTATGACACCAACAGAATGTCCTGCCCTACATTAGGCCAGTACTTTTACCTATAGTCAGCTCCACTACCTGGTCTGGGATCCCTGAAATGGGAGAAATGACTACCCATAGGCTGCATGACCCTAAGCACAGTCAGCACTTGTCCTTGTGAATTAATGATGGTTATCAGGAACATGCTCTTGGAGGAAAGCCTGCAGCTCCAGTCGCATCTCTGTGCTGCATAGATAGTGCCTCTGAAGTCATCATGGTGGCCTCAGATTCCAGTGGAACCTGTGCTCTCTCCAAGTTGTGCTGCTCCTAGATTCTTTGTGCCCTGTGAACCAGGTCTGGAACCAGGCCTCACCCCATCTCCTCCCTCTTTGTTCTCCATATTCGCTGACCACAAGCCCTGTTAATCCCACTTCTTAGTCCTCTCTACTCACTATGGCCCTAGGTCAGGTTTTCCCACTACAGCCTAGATTCCTCAGTGAATATCCCTCCAGGTTTGTCCTAATACAATCCATTTCCCACTCCACAGTTAAAGTGATCCCCTCCCAAAGATCTGATCATGAGACTCTTTGTCTAAAGTCTTTCAATAGGTCCAGACTATGATTTGAATGTGGAGCCTTAGTCCCTATATGACCATGTGGTATGGGGCCTATTGGCAGGCAATGAAGTATCCTTTGGAAAGTGGATGTGTTAGAAAAGTGAGTTAGTCCCTTCTGTTCTCCTGTCCCTGGCTTGCTCTTACCCTTACCTTCTGCCATGCTCTAATGCAGCACTAAGGCCCTCACCAGATGCCAGCACCCTGATGTATGACTTCCCAGCCTCCAGAACTGTCTGTATAGATTGCCCTGTCTGTGCCATTCTGTTACAGCAACACACAATGGCCTCAGAGAGTCGCCATGTGTCAAGATACATCCCAATCCTTTGTGCAGTATGGCTCCCACTGCCAAGCTCAGGCGCCATTGACTACCAGCTGCCTGGCCCTTGCCCTCCTGTTCCTGGGTCTCTGAATTTGCTGCATTGCTCTTTCTGTCATCCTTGTGGTCTGGGTAACTAGAGTGGAACCTGTGTGTGTTGCAAGCAGGCCTGGGGCCCATGATACCTCTGTCACTGTAGTGCTACACCTTTACCTGAAGCCATGTGCTGGCTGTGCCCTCCTGTGGACAAGCAGGGCTTGTGGTGGTCACTGGGTCTATCTCATCAGCTCTTGCATCCCTGCACTTACATTGGTGCTTGACATATAGCAGGTGATTAAGAAATATTTTGAATATTGAACTAATGAATAAATGAATGGAAGAAAAAGAGGCCAGGTTGCTGAGAATTTAATCTATGATGCGTGAAGGAATAAGGGTTGTCTTGTTATGTTTAGTTTTAAGAGTAAACTAAGAGAGGTTTTCAAGATGGCGGCCTAGAGGGTGGCTGCATTTCATGTTGCTCCAGGACTCAGGATTCAAAAGAGGAGATATTGAGAGAATTGGGACCAACTCAAAGCAGCCGGGTGAGTCTCTCCCGTTGGGGAGGCATCCCGGATGGGGCGGTAGTCCCCGAACGCAGGGAACTTTGTGAAGTAGAGCTGCCAGCGAGATGCCCCTCCCCCGGCTGGAGCAGTGAACTCGGACAACTGGGAGTGTTGTAGAGGAGGCCACTCAGCACAGCGCTGGGACTCTGAACAAACACGGGGGCTCCGGTGGCTGCCCAGGAGAGGGGCGAGGAGGAGAGCTGTGTGGACTCAGAAGACCGGGGCCTGCCCTGAGGAGGGGGAGGAGGAGCGTGGCCGCTTAGATTCGGAGTGACTACACCACAGCTTCAGGCGGTTGCCAGAGGAGGAGCTGCGCGGCAAGCTGTTTGGACTCAGACCACTTCTGAACACTGGGGCCTGCCCTGAGGAGGAGGAGGAGGAGGAGGAGGAGGAGGAGGAGCGCGGCCGCTTGGACTCGAAGTGACTGCACCAGAGCTACAGGCGGTTGCCAGAGGAGGAGCTGCGTGGCGAGCTGTTTGGACTCAGACCAATTCTGAACACCGAGGGGCTGCGCTGAGGACTAAGAGGAGGGGGAGGAGGAGCGCGGCGGGTCGTTTGGACTCACAGTGACTGCATTGGAGCTCCAGGCGGCTGCTCAGAGGAGGAGGCGATTGGTGAGTTGTTTGGACTTAAAGTGACCACTCCTGAACACCAGAGGGCTCCCTGGAGGAGGAGCACGGTGGGTCACTTGGTCTCGAGTGGCCGCACCAGAGCTCAGGCTGCCCAGAGGAGGCGTGCAGCGGGTCACCTGGATTCAGAGCCACTCAGAGCGACCGCTCCTGAACACGCGGGGGGTTACCTGGAGGAGGAGGAGGAACAGGGCGGGTCACTTCGACTCGGAGTGATTGCCCAGGGCTACAGGTGGTTGGTGGGAGGAGGAGGAACAAAGTGAGTTGCTTGGACTCCTAGTGACCGCATCAGAATACTGGGTGGCTGTCTGGAGGAAGAGGAGTGCGGCAGGTCTCTGGGACTCAGAGTGATTGTATGGGGCCCCGGGTGGCTGCTCAGAGGAGGGGCCGCATAGCCAGGTGATTAGTTGCAGAGCAGGGTCCCAGGATCTAGGAGGCTTCTTGGTGGAAGAGCCACACAGAGACACGCTTAGGGGTGGAGCGAAGGTTCCAGGACTGCAGGCAGATTCTCTGAGGAGGGGCAGCCTAAGGAGATTCATCTGCGAAGGGTGAGGCTCCCAGGCCCAGGAGGTAGGGCCGGGCCCCTGGGAATTTTGCAGAGGAAGGCAGCCCAGCCCAGGCAGTAGCTGTAAATTGAGGGGAACCTCTAGGAGGGGAACTGACCAGAGAGACCTCCCCACTGGGTGAGTCTTCCCTGCCGGGTGAGGTTTCCCCAAACGGACAGTAAAACCAGAGACACAGGCCCAAACAGGCCTTGCTTCAGCCCGCAGCCTAGTTCCCCTTTCGAAGACCATTGGTCAACAAGTGGAGGCACCTCTGCCCACTAGCAGGGAATATACCCCACCTGAAGGCCACCACTCCTAGAGAGGCAGCTTCCTTGTGGAGCACCGCATTATCAACTTCCTCCAAGACTTCAGCCTACTGAAGGCTAAGAGGGGATATATATAGAAATCTTCAGGGACATTGTAAGTCAATAGAGGAAATCTGCAATATCTCAGCAGTCCACTGATACCTGAACAATATGAGAAAACAAGGAAAGAAAATGCCACAAACAAATCTAGATGATACATCAATAAATCCCAATGACAGCATGGCAGAAGAAATGACAAAAAAGGAGTTCAGAATGTACATAATTAAAATGATCAGGGAAGCAAATGATGAGATGAAAGAGCCAATGCAGGCATTGAATGATCACACCAATCAACAGTTAAAAGAGCAAATATATGAAGCAAAAGACCATTTCAATAAAGAGTTAGAGATATTGAAAAAACAACAAACAGAAATCCTTGGAATGAAGGAAACAATAAACCAAATTAAGAACTCCATAGAAAGTATATCCAGTATGATAGAACACCTGGAAGACCGAACCTCAGACATTGAAGAGAAAATATTTAACCTTGAAAACAAAGTTGAACAAACAGAGAAGATGGTAAGAAATCATGAACAGAATCTACAAGAACTATGGGATATCATGAAAAGGCCAAATTTAAGAATGATTGGGAATGAGGAAGGACTAGAGAAACAAAGCAAAGGAATGAACAATCTATTCAATGAAATAATATCAGAAAATTTCCCAAATCTGAAGAATGAAATGGAAAATCAATTTCAAGGGGCTTATAGTACTCCAAATACACAAAATTACAACAGACCCACACCAAGGCACATTATAATGAAAATACCTAACATACAAAATAAAGACAGAATTTTAAAGGCTGTGAGAGAAAAGAACCAAATTACATACAGGGGAAAACTAATACGGATATCACCAGATTTTTCAATCCAAACCCTAAAAGCTAGAAGGGCTTGCAACAACATTTTTCAAGCCCTAAAAGAAAATGGAGGCCTACCAAGAATCTTATACCCAGCAAAACTTACCTTCAAATTTGACGAGGAAATAAAATCCTTCCATGATAAACAAAAGCTAAAAGAATTTACAAAAAGAAAGGCAGCATTACAGAACATTCTCAGCAAAATATTCCTTGAGGAAGAGATGAAAAACAAAGAAGCAAATCAGCAAAGGGAAGAATTATCCTAAAGGAATTGTCAAATAAAGGAGGAACCAAGTAGTGTCAAATAAATAAATAAATAAAATTTTAAAAATGAACCATATGACCGGGAAACCAAATCATATCTCAATAATAACCCTGAATGTTAATGGCCTGAATTCATCAATCAAAAGACATAGACTGGCAGATTGGATTAAAAAGAAGGATCCAACAATATGTTGCCTACAAGAGACTCACCTCATAGAAAAATATATCGATAGACTAAAGGAGAAAGGATGGGGAAAAACATACCATGCACATGGACTCAGCAAAAAAGCTGGAGTATCCATCCTCATTTCAGATAATGTGGACTTCAAGCCAAAGTTAGTCACAAGGGATAAAGAAGGTCATTGCATACTGCTTAAGGGACACATAAATCAGCAAGATATAACAATCATAAACATCTATGCCCCAAACAGTGGCTCATCCATGTATGTCAAACAAATCCTTCTCAATTTCAGAAACCAAATAGACCAAAACACAATAATACTAGGTGATTTTAACACGCCTCTCTCACCACTGGACAGATTTTCCAGACAAAAATTGAACAAAGAAACCATAGATCTCAATAACACAATCAATAATTTAGACATAACGGACATTTATAGAGTATACCATCCAACCAAGAGCGAATACACTTTCTTCTCAGCAGCACATGGATCCTTCTCTAAAATAGACCATATATTATGCCACAAAGCTTATGATAGCAAATACAAGAAGATAGAGACACTACTATGTATTCTATCAGATCAAAATGGATTGAAGTTAGAAATAAATGAAAGAGTAAAAAACAGAAACCATTCCAACATCTGGAGATTAAACAATATGCTATTATATGATGAATGGATAACAGAAGATATTAGGAAGGAAATTAAAAAATTCTTGGAGGTAAATGAGAACAAAGAAACATCATATCAAAATCTCTGGGACACTATGAAAGCAGTACTTAGAGGGAAATGTATTTCATGGAGTGCATTTAATAAAAGAAGTAAAACTCAACAAATAAACGACCTAACACTATAGCTCAAAGCCCTAGAAAAAGAAGAACAGACCAGCACCAAAAGTAGTAGAAGACAGGAAATAGTTGAACTCAGAGCTGAAATGAATGAAATTGAAACAAAAGAAACAATACAAAAACATGACAAAATAAATAGTTGGTTCATCAAAAAAATAAACAAAATTGATAAACCTTTAGCCACACTAACAAAGAGAAGACGAGAGAAAACCCAAATCACTAAAATTCGGAATGAACAAGGAAATATCACAACAGACAGGATTGAAATACAAAACATAATTAGAAGCTATTTTGAAAATCTATACTCCAACAAAATAGAAAATTTCAAAGACATCAACAGGTTTCTAGAGACATATGAATTGCCTAAACTGAACGAGGAGGACATACACAATTTAAATAAATGAATTTCAAGTACTGAAATAGAAGAAGTCATCAAAAGCCTACCAACAAAGAAAAGTCCAGGACCAGATGGGTTCTCAGCCGAGTTCTACAAAACCTTTAAAGAAGAGCTCATTCCAATACTTCTCAAAGTATTCCATAAAATAGAAGAGGAGGGAACCCCCCAAACTCATTCTATGAAGCCAATATCACCCTGATACCTAAGCCAGAAAGAGACTCATCAAGGAAAGAAAATTTCAGACCAATATCCTCAATGAACATCGATGCAAAAATTCTCAACAAAATTTTAGCAAATCGCATACAAAAACATATTAAAAAGATAGTGCACCATGATCAAGTGGGTTTCATCCCAGGGATGCAAGGTTGGTTCAACATCAGGAAATCAATAAATGTAATTCACCATATCAATAGACTTAAAGTCAAGAATCACATGATTATTTCAATAGACGCACAAAAAATATTTGATAAAATACAGCACCCCTTCATGCTCAAAACACTAGAAAAAATAGGGATAATGGGAATATTCCTTAAAATTGTAAAGGCCATTTATGCTAAGCCCATGGCTAATATCATTCTAAATGGTGAAAAATGAAAGCATTCCCCCTAAAAACTGGAACAAGGCAGGGATGCCCTCTTACACCACTTCTATTCAACATCTTCCTTGAAACTCTAGCCACAGCAATTAGACAAACCAAAGAAATTAAAGGGATACGAATTGGAAAAGAAGAACTCAAACTATCCCTGTTCGCTGATGACATTTTTATATATTTAGAGGAACCTGGGAATTCCACCAGAAAACTCTTAGAACTCATAAGTGAATTCAGTAAAGTAGCAGGTTACAAGATCAATGCTCATAAATCCAATGCATTTTTATACATAAGTGATGAATCTTCAGAAAGAGAAATTAGGTTAACTACCCCATTCACAATAGCCTTGAAAAAAATAAAACACTTGGGAATCAATCTCACAAAAGAGGTGAAAGACCTCTACAATGAGAACTACAGAACACTAAAGAAAGAAATTAAAGAACACCTTAGAAGATGGAAAGATCTCCCATGTTCTTGGATAGGAAGAATTAATATTGTCAAAATGGCCATACTACCTAAAGTGCTATACAAATTCAATGCAATTCCAATTACAATCCCAATGACGTACCTTACAGAAATAGAGCAAGCAATTATGAAATTCATCTGGAAGAATAAGAAACCGAGAATAGCTAAAGCAATCCTCAGTAGAAAGAGCGAAGCAGGGGGTATCGCAATACCAGATCTTCAACTCTACTACAGAGCAATAGTAACAAAAACGGCATGGTATTGGTACCAAAATAGAAAGGTTGATCAATGGTACAGAATAGAGGACACGGACACAAACCCAAATAAATGCAATTTTCTCATACTAGACAAAGGGGCCAAAAATATGCAATGGAGAAAAGATAGCCTCTTCAACAAATGGTGCTGGGAGAATTGGAAATCCATATGCAACAGAGTGAAACTAAACCCATATCTCTCACCATGCACAAAACTAAACTCAAAATGGATTAAGGACCTCAGAATCAGACCAGAGACCTTGCAGATTATAGAAGAAAAAGTAGGTCCAGATCTTCAACATGTCGGCTTAGGACCAGACTTCCTCAACAGGACTCCCATAGCACAAGAAATAAAAGCAAGAATCAATAACTGGGATAGATTCAAACTAAAAAGCTTTCTCTCAGCAAAGGAAACTATCAGTAATGTGAAGAAAGAGCCTACAGAGTGGGAGAATATCTTTGCCAATCATACTTCAGATAGAGCACTAATCTCCAGAATCTATAAAAAACTCAAAAACTCTACTCCAAGAATACAAATAATCCAATCGACAAATGGGCTAAGGAAATGAATAGACACTTCACAGAAAAAGATCTACAAGCAATCAACAAATATATGGAAAAATGTTCAACATCTCTAGTAACAAGAGAAATGCAAATCAAAACCACACTATGGTTCCATCTCACCCCCATTAGAATGGCGATTATCAAGAATACAAGCAACAACAGGTGTTGGTGAGTATGTGGGGAGAAAGGTTCACTCATACATTGCTGATGGGGCTGCAAGTTGGTGCAGCCACTCTGGAAAGCAGTGTGGAGATTCCTTAGAAAACTTGGAATGGAACCACCATTTGACCCAGCTATCCCACTCCTTGGCCTATACCCAAAGGACTTAAAGTCAGCATACTACAGAGATACAGCCACATCAATGTTCATAGCTGCTCAATTCACAGTAGCCAGATTGTGGAACCAACCTAGATGTCCTTCAATTGATGAATGGATAAAGAAACTGTGGTATATATATACAATGGAATATTACTCAGCCGTAAAGAATGATAAAATTATGGCATTTGCAGGCAAATGGATGAAATTGGAGAATATCATGCTAAGTGAAATAAGCCAATCTCAAAAAGCCAAAGGATGAATGGTATCGCTAATAAGTCGATGATGACACATAATGGGGGGAGGGAAGGGTTAGTGTTAGGGTTAGAGTTAGGGTTGGGGAGGGGGCAAGTATGGGGGAAGGAAGGACTATATAGAGGGAAAAGAGGGGTGGGAGGGGTGGGCGAAGGGAAAAAATAACAGAATGAATCAAACAGCATTACTCTATGTAAATTTATGATTACACAAGTGGTATGCCTTTACGCCATGTACAAACAGAGAAACAACATGTATCCCATTTGTTCACAATAAAAAATAAATAAAAAAAGAGTAAACTAAGGTTTTCTCTCAAATGTCTTCTCCTTTAGGCTTTCTTTGAACTCCTAGACAGAGCACCTACCTACAATCTCCCTTAGCCCATCCAACTTAATTATGAAAAAATAAATTTCTGTTTACAATTTATTTATATATCTATGTATCTGTCATCATTAAAAGTCTAATTATCGATCATCTATCATTTATTTATATCTGTATATAACCATCTATACATTTATCATCTACATTTATGTATCTATCAACATCTTCATCATGATCATGTATCTAATTGCTAATCATCTATCAATTATTTATTTATCTCTCATCTGTCAAACATATACACATGTATCTACCAATGTATCCTATAACTGTATATTTATACATGTATCTATGTATCTGTTTATCTACTAATTTATTTATCATGTTTCTATGCGTCTATATATCTAACCATGTGTCTATGTATCTGCATATCTACCAATGTACTATGTATATAACCATGTATCTGCCAAAGTAACCATTCATGTATCTATCTATGCATCTTTGTATCCATGTATGTACCTAGTTATCTATCTTCCTAACAGGCATCTATCATCATCATTATGGTGTACCTAATCAAAATCATCCATATATTCATAATTTATCTATGTATTTAGCATATATCTATCATCATCCTTATATATCTGATCACAATCATCTGTGTAAAACTCAGCCTTCTCCTGATAAATGGATGATGCCTTGCTCACTCTTTAACTCTCAAGTTAAGTGAGCAGAGACTCAGTGCTTATTCCTCTGTGCTGTTCAACCAGTGCATGATGATTGTTCAATATCTTAAGGGCCATGATGTCTGAAAATGATACTGGTCTTGGAGATCAAGAAGGGGTCTTTGTTCCCTCTGTCTTGAAGATTAAACATCCTAAAAAGGCAGAGGCAAGTGTAGAAAGCAAGTTTTATTTAAGAAAGAGACAGGTAGCCCACAGGAGTATTGCTTCTTACTCTTTTATAGATCTCAAGAATCCAACAAGTTGAAGGTTTGGATCTACTTTTTCTTCTATAATCTGCAGGGTCTCTGGTCTGATTCCGAGGTCCTTGATCCATTGTGAGTTGAGTTTTGTGCAGGGTGAGAGATATGGGTTTAGTTTCATTCTGTTGCATATGTATTTCCAGTTTTCCCAGCACCATTTGTTGAAGAGGATATCTTTTCTCCATTGCATATTTTTGGCACCTTTGTCTAGTATGAGAAAATTGTACTTATTTGGGTTTGTGTCCATGTGCTCTATTCTGTACCATTGATCTACCTGTCTATTTTGGTACCAATATCATGCCGTTTTTGTTACTATTGCTTTGTAATAGAGTTGAAGATCTGGTATTGCGATATCCCCTGCTTCGCTCTTTCTACTGAGGATTGCTTTAGCTATTCTGGGTTTCTTATTCTTCCAGATGAATTTCATAATTGCTTGCTCTATTTCTGTGAGGGACACCATTGGGATTTTAATTGGAATTGCATTGAATCTGTATAGCACTTTTTGGAGTATGGCCATTTTGACAATATTAATTCTTCCTATCCAAGAACATGGGAGATCTTTCCATCTTCTAAGGTGTTCTTTAATTTCTTTCTTTAGTGTTCTGTAGTTCTCATTGTAGAGGTCTTTCACCTCTTTTGTGAGATTGATTCCCAAGTATTTTATTTTTTTCAAGGCTATTGTGAATGGGGTAGTTTTCCTAATTTCTCTTTCTGAAGATTCATCACTTATGTATAAAAATGCATTGGATTTATGAGCATTGATCTTGTAACCTGCTACAAGACTGTCAGGCCTTCCACCCCCTGCCTCAGTTTGTTAAGGAATGTGACATTTCTTGTCCCCGCAGGCCAGGTGCGGCTGCAGGCAGATTGCTTTTTGGCAAAAAAAGCATGCAGGGAGTCATACAGTGGGCTTATTTTATAGAATTGTTCTCTTAACTTCTTGTTCCCTCCAGCCTCGTCTATTTGTCCCCTTACAACAGGAAGGATCTTTTTCTGTACTGTTCCAGGAGGTATCAGCAAGACCTGTGGGTGGAGGTTCCAGGGACTTCTGAGCTCCCAGCTGGCCCCAGAAGTGGACTGTACTTCTCCAGGGAGGTAAAGAGATTAGGAGGCTGTCACTTCAATTTTTAGTGGAGGCAACAGGTGCAAATGACCTGACAGTGGGGTCTGAGCCTCCAAGTGCCTCCAAGGTGGCCCAGTCCTCACACTTATAGCTCCATCCACTTCCTCCTCAGTCTCCCAACCCAGAGAGGAAGGAAATAAGTGCTTTATATATATGCTTTGATTTGATGTTTCAGAACAAAATACTTCAAAAAGAGAGTCAAATGGGTATGGTCTCTCAGGTCCAGCTTGCTGGCCTAGTGGAACTGATAGCACTGTTTACCAGTGACAACCAGTTCTGTTTCCCCAGGTGTTGAGTTCCATTTCCCCATGTGTAGAAAGCAAGTTTTATTTAAAGAACAGTAACACAGAATTATGGGCAGAGAAGGGGACCCAGAGTTGGTATCCAAAGAAGTAGGAGTCTCCTGTCCCTTTTATTAATTTTACATTCTCTTTGTTCTCGTGCTCTCCTTCCCTCCCATGTCTCCCCATCCTGCATAAAGGTGGGAAGCAAACGGGCATAGGGGAAGGGCCAAATGGTAGAGTAATACAGGCAGTAAGGCAACAGCCAGTAGGTATCAATTAACAACTCTTATAACTCTTACAAATCCCTGCTGGGAGGAACAATTCCTGGTGCACATTATCTTAGCAACAGGTTGGAGTAGGAGTAGGGGGAAGGGATTTGGAAGAACTAGGGGGAAAGGGCAGCATTTGATTTTCTTTTCAACCAGCCTCCACATTCCTAATCAGACCTAATTATTTATTTAGCTATATTGGCTGTCGTTTTGTCCCTCAGCTTTAGAACTGTTAGGGGACAGACAGATGAGGATGGTGGGAACATGAGGGCAATTGAATGATTATGTAAAATGGGTCCACTATGTGAAAAGTGAAAAGCACCCAGAAAAACCACTCTGGATGCAGGAACTCATGCAAGAGATTTTATTTCGCAGACAAGCAGTGTCTGCCCTGGAGAGAGAGAGAGAGAGAAAGAGAGAGAGAGAGAGAGAGAGAGAGAGAGAGAGAGAGAGAGAGAGAGAGAGAGAGAGAGAGAGAGAGAATGGATGGTAGGGGAGTTTCTCTTAAGTAGTCAAATTTTGCAGGCTAAGGACTATCGGGCCAGTTGCTGATGAAGAAGTTTGTGGGCTTTTGGTCATCCCACTGGCATCTCCTGGGCCTAGTCAGGCATCTCTTTGGCCTAGTCACAGTATGCAGAAAGGAGAGAGACAAGGGGAAAGAGGATGGGAGAATGAAGAAAATCTAAAATGTATCAAAGGGGCTGGATACGTCCACTTCTTGGGATACATTTCTTCCTGCCAGGAGAAGTGTGTTGCTATATTTTAATTAAAATTTGCTCTCTACGCTTGCATGGGCTGCTTCTCTAATGTCCAAACTTCAACATTTGAGGAAGCAGAACTCCTCACTGATAACCAGCCATATCATTTTTAGTCACTGATAAAAAGGACCAATTGGGAGAAGTGCTGCATTGATCTGATTTCTTTCTTAGTTATCATTAAAACAATACATTCCCTGAAAGCTGGGTCTATTTCTCAGAAGTCATTGCCTGAATGAGTCCTGTGAGTGTTTTAATTTCCTGGAAATGGTTTGAGTCTGGCCTCAGCTCAGGTCTAGCTCAGAGCACTTGGGTCCTTCAGAGAGGAAATAGCTGAGAGGCCACTTCATAGGCCCTGGGGCTATAGGGCAGAGGCATCCATGGCCTGGACAGAGGACAAGAACTCAGATCCAAGTTCAGAGAAGCGTTTACTTTCTCTGGACTCCAAGGAAGCACTCAGCATCCTTTCTCCTCTTCTCCTGGGCACCCTCCTAAAGCCTTGGCTGTTATGCAAATGACCTGGGGAATTTGGTGAAAAGGCAGTCACTCAGGTTTTGCAGTGACTGTTCCTAGAGCCTTCCACCACCCTCCTCACCCAGTCAGACCCAGGTGACTAGCTTCTCTGGATGTGGCCTTGAGTCTGGGTCCCCCTTACAGGGGCTTCAGGTCTCCTTCCAGAGGGTGCTTTGGCTCCATAGCCAGGAACAACCTTTGTAATAGGTGGACACACAGGCATGCTATTCTGTGGGCACAACATGTGTATAAGGCAAGAAGGATGAGCAGCGTGTGAACAAGAAAGAAAGGGAGGAGAATAGAAAGGAGGTTAGTGAGGAGCAGGGGAGGTTGGTCACCAGGGACCTCCCATTGCATATATGCAGTTGGTCTTCTGCCCCTCACCCACTTCTTGGGGTGAAGGGTCTCACCATCCAGATATCCGGACAAGGAGATGACAGGGCTTCAGGGGTGCCCTGGAAGTGAATGGGAGGGATGCCCAGGAGGCCTCCTCTGTGGGCCAGTCTCAACCCAGATGAGATGGGCCAGGCCTCCCACTCTTGAGGGGAAGGAGAGCTGGTCTGGCTACCTCATATTCTCTAGAATATCCTTTTGTAAACTAAGTGAAGTATTTCTTCAGCACAGCCAGATTAGATTGTAAGGACCTAGGCTCTTTCCTGGGCATCCCTCTAGCTGCCACAAGCTGCTTCTGTTCATGATCCCTAGAGCTGATCTGCTTTGACTGCTCCCCAGACAGGAGGAGTGATGTGGAACAAGCTCTCACAGAAGCCTCAGAGCCAAGACCTGTCCCTGGCTCCACTCCCTTTATGGCTACACCAAGCTCCTCCCACCCCAGGGCTTTTGTGCTGACTACCCTCAGGAACCAGCTTAAACCTTCCCTCCTGAAGGCATGTTGCTCTCTAGCATGTCCCCATGCTTTGTTTCCAGCAACCAATTACTACTACCTAAATGACCCTGTTTATTCATTTGCTTACTGATTTATTCATCCATCTCCCCTGCCAGAGATCTACTCCAGGGAAGCAGAAACCTTTGCTACCCCATGACTCTGCTTAGCATCTGAACCCAGATGGTAAAGTGCTTTCTTATAGGAAGTACTGTTAGAAGACATGCTCTATCTGCCACTCAGGTTTTAGGATGAATTGGAGAAGCCTGACATGTTGGGGTGCCAACACTGAGAAGAGTGGGGAAGGCCTCATCCTCAAAATGCAGACGATCCTTGCTCTACCTCTGAAATAGAAAATATCATACAGAGGGGTATTACTGGAGCAGGGATATTTGCTGCCTCAAGAGTGGGCAGCCAGTGTTCCAGAAACATACATATCCTGGCATGATAAGCATTCTGTGTGAAGTCATGGGTCAATGTTTTTCAAAACCAGGATATGCATTTATTCAGCATCATTGAAACATTGATGCTTCCAGAATCATAAAACATACCTGAATTACCAGGTCTGCAGTTGAACACTGTGATCCAGTTTCTCTGTATGGCCATTCTGAGTCACTCAACCTCTCTGAGTCATGTTTCTGATGTGTGAAATTGTGCAAAGGTGGCAATTATCTGACAGGAATATGATGAATAGTTTCTGATGAGCATTGAGCAGGTGCTGGCACATGAGCCATGTGCTACTAGCACCAGCAAAGCTCACATCAACTCTGGACACCCAAGCATAGGGAGGTCAGATGAGTCTGAAACACTTGTAGCCCTTGATCTGCTCATTCACATAGTGCTTCCATCTCTCCTGTCTTCTGTGAGTGGTTTTCCTTCTTGGCTTCACCTCCATCTTAACACCAGTTTTTCCAGGGATGTGAAGCATGGGGTGAAGTTTCCATGAAGGTGAGGAATCCTTCCCAGCATCTTTAAACCTAAGTTTTCCCAGTTCCCAGAGCTTCCCTGAGCTGTCCTGGAATCCAGTGTGCTCAGTGAATAACCATCAAATGAGTGAATGAGGGAATGAATGAAGAACAGATGTCTTAAGCTGGGGCAATTACAATGTGCCCAAGGACATATATGTCGTTTGAGTTTGGGTTTTTTGGGGGGATAATTGTATCCCAAAAGTTTCTGGAGGTACTGGGGCACATCAGTGTATGGAGATCTCTCTGAAGGACTTGGTGGACTCCTGATGGTCTAAGGCTACAGACCTCAGCTGTATGTTCTTCCACCTACTGTTTAGCATGAACCTGGGGCTTTTGGGAAGGAATCTTCATGTGATGAAGGTTCCAATGCAGTGGCACAAGAAGGTGAGGCCCTGGCTCAATCACCTGGACTCTGAATGTAGTTTCCTACTTCTGGTTGCAGGAAGGAACTGAGAGGCCCACTCCTGCCACTGAAGAAGCCACAGTGTAGGGGGCTATATGGCAAAACTTGCAGGTGGTGGTGGGTACAGAGGATCTCCTGGGGCTAAGAGCAGGAAGGGAATAGTCATCTCAGTCCTGCAACTGCAAGAAGGATATCATATGCAAGAAGGAGCTTAAGAGAAGCCCCCAGATCATATGAACATCAAAGGCCAATAACACCAATTCCAACCTGTCTAGACTCACAGCAGAAAATGAAGTTGCAGGGTGCCCAGACTTTTGGTTGGGAAAACTATAGATAATGAGGGTCTTTTTCTATTCTCCTTTGTCTGGTAATGTGTTTGCAGCAACAGAAAACTAAGGCAAATAGAAAATGCCATATCAAAGAAGGTCATCAGTGGCTGGGCACTGTTTTCCCAAGCTGAGGAGTAGGACAAAATGGTTGATGTGCACTCCCTGCAGTCCCTCAGGACCAGCCTATTTTATGCAGCCCAGGAGGCAATTCTGATTTCTCAACTCTGGCTGCAGGGTGTTTTCTATGTCAAATTCCTTAATATGAACAAGCAATTCTGTCCTGAGTTCAGATTTCCCTCATCAGTTTGGGCACAAGATTGTTTTGCAGGACACATGCGGCAACAACTTACGGATGTGGGGTGTTGCCTCCTCCCCTTGGCTGGGCAGAGTGGATCTTTCCTCCTGGACACTCAGATGCCTGGGTTCCCTTTCAGGTTGCTTCTCTGTCTTCCCACAGGGTATTATGTTTGCTTTGTGATTAAAACAATCATTTTTTACATCTATGCTACAGATGACAAAAGAAACAGTTCTTGAAACAAAAATCTACTGGCAGGAGCTGGCTCCACAGCAGGAAGCAGAGTACCATCTGGAGGGTTATGGAAAATAATATTCACCCAAGGAAAAACAGAGAGAGGTGCAGCTTTGGAGGAAAGAGGGGAAACTAGCCAAGGACTAACCTTCCAGCAAATCCTTTCCTAATAACAATGGGCCCTAAAGGAAAGGGGTCGATACTGAATGCTGGGACCTGAACCTTGACCTTCCCCCATGTCAAATTAGTCCTAAATGGAGGCACAGCAAATATTGAAACTCTGGAAAACAATGGATCCCAGAGAAAGTAAAACAATGGGCAAGATTTGAGTACTCATCTCTTGGGATCTGGACTCCTATCTCCCCAGACAACAATGAATTTCAACCTTTTTACAACTATCAACCTAAGTTAAATTTTTAACCTGTACAACTAACCCCTGGACTACATGTGCATGGTTTCCAATGATTACACTGTCCTCACTGTACCCTATAAAACCAAAATCCCCTCTGTAACTGACAGCCATTTTCACATCCAGAAAATGAGCCCTGATGGTGCCCAAGTTGAGGTCTGTATCTGTCCTCTTGCACTTATACCATCTGTGTGCACTCAGTGAGGAGGGAGCATGGACTTGGAGGACAATGAGGCCCTTAATTGGGACCTCATTGTGGCAGGCTAGCTTAGTGGCTAGATCACATCTGAATTCCAGCTTTACCACTTACTATCAGACAAGAGCAGTAGCACAAGCTCTTAGTATCTTGCCTTCCTCATCTGCAAAGTGGGGTGACAGGCACAGAGCCCAAAGATGGGCTTGTTAGTGGAAAGCTTTCAAAACTTCCAGGAACTTGCAGAGCATGCCATCCCTAAGGAATATCACTGACACAGCCCACCCTAGAAATGGCAGTGCCTGCACAACATACATTGTATTTTCTTAATTAGCGACTTGCTGATAGGAAGGACAGGATAGGATGGTGAGCCTGAACACACTGTACATCCCCCAACAGAAATTACTTACAACGTACATGTTTTTTAGCAGCATAGGACAATTTGCAATTTATTTTGGTGTTAACGCAAATAGACTGCAAACCAAGACAAACACTCATTGATATAATCACCCTTTGATTCAGGCCCTTTTTATGCTAGTATTTGTGCTGAGGAAGGGGGAAAGAGCACTGAAAAGTTGCCAATGGAAAAGTGTGTGTGCAAAGATGGGGTGGGGATGGGGCTCTATAAACCCTGGGCCCGGGTACAATAGTCTGCAAGGTCACACCACTTCCTGTCGGAGTCCACGGCCTGGGGGTGTCTGGTGGGGGCCAATGGTGATGTGTCCAATGGCAAGGAGTCCCACCGTGAGGTGTCCATAGTGAGGGGTCTGGTTTCCCAGTGACTGGGAAATAGTGAGCACCTGTCACCTGAAGCTTAGAAAATTGAGATTCAAGGTTAAGCAGTTTTGTGACAGTGTGTGGAGAGCCACACTTGATGTGGGGATGGGAGACCCTTGAGGTTGTCCAGCCCTGCTCCTGCCTGTCCCTTGGTTTAAGCACCTGTGTATTCTAAGTGGGGATCAGAACACTGCTCTCCCAGCTCCACACTTAAGATCTGGAAGTCCTGAAGTTTCTCTGACTGGATTTAATTCTTTGTTTCTAGAGAAAGGAAGTTTTCTCTAGAAGATTAAATAAACTGGAACCCCAGTTTTCTGGTTTTCTGAATCTCAGAATCAGGGACAAGGTATTTCCTTTGGGCACCAGGCTTCTCCAGAGACTATGGAAGTAACTTTCATCATGCTGCATGTCTGGCTAAATGCTCCCCTAGTCTTTCCTCTTGTTGATGGAAGAGTTAGGTTTGGGACACTGGCAACATCCTTGGTGAACTTTGTGGGAGAGGTTTGTATTCTATATCATCCATGGAGCCAAAGACCAGAAACAAGAAATAACAGGGGTTCAGGGAGATGCTGAGGTTTGCATGAGGGTTGCATCCCCTCCCTCAGCTGTTTACTCAGTCTCCTTTATAGGCTCTTTCCCAGTGCCCAGCACTTTCCTGGGTATTGTGCAGGTAGGTGATGGTCTGGGTACAGCTCCTACCTCCCCGAGGTAAGCAACCAGTCAGAGAGACAGACATGAAACCAACTCATACAGCACTGGAGAGCTGAAGTTAGGGCCAGAAAACTGAAGATGGGCTTGGAAATAGCAAAGCACCATTAACATATCAATTACAAAAAATTGTCTCAGCAGAGAGGAAAACTGAACTATACAAAAGGTAACTTGCCTGCAACATCAAAAGCAACCACAGCAAAATGAAAGTCATATCTCTGAGAACCTGCCCACAGCTTCAGCAGGGGAACCAGGGCCTCTGTTGGCAATACTGGCAGTTTAGGCAAAGGGAGTGAATTTGCAACTCCATGTATAGGGTATTTGATTCTTCAAGAAGAAAACACCCTTCCAGTTTATGTACTATTTGCCATCACCTCAAAGGTGAGCAAATCATGTCCCTGCTACAATGGCAAGATGGGGCAGAGCCCCTTCAGAACCTAGGTCTTCTGTCAGGACCACTTGTGGAGGGGCTTCCCTGACTCTCTGCATGGAAGGTTCAGTGGGCCAACAAACTCTGCTATCAGCATCAAGGCCTCTGCAGGAGGTTGCCTGCAGCTGCTTTTGCACTGTCCAGCTAATTCACCCTGCCCAGGAAGAAGGCAGGGCTGGGCCTGTGTGTTGGGAGAAGCATCTCTGGATAGAAACTCTACAGAGCAGGTGAGGCCCTGCCCAAACATGGGAGTCAGGAGGCCATTCTCTGGACTGGTGAGAGAGGGCCTAGTTCCAAGGGGTCCCAAGACTAAGAAGGCCCCCAGTGTTCCTCTGGGGCCTCTCCCTGCAGGGAGGCAGGCTGCACAGTCTACTTGTGAAGGTTCAGGGTTGCCCTGTGGTTCCTCAGAGACATTCCTTCCGTGGATGAGTGGGCCAGAGGAAAGGTGTTAGGAGTCCCTTGGCGTCTGGGCTGGAGCCATTGAACTAGCCTGCAGAAACAGGAAACCTAAGCCTCCCCACATTGGCTCAAAGTCCTAGTTGGTGTGAGAGGAAGAGTCCTGGTGTTATCAAATGCAGGTCTAGAGGCTCATCCCATGGAAAAAACAGTATCTGAGCAATAAGTGTTAAGGAGAAATACAGGCTTTATTCTGTGGCCAAAGAATGGAGAAGAGGGAGCTCTGCCCACAAAACAGTTTCTCAACTCCAGGGGTTGTGAGGTTATAGATACAGGATAGCAATAATAAGGGAAAGGGGTAGGCTAATGTTTCAGTCAGCTTTTTCATTGCTGTGACTAAAAGGATCTCACCAGAACAATTTTAGAGGAGGCAATATTTGAGGGCTCACAGTTTCAGAGGTCTTAGTTCATAGAAGGCAGCCTCCATTCCTCAGGACTTGAGGTAATGCTGAACATCATGGTGGAAGAGTGTGGCGGAATGAAGCAGCTCAAATGGTGATCAGGAGGCAGAGAGAGAGGCTCCGCTTTCCAGATACAAATATATACCCCATGGTCACACCCCCAATGAAAGACTTCCTCCAGCCACAACCCACCTGCCTCTAGTTATCACTCAGTTAATACCATAAGGGATTAATTCACTGATTAGGTTAAAGCTATAACCCAATCTTCTCCTCCAAACCTTCTTGCATTGTCTCACACGTGAGCTTTTGGGGGACACCACATCTAAATCCTAACAGCTAATTAAGGGGAGGAATATTCATGTCTTTTCTGGGGACAGGTGGAGGTCTTCCAGAAACTGAATGCCACTCTTTTCACTCCTTTCATGGTCTGGTGCTGCTGGTCATAGTTGCTGATAAGTGTCTTTAGCCTCAGATGAGGAAGAAAGAGACACTAGGCAAGTCCAGGTCAAGTCAACTCTGTAGTGTGATTCCAGACAAAACATTTCTCAAAGGATCAACATGTCTACATGCAAGGCTGAATAGAATCTGACCCACAAGTTAAGGCACCAAGAGACAGACAAGATATGAAGACAAAGAGGCCAAGCCTTTTCATACCCTTCCAGGCACCCATGGGACATCTGCAGGCCCAAATGAAGAGTCAGAGTTTTCAGCAAAAGTGGCCTCAGGTCCCTGAAGAGTGACGTAGGCCCAGACACATGACTTGTCGTTTGATCATTGCAGGGATTAGATGAAACTTTTATTGATTTTCCTCCTATTGGTTACTCTGTTTCCAGCTTTTGTTATCAGGGCTGATAGATGTTGTCAAAACCTTTACCCTGGCAAATAAGACCATGTGTTAGGATGGAAAAATTCCACCATGAACATGAAGTTCCACTTATAGAAATAATGAAAGGAAAGATTTTCTTTCATGGGCTTCTGTCTTTGAGTCAATGGGCTTTCACATGATTATTGGCAGGCATATCTGCCTAGTTATTTTTTTCTTTTATTAGTTATATATAACATTCAGGTTCATTTTGACAAACTCATACATGCATGGAATTTAATTTACTCCATTTCAGTCCCCTGTGCTCCTGCTTTACCTCCCTTCCTCTTACCCCTTATTCTCCTTCCTCTGTTCTGCTGGTCATGTTATTTATTTATTCTTTCATTCATTCATTCATTCATTCATAGATATGTGGAAAGGTGGAATTCCCTGGGGTATATCTATACATGCACACAGCACAATTTCGTAAATTCTTTCTGATTGCCTCCCCTTTCATATTCCTATTCTTTCTTTCAAGCTCCTTATTTTACTTCTTTGATCTTCTCTACATCTTTATATTTGACCATCCTTTGTCCATTTATTTTGTTCTAGCTTCTGCATATGAGAGAAAATCTTCAACCTTTGATTTTCTGAGTCTGGCTTATTTCACTTAGCATGATGCCCTCCACTTGCTGACCAATGCCAAAATTTCATTCTTCTTTATGGCTGAGTTATATCCAATTGTGTATAAACATTAAATTTTCTTAATTCATGCATGTAGTGACAAGCATCTGGGCTGGTTCCATAAGTTGGCTATTTTGAACTGTGCTGCTACAAACATTGAGGTGGCTGTATCACTACAGTGTGCTAACTTTAGTTCTGGATAAATATCAAGGAACTGTATAGCTGATTAGTATGGTGGTTCCATTCCTAGTTTTTTGAAGAATCTCCACACTGCTTTCCAGAGTGATTGTATTAGTCTGTAGTCCCATCAACCATGTGTGCATGTACCTTTTTGTCCACATCGTCATGAGCATTTATTATTTATATTCTTGTTAATTGCTGTTCTGACTGGAGTGAGATGAATTATTATTGTGATTTTGATTTGCCTTTCCTCAAGTGCTAGAGATGTGGAACGTTATTTTTTTTCATGTATTTGTTGGCTATTTGTGTTTCTTCTTTTGAGAAATGTCTATTTAGGCTTTTTTGCCCATTTATCGATTGGGCTTTTTGTTGTTTTTGTGTTCTTTTTATATTCTGGATATTAATTCCTGTGATGTGAGTAGGTTGCAAAGATTTTCTTCCATTCAGTAGTCTTTCTCTGCATCCTTATCATGTGGCCTCCAAGGGCTGTTGGGTGTCTTTCCCATTCCTGATTTGACAAGTATTTTTTAATCCACTCACTTTTAAAAGTTCATTCTAAATGTCCACATTAGCTCTCATAGGAGCAATTCTTTTCCACAATCATATAGCAGTGTTTTACATAGTTTGTAAATAAAAGCATTTAGTGCCTCATGTGTCTCCCTCTTGAAACTTAATGTATATAATTATAACAGGCATAGATCATTTGAAATATATTATGGTTTAGATATAAGGTGTCCACAAAAATCATGTGTGAGACAATGCAAGAATGTTCATAGGTGAAATGACTATATTATGAGATTTGTAACTTAATTGGTGGATTAATTCACTGATATGGATTAATTGGATGATAACTGTAGGCAAATATAGTGTGGCAGGAAGAAGTAGGTCATTGGGACTGTGCCTTTGGGGTTTATATTTTGACCCTGGTGAGCGGAGCTCTCTTTGCTTTCTGGTTGCCATGTCCTGAGCTGTTTTCCTCTACCATGTCCTTCTGCCATGATGTTCTGTGTCCCTTTGGGCCCAGGGCTATGGAGTTGGCTAACCATGGACTGAACTTCTGAAACCATGAGCCAAAATAAACTTTGCCTCCTCTAAGTTTTTCTTGTCACGGCTTTTGGTCACAGTGATGTAAAATCAAACTAAAACGGAACAAGCTTGATGAGCATACAACTCTACTGGACAGAGTAGGCGTACATGAGAATCATCATCATCACTGCCACTGTCAGCATCATCATTATCACCATCATCATCATCATCATCACCATCACTGCCATCACTGTCATAATTACCATAAATTTCCATTGATATCACCAACATCACCATCACCATTGCTATCATCACTGTAACCGCTATCATCACCATTGCCACTCTCACCACTGTAATCATCATGAACATCACCATCACCATTATGACCATCATGACCATCATCACCATCGCCACTATTGCCATCATAATTATCACCTTCATAACCATCACCATACTGTCACCATCATTCCCATCACCAACATCATCACCATTACCATCATTGTTACTACCATCATCACCACCACCACCACCACCATCATCATCATCATCATCAAGGTTAACAGTTTTGAGTATTATATTCTGTGAGTGTGAAATTTGGATATCAAAAGTGGGGATTGGATGTCTCTAGTGAGGATAAGATGTCCACAGTGAGGATGGGAGGTCACCAGTGAGGATAGGAGATCTAGAGTGAAGACTGGAGGACAACAGAGAGGATAGTAAAGAAACAGTGAGTGTGAGAGGTCATCAGTGAGAATGGGTAGTCTATAGTGAGGATAGCAGGTCTACAGTGAGGATGGAGGTCAACATTGAGGATGGGAGATCAACAGTGAGAATGGGAGGTCAACAGTGAGGTTGGAGGTCAAAAGTGAGGATGGAAGTCAAAAGTGAGGATGGAGGTCAACAGTGAGGATAGGAAGTTAACAGTGAGTGTGGAAGGTCAACAGTAAGGGGAGGTTAATACTGATGGTGAGCTGGGCATGGTGACACATGCCTCTAATCACAGAGGCTTGAGAGACTGCGGCTGGAGGATCACAATTTCAAAACCAGCCTCAGCAAAAGTGAGGCACTAAGCAACTCAGTGAGACCCTGTCTCTAAATAAAATACAAAATAGGACTGGGGGTGGGATGTGGCTCAGTGGTCGAAGTGTCCCTGAGTTCAATCCCAAGTACCCCAAAAAAAATAGTGGTGGGGGAGGTCAACAGTGAGGATGGAGCCAGACTTAGTGGTGCTCTAGCCAAGACACACATCTGTGGAGCACAGGTGTACAGTGAGTTAAACTCCTCACTATCCAGTCCACCCTCCAGGCAATTGTGCTCACCCAAGGGTCCAGCTGGCCAAGTCCCTGTGGTCCAGAGAGTTCCCAAGCTACCAGACCTGAGCTTAGCCCACAGTGGCAGGACAGGTTCTATGCAGACAGGGCCACATCCCCCAAGGAGCTTGCTGCCTTGGCTCCCACCCTGCCCAAGCTGCCCATCCCTTGATCCCAGAAAGGTCCCACATGGTGGTTCCCAGCCACACTTGCTTCTAGCTCCAAGTTCTTTCCTGTTAAGTTCTTATTTTCCTGGTGCCTCAGGAGTGAAGTGTGACCTTAAGGAAAGCAGAAAATTAAATTGAAGCTTAATGAATTCTGGATGTGGTCTTTGAAAGAAGTGCATGGAGCCACAGTCCAAAGCTAATCACTGGAGAAGTTCCGTTTTATTTTTAAAATGCACACACTTATGTAGGGCCAGGAAGAGGCTTATTGGGTGGGGCATGAAACGGGGTGAGATTTGATTGGGAAAGCCTTGTTGCTGGGGGTCTGGGTAGGGTGTCAAGCGCTGATTGGGTGTGAGTTAGCGCCAGTGGAAAGAAGTTATGAGGAGTAAAATCAGGAAGAGAAGCTTGGCAAGTGCCATGTTGGCACCTAAGGGGACGGGGGGTTGACCTTATATTCCTCCCTTTCTTGTTTTATATTGGAAGGGGGCGTTGTTCAGTCCGGCTACTTTGTGCTGAATGGGGGCAGAGTCAGGGACGGGGTGGGAGAATCAGGAGGAACATGGTCAAGAAGCCCCATAACAAGGCTGAAAAAGGGAAGGTTTCTTGGGGGGTGAGGTTGGTGAATGTCCCTTGTAGCGGCCTCAGGTGGAATGAGCCAGGCATCCTGATGGAGGGCCCCTGGGAAGGAGGTCCATAGGTTGGTTACAGCTCCCTCAACAGGTAGTGAGGTGTTCCCGAGAGGAGGCGCTGGGCTCATCTGTTGCCAGTAGCTAATAATTCCTGAGGAGAAGCTGGTTAAAAGCCTGGTTAGAGATTTTACCCACTTGGTTCTGAAGGAACTTAATGATACAGGGTAGAAAGAGACAGGTGAGAAAAACGATGGATAATGGTCCTAGAATGGGCCATACCCATGTTAGAAGGGGAGACTGGAACCACAAGGAGAATGGGGAATTGGGGGGTGGGATCTTTGTAGGTGTGCTGCCAAATTACGTAATTTGATGATATTTTGTTCCACTAGGCCAGATTCATTAATATAATAGCAACCTTCTTCTTGAAGGAATACACAGATTCCCCCTTTTTCAGTCGTAAGGAGGTCCAGAGCCCAGCAATTCTGGAGAGTCACCTGGGCCAGGGAGGTTACCTGCTTTTGCAGAGAGGCGAGGGAGGAGGCAGTAGAGGAGAGAGCGCTCTCCAGCCGGGTGTTGATATCCTCAGCAGCCCATAAGGAGTGGGCAAGGGCACCTCCTGATAGACCTGTCCCAGCAAGGGAAGTGGTCAATGAAACACCAACCAGTATGGGTAGGAAAGCTGCGGGCTTAGCACGTGAGGGTGGGGACATAAGGAACCAAAGTTCCGAGCTGCTATAAAGGGTAACTGTGGAACAACTGTAACAAGGACACAAGGGGAGGTTAAGTTCTTAAAGAGAACATTTGTGAGGCTTCCGTTACACCAAAAGAAATGTCCAGGTTGGGCATAAGTAGTATTGTTAAGACTGATGTTAATGGCTCATGTTCAGGAACTGGCTCAAGAAGGGAGATGTGGGAAAAATGAAGCTTTAAGGGGTTATGAGGAGAGGTAGAGCAAGAGTATTTCATTTGAGATCCGCAGGAAGATGTCGCCAAAGACTCCAGGTGAGTTTCTTCAGGGCCCAGGGAACTGGAGATTGGCTTTAGCCTGGAAATATGAATCCATGGAGTAAGCCGATTGTTAGGAAGCGCCAGCTTGGCACCTGTCGGAGTACACAAGATCACCGAAGTTGGGCCCTCCCATTTTGGTTTGAGGGGGTCTCTCTCTCCCAGAGGACGATAGTCCACAAACTGACCAGGTGTTAGAGGGAGGGAGTTCTGGGAGAGGTCGGGGTCAGGGAGAAGCCAGTCTTGGTGCTTCCATAATTCAGTTTGGAGGTGGAAGAGAAGGGGTAGGGCATAGTCCTCGGGAAGGGGCCAGGCTTTTGGTGAGATGCCAGGAGGAAGAAGGGGGCGGCCGTACATAATCTCAAAGGTGGAAAGGAGTGAGGGTTTCTTTGGCAGAGCCCACAGGCAGAGAAGGGCCAGAGGAAGTAGTTTTACCCAATCCATACTTAATTCCATGGTGAGCTTTGTAAGGATATCTTTGAGAGTTCAGTTTGTTCTTTCAGCTTTCCCTGATGCTTGTGGGTGATAAGGACAATGGAAATGCCAAGGAAAGGACAGAGCCTGAGTGAGAGACTGGGTGATCTGTGAGGTGAAGTCCAGGCCATTGTCAGACTGGATCGAGGTGGGCATTCCAAATCGAGGAATGATTGGAGTCATCAGCTACTGTAGAGGCTCTTTTGTTGGATGTGGGAAAGGCCTCGACCCAGCCAGAGTAGGTGTCCACTAGGACCAGCAGATATTTTATGTGTTTAACCCTGGGCATGTTGGTAAAATCAATTTGCAGTCTGCCTCAGGGGTGTGCCTGCGGGCTTGGTGAGAGGGAAAAGGTTTGGGCCGCAAGGGTGTGTTGGTGTTGGTTTGCTGGCAGATGGGACATGTCGAGGATATGTATTGTAAGAGGGCTTTGTTGTCCGCAGAGAGGGAGAAGAAAGATTGGAGGAAGGTTGCCAGGCTTTGGGGGCTAGAGTGGAACAGGGAATGAAGGACGTGAAAAAGGTGTTTATGGTCTTCCTCGTGCATATCGCCAGAGGGGGTGAGCATGAGCACAGTGGAGGGGTCTAGGGTTTTGAGGGCGGCTGCCCATGCCGCTTGGTCAGCCCTAGAGTTTCCGACTGTGATGGGAGAAGAATCAGATTGATGTGCCTTGCAATGAGTGACTCCAAGCCTGGAGGGCAACTGTGCAGCCCTGAGTAGGTGAGAAATAAGTTTGGAATTGGTAACAGAAGTGCCCCTGAATGTTAGTAGTCCTCTTTCCTTCCATATGGCAGCATGGGACAGCAAAGTGTGAAAACATATTTAGAATCTGTGTAGAGGGATAGAGCTTTCCCTGCTCCGATTCACAGGCCCAAATAGCTGCCAGAAGTTCTGCCTGTTGGTTAGTAGTGCTTGGTGGGAGAGGGTTGGCTTCTATTATTGTTGAATGGGAGACCACAGCGTATCCCACTCTCTGTGTGTCATCATGCATGAATGAACTACCATTCATAAACCAAATAAGGTTGGGATGTGGCAAAGGGCCTTCGGAGATTGAAGTGGGACAGGGTGAAAAGGTTTCTAAGGTTTCTGTACAACTATGTATGGGGAAATCAGCTGGGGGGAGGGAAGGTCAGGAGCACAGAGGCAGGGTTTAATGGAGGGCAAGGTTTAAAGGATACCGCCGGATTCTGGAGAAAAGACACAAGTAAGGAAAGCACCCTAGAGGGGGGGATGTGACTGGCGTCCCTCGTCGGTTAGCAAATCTTTCAGGCGGTGTGGTGAAAGAATGGTAAGAGGGGATCCAAAGGTCAGCTTATGAGCTTCCTTCTGGAGGACCTGGCTGGCAGCTAGGGCTCACATGCAGGGTGCCCACCCTCTAATGGTGGGATCTAGCTGTTTAGAAAGATAGGCTACTGGAGCAAAAGTGGGGCCATACTTTGTCCTAAAACCCCCAAACCTTGGCCTCCCTTTTCATGAACACACAAGAGAAATGGTTTGGATAAATTAGGCAAGTGAAGGGCCAGAGCTTGAAGGAGCACTTGTTTGAGCGTCTGAAAAGGCCGTCCAGCAGTTGAAAGTAGTGGCTCATTCTGGGGGCCCTTTGCCATATCGTATAATGGTCTAGCTAGGAGGGAAAGATTTGGAATCCATGCCCTGAAGTATCCTGCCAGTCCTAAAAAAGATAAAATTTCGGCCTTGGTTATTGGGGTGGGGAGAGAGCTAATGAGGTGTTTCCTGTCAGTGGTAATAGCCTTTTTTCCATACGAAATAAGGAACACAAGGTAGGTGACCATGGGTGTAGAGATTTGCGCCTTTTGGGGGGAAGCCCAATACCCCTTTTGGGCTAGGTGATTGAGTAAGTTGATGGTGTCAATGTTGGAGATTTCAGTCGAGGGCTACAAAGGAGGAGATCATCAACATACTGAAGGAGGGTGGAGTCGGGCAGGCTGAGTGGAAGCCTTCCAGGTCCGCTGCCAAAACCTGCCCAAAGATATGGGGACTATCCCTAAAACTCTGAGGAAGGACAGTCCATGTGAGTTGTTGAGAATGTCTGGTTCTTGGTTCAGTCCAGGTGAATGCAAAAATGTCTTGGGATTCGGGTGCAAGGGGAATAGAGAAAAAGGCATCTTTTAAATCAATAACAGAGAAATGGGTAGAGGTGGCCGGGATCTGGGAAAGAAGAGTGTACAGGTTAGGGACCAGGGGGTGGATGGGAATAACAGAGGAATTAATGAGGTGAAGGTCTTGTACCAACCGGTAGGTACCATTAGGTTTCTTAACCCCTATTATGGGGGTGTTATAGGGAGAATGGGTAGGCCGAAGGTATTTTTTAGTTATAAGATCATGTATGATAGGCTGGAGGCCAAGTAGGGCAGCGGTGGACAAGGGATACTGGGATTGACTAGGAAACTGGTTGGGATCTTTAAGGTGAATGTGGACGGGAGGGCAATCGACTGTGGAGGGGCTTTGGATGTCCCATATGATAGGATTGATGAGGTGGGTTGGGACAGGAAAGTGGATGTGTGGATGGCCCTCTAGTGGCCTGGCCCAGTCAGAGCAAAAGGGAATTGTGGGATCGTCTGTCAGGAGGGCCATTAGGAAGTGTGGAGTGGGGGAAGATGGTGGCTGTATAGAGATGGTGGTTTTGAGGATGGAGAGGATATCCCTACCAAGAAGTGGCACTGGACACTGGGGCATGACAAGGAAGGAATGTGAGAATGGGAAATTTTCTATGGTACATGTAAGGGGAGGGGTCTTTAGTGGAAGTATAGATTTCCCTCCTACCCCAACAATAGGAGAGGATGATGTCTTTGTGGGTCCCCAAAACTCCCTCAAGATCAAAAATGTGGCTCCAATATCTAAGAGGAAGTTAATACAGCACCCATCCACACGAATTTCCACCCTGGGTTCCTGTTCCTGCCTGTCAACAGTGATGGCCAGGGAGGAGGACCCAAGGCCCCATCAATCGTTGTGTGCCAGGCCCAGGAGGTCAGCGTTAGGGTTCCTGGCCACAGCTCCCCTTCGGGAGGTGGGACAGTCTGATCCCCAGTGACCCATTTGTTGGCATTTCGGGCAAGGGGTAATAGGGGTCCTTGGGGTGGGACATGCTTTCACCCAGTGGCCTTCTTTTTCACATTTGAAGCAGGCACCTGGAGGATTTTTACTTTGTGGATGATGTTGGTGCCATGTTTGGGGGGGTCCTTTGAAGGACCTGAGTGAGCATCTGAAACTTACTATGCTCTGCCTTTTCATATCTCTGGTATTTGCGGTGTTCAGCTTCCTCATCACAGTTATGGAAGACCTTGAAAGCCATAGCCAGAATTCCGATCTGAGGTGTTGTGGACCCTTGTTCAAGTTTTTTTTTAATTTAGCCTTAATGTCAGGATAACTTTGAGATAGAAAATAAGTCATAAGGATGTGTCTACCATCGGGGGTCTCGGGATCTAAATTGGTATATTGTTGGAGAGCCTTAATGAGATGATCTAAAAATTCAGAAGGGGTTTCATCTTTTTTCTGCATTATTTCCTGGATTTTTTGCAAATTAACTGCCTTATGGGTGGCCTTCTTAAGGCCAGCAACTATGCAGGCAGCAAACTGATTTCTCAGCTGCACTCCGGCTGCAGTGTTATAGTCCCAGTCTGGGTCCTGTTCAGGAACCGCATGGGGGCCGGTGGGATGGTTAGGGTTAACATGATGGGTGTCATCTGCATGGGCTTGGGCTAATTCCCATACCGGCTTACATTCTTCAGGAAGAAGGGTATGGGCTAGAAGCATGTAGATGGCATGGTGGGTGAGACTGTAAGCCTGGAGGACCCACTGGAATTCCCGGATATATGTAGTGGGATCAGTCGTGAAAGAGCCCAATCTCTTCTCAAGCTGGGTGAGATCAGTCATGGAAAATGGAACATGAACCTGAATAACCCCTTCAGGTCCAGCGACCTCTTGAAGGAGTGCCAGGACGGGAATGGGTGGTTTGGGAGTGTGACCTAGTGGCTGGAGGGCTGAAGGAGTTAGGGGCAGGGGAGGGTGATGGTGAAGAGGACTCAGGAGAGGATGGTGAAGGAGAGGAAGGGACAGAGGGAGGTGGGCGAGGGTGGGGGGGTGGTTTGTCCACGGGATCGAAAGAGGAAGTGGCAGGCTTGGTGGTAGGGGAGGGTTTGCAGGTGAGGAGAACCTGATGAGGGCTGCAGGAAGAACAGAGATTGGGGTGAGAACGGAGGAAGGTAAAGGCTTCAACATAGGGGATCTCCTTCCACTTTTTCGAGCGGTGGCAGTGATTGAAAAGACCCTGGAGAATTTGGGGGTTAAGGGAGCCTTCGGGAGGCCACCGACTGAGATCGTCTAACAGGTACGAAGGCCAATCTTGGGTGCAGAATTTAATGAGGGTTTTAGGTTTAATACCTGGAGTGAGTGAGAGACGAGCCAAGTTGGAGAGTAGGCATTTTAAGGGGGAGTCATTTGGGAGGGAAGAAGAGGCCCCCATTGTTTACAGCGGAGAGGAAGTGAGGGAGATGAGAGGCAGAGGAGGGGAGGGAGAGAGAGAGAGAGATCTCTGGACAGGGTGAAGTGAATGGGTGACTCATTCAGGCATCCCCAAGGAGCGAAACCATTCACAGGACTTGATAGAGTTGGTGGCAAGGGAAAAGTCAGGTCGTCACCCGAGATTTTCCCTGCCGGGGCGAAATGGCAGAGGTCACGGAGTTCCTAGCGCTAGGCTTTTGCCAGCCAGCATGGAAGAGGAGAGGAGAGAGGAGAGAAAGTTCAAGAGAAGAGAGAAGAGGAAGGGGTCTGTTGTTCCCTTCCGCCCAACTGAGGGAGGAAAGAGGCGCCTAGGAGTCCAACGTGGTGGTGAAGGCCGAGGTGGGGTGCAGTCTCCTCCCTATAACCAGATGTCAGGGGCTGCCAGACATCACGGCCAGACATCCTGCGATAGTCAAGTTAAGGGCGGCTGCCTCCTGAGGGGTGACTCACCTAGAAATTGGCCGGTGGTGGTTGCAGGGTAGCCAGCACTCAAGAAGGTGGACGAGGGCGAGAAGCTTTGGCTAGGTGGATGGAGGGCGTCCTCGATATTTGAGGAGTTTCCCCTCCTGGGTTTCGGCACCAATGAAAGAAGTGCACAGAGCCACAGTCCAGAGCTAATCACCAGAGAAGTCCTGTTTTATTTTAAAAATGCACACATATATAGGGCCAGGAAGAGGCTGATTGGCAGGGTCATGAAACGGGGTGAGAGTTGATTGGAAGAGCCTTGTTGCTGGGGGATGGGGCGATGGTTGATTGGGTGAGCCTTGTTGCCCATAGCCTGGGCAGGGTGTCGAGCACTGATTGGGTGTGAGTTCATGCCGGCGGGAAGAAGTTATGAGGAGTAAAATCAGGAAGAGAAGCTCAGCCAGCGCCATGTTGGCACCTAGGGGGGGTGGTGGTCTTCACTTGCTGCCACTGCAGAGATTAAAGGCCACTAAGCTTCCCCTTGCTCTAGGTCTCAGTTTCCTATTGTGTCATAGAAGCAGGCTAAATAGCCTACCTGCTCTGTTCACAGCACAGGCCTTCCTTTCTCCATGGTTTTTCTATGGTCTCCAGAACTCAGGCTTTCTCAAGGGAGACCTCTCTCCATCCACCCCACCTCCCTGCCCAAGGCTATGGAAGTGTGGTATGAACTTCCTGGAACATAGATCATGGAGTAGAACTTGTCCCAGCCCTGTTCCTATTGCTCATCCCTCCTGACTGCTCCTGGGACCAACAATGCACAACCTCAGTCTTCTGTGTTTGCACAAGGAGCCCAATCAATCTTCAAGTGTGGGCGAATTCACCATTCATTTATTCCAACAAGTCCTCACCTGTAGGGGTGCCAGGCTAGCTCAGGCACAGGTAAGGGCCAAGGAGTCAAAACCCCCAGACTCCAGGAGTTGGGTGGAAGCAGGTTTGTGGGGAGCAGCCTGCAAACTCATTTATTGCAGGAATGACCGTACATTTTACAGCCTTTTTGCCAATCACAGTGTGCCACGGGGGATCAAACCACCAGGCCCCTATACAGGTTCCCTTGGTGACACTAGGTCAATTTGGGGGCAGTTGTTTACATTCCTTGGTGGTCAGAGCAGAATGCTCCTCTCTGCAAGTTTACACACTTGGGACATTAACTGCTGTGAGCCAAGATCTAGGATTTCTCCCAACACTCACCCACACTGTCCATCCTTGAAGTGTTGTCTGATCTCCGTGGAGAGGAAGATCCCGCACTGCTCTCTGAAGTGTCTGTCTGAGAGGCCATGGAGCCTGGCATGTGAGCCCAGGGTCAGGCCAGCTAATTTAGTAGGATTTATACCCACAAATCCACAGCATCCTAGAAGCAAATAAATTCACACTTCTGTGAACAGTTGCAGAAAACAGGGTCCAGGTGGAAGAGCCAGAGTCTGGGAATAGGGGGCGGGAGGCAAGTGGAGACCACAGCTTTGAGCTGCTGGACTGATGGATGACTATAGATGTGGTTAATAGGTAGGTCACCTCCAGTGCTTCTGAGGTCACCCACTATGAAGTCCATCTATGTTGGCTTGCAGCGGTCATGTGGGGAATCCTGGCTGCAGGGATCTGCCCAGCTCCCCAAGTGTCCATAGTGTTGGCAGCCAAGTGGGGCAACAGACTCAGTGGCAGCCTGGGTAGCATGAGGTACATAGTAACCATGCTGCAGAACATGGTAGCTACCGTGCTGGTGCTGGTGGGGAATGGTGCCAGTAGAAATTGAGTCTGTCAGATTGGCAGACACCAGGCTCATACTGCCTGCAGACCTGGGCTCAACCTGGGAAATGACCTCCAAAGCACAGCCACAATAACTGACAGAGATGAGAGAGATATAGAAAACAAAAGCAAACTGTGCAGAAGCAGAACTGCAACAAATGTTTCAAGGAAAAGACCCAGGCTTCAGAGATTCTACTGTGATGCTTAGAAAGGTATATAGCATGATGCATGGTGATGAATCTGATGGGGACAAAGCAGGAATAGCAAAGAACACATATGCAGGAGATGGGCTCTGAGTTTCCAGTAGGGTATGGTCATGGGAAGGGTCTCGGCATGATGTGGCCACTCTTTCCATTCCTGGAAATTAAGATGTTCACCCTCGAAGATTGAAGTTCTCTTTTCTTTCAAAGGTAAATTCGTATCCACTCATAGCGATTCTGAGCTTCCAAGCCTGTATCCAATCATAGTCACTTTAACTATAGTCCTTCTCTTTTCCCTCCCCAATATTAAAACTAGCCAATTATGTAGATTACAACCCCAATCTCCTCTCAGAGCAAGGAGCAGTGCTGCACTAGGGATAAAAACAGGTGAACTGCCTGCCCAAGTGTGCTTTCTATCCAGACTTTGTTCTCTAGCACACCCTTCTGCAGAAGTAAAGTTTGCCTTGCAGAGATATTCTGAGACATGTCTGATTTCTTGTGAAACCTCAGTATTTTTAACAGCCCACTCCTGCTGTGGCCTCACTGTGGCCAGCTTGTTGGAACAACTAGATTGATGAACACTGGCACTAAGCTCCTAACTCCCTTCTTGGATGTCACCATGCCCAGAACATGTATCCCCAAGTCCTGGTGGCATGTGGCCCTGGAGGTTCCATGCCCTGGGTCCCCCAGTCCTTCCTGCAAAGGTGGGCAGATCAGGTCACAGATCAGATCTCTTGCAAGGTTGCGAGGACATTTTTGTCCTAGCTCTGTGGGAATAAGTAATGTTTTTACCAGGCATTGAATGAAAGACAACTGAAAGAATAATATCTTGATGGATAATATGTGATGAATGCTCCAGTTACATGCAGCTCTGTTGCCTGCTCTAATGCATGGCTGAGCCTCAGCACATCCTGCCTCCTTACATGCTACAGTGGATCATTGTCCATATCACCTGGTCTTGCTTTTCTGCAGGAATTGCAAGCATCCCGCCCACAGACCTAAATATCCAGTCTTCCTTTGTTGGGTTCATGCTGATCTGAGGGCATTCAGGCACCTGGGCCCCAGTGTACCTGAGACCCCTGCCTGAGGACCTGCTCAGAACAGGTGCCTTTTCCCAGAGTTTTTGAATTTATCATTCAGAGAATGGTACCCACATGCAGAGCTTTGCCACCAGCATTCAAGTCCAGAAGTTCACTCTTGCAACTGCTTTGGAGAGACCCGGGAAGGGACATTGCCATCAGCAAAGCCTGAGTCATTGGGAACTACCCCACCCAAGCCTCCCATAAAGAAGCTCAGATACACTGACAGGGACAGCCAGGCACTGTTGACATGCTTGACTATGAAGTTCAGGCTGCTGCAAGTACTTGGGATGAAGTATACTTATGCCCAAGGGAAAGTATACCCTCTATGCATGAAATTATGGGGCAGCAAAGGGGGCTACCTTAATGTCATAAGGCCCTTGTTACCTGAGGGTCCCTGGATTGAGTGTGTGGACACACTGTGAATATAGGCGTCCCTGGGGTGTCAAGAGCAAGGGATGCAGCACAAGGAAACCCAAAAGCAGACTCAGGACAGGGACATGAACCTCACCCACTGGGACTATCCTGTGTCCAGGAGGTAGCATCTCCAAGTCCTGTATGAAGCTCTCTCTCCTGGGGGCCTGAAATGATCTGTGGGTCAGAATGTAGCTTAGAGGCAGGAATTTACCTCTTTTGGGTCTGGAGGTCCAGGTTGGGCACTAGGAGAGGGTGTGCCTGAGGCCCGTCTGTGGGGCAAAATTCTTGGCTGTGGCTGCATCACATCATTCACACCACCTCCTCCTATTGAGTATGTTTGTAACCAAAGACCCCTTTCTATAAGGACACCAGACCTAGTTGACTCCTCTTAACCAAAATCACTTGCAGCAACCCCATTTCCAAGTAAAGCTACATGCTACAGGCCAGAATTGGACCCTATTGTATAAATGGGGGATGAAGTCCAAGTCCAGACACTGGGGTACAGAGCTGACCAGTGACTGAGACTGGCAAGCTAGCTCCTGACTGTGAAGCCACATGGCCACTGAGTCTTCACAGCTACACCAGAGACTCTTAAGGGCTACAGAAGGCCTGTGGCATGGACTTCACACGGGAGCCAGCTCTTTGCCCTCTGGTGCTAAATTAGGCTGGGGTGAAAACTGAGAATATAAGGCTAGAATATTACTAATGGGTTGAAGAGATAAATTGTTTTAAATATCAGGGGTTGTAGGCAGCCATGGAGTATTGTTCTTGGAATTTTACAACTGAAACCTCTAGAAGATGCATTGAGAGCATTGCTTCACAAATGTGTTCCTGAAACCCTGGGTGTCACTAAGGGTCCCTGAAGTGCCACAAGGACTAGAAGATGTTGTCACTTTAGCACCTTTGGGAGATCCACAGCATCAATGGGTGACACTGGGAGAAGGAATTGGTTGGAAGTCCCAGGAGTTTGCTTTCTGAGAACTAGCTGGTAGGATCTCTCATTTACTAAATTTAATTTTAATCATGGAAACACTGTGTCATCCCCTCTTCTGGAAGGACATGTCTTGAGCATCCCATGGCCCTTTAAGACCATATACTGTGATGAAAATGTTGCTACCTTAAATGAGAGCTGGTCACATAAGTTTTAAAATGTATTTTTTATTTGATAGTAAAGTTAAAACAAATTTAAATGACAAAGGTCAGTTAAATTTAAAAGTACATTAAAATAAATTTAATATTAAACTTTCAGAAATTTAAAAAGTACAGTAGGATATATAATGCAAAGTACTTCCTCCTACCCTGTATTAATAAGTATTCCCCAGGGAATCCAATAGGACATATAGTTATGTATTTCTATACACAGCTTTATCAACAAAGAATGGGTGAGACAAACATGTAGAGACATAGAGAGTATCTAAAGAAAAAATACCTGTAAATTTTCCAAATGTGATAACAAAAACTTGCAGATCCAAGTCATTCAGCAAGCCCAAAACAGAAGAAAGAAGAAAACAGCAGGAAAATATTGGATCCAGTCACTGAAAACCCAAGACACAGTGAAAACCCTATGATAACTATAGAAGAATGACACAAAGAACAGAGTCACAGGCAGGATGACCACAGACCTCTCATGAGACCTAGAGAAGAGTAAAAGCAGATTCACAGGAAGAAACAGGAAAGACCCCCTCATGATAGAGAAGAGTGATAGTAGAGTCACAGGAGGAGGACCCCAGACACCTGAAAACAATCATATGATCCAGAAACTGAAGAGAAGGTAGAGTCAATCAGCAAACAATAATCGTTTATCCAGTGAAAGTACCATTCACAGTTCAAAGTGAAGTTGTTGTTTAGACAGACAATTCCTTACTTAGCAGAATTGTACCTCAAGAAGGGTGAGGAAAATTTGTCAGATAGATGGAGTGTGATGTCAGATGAAAAATTGCATCTACATGAACGAAGAATGCCAGAAGTAGTAAATATGTGGGCAAATAGGAAACATATATCTCCTAGTTTTAAGGTTTTAAAAAGATAATTGATGTGAATATGTCATGGTAATTACATATGTGCAATGATGTCAACAATAAAAATAAAGCTAAAAAATGTAAAAAGATGGATCGTTTCTCATGCTTTCTCTCTCCTACTCACTTTCTTTCTCTCTCCTCCTCACTTTTCACACTCTCTCTTGTGCACACACTCTCTCTCTTTTCCTCTCCTTTTCTCCTTACCCTGCAGGGTGACACTCTGTTGGCCTAATAAACCCTCTTATATCAATTCCTGTGTCTGGCATGGTTTCTGGATTCTTACATTGGTGCTGTGACTTGGATGGGCTCTTCCACTGTCTCTTAAGCAAGTGGAACCCCATCTGACGCCCCAGTGCCCCAGAACACAGCCTCATCTTCCATTCTGCCCAGACACTCTGCTCTACTCTGCATCCATCACCGGACTTCAGATTGGTAAGTCCCATAGGTGGGTTCACCTAGGCCAATTTAAACACTCCTCTGCTGACCTGAGAAGTGACCATTGAGTATCTGGGACCCTCAAGGCAGCTGAGGGGTGGGGGTACCCCCAGCCAAACTTTTATAGTTACGGCTGGCCCCCTTAGACAGTCTTATCTGCTGGGTGGGTTCCAGATTTTATGGTGGAGATTCTCTCTAACGGTTGAGGCTCATCTTCATACTCACATCCACACTCACCCTCGAAAACCCTGACGTCAGGTTCTCAACCCTCCTTTGCTTTTGCCCAGCACACAGACTGATGCTTGTGTGACAACACCATCACTATGCTGCTTACTCATCTCCAGTCAACTACTCTGTGGCCTCGGGACACCAGGGCACAGACTCGGCTGTATCAGTCTCCACAATGGGATCTGGGTCCTCCATTCAGGCAGATTCACCCCTGGGATGTCTATTAGACAACTTTAGAACCCTTTGCCTGACTTCCGGTTTAAAGCCATCAAAACTTAATGATATTTGGCCACAGTACCCTGTAGATAATCAATCCAAAATGGCCACATAATGGCACACAGCTTCTGTGAGCAAGCAATCAGATGGAAAGGGATTCCTTATCTTCAAGTCTCTTCCTTCTTGCATTTCTTTGCTCTTCCTGCAAACTCAAACACTTCTTTTGGCTTCTTCTCCCCATCTTAATCCCTCCTCCTCCTCTGACTTTGACTCAGCTCTGTTTCTGCTTCCATTCCCCTGCCCAGCCCACCTAGTCCTCCTGCCACGAGGTCCCACATATGTCAGTGTAGAGGGAGTAATCAGCCCAACCATCAGTGGCATGTCACAGTAAGGAGTATGATATAGCAGCCCCATTCCTCACAAGTAGTGGGAGATGATGTTTCACAATTTTCTGCATCCAAACCTGAATTGATTACTAACCAAGAAAAAGGATTAAAATGCCCTAGGCATCAAGTTTCTGCTAGAACCTGTTAGCTCCTTTCAGATCTCAGTCAAGGCTTACATTGAAATGTAAATGGAGGAAGCCAGAAAGCACAGTGGGAGACCAGTCTCAAATCCAAGGAAAAAACTGTGTCCATTTAAAATTTCTCCTGGGCTGCAACACAGAACACTTTATCTCTCCCTCTCACCTCTTCTCTCTGCCCTTCTCTTTCTCATTCTTTCATGCTATAATTAATGGCCATTATCATTTTTCTTCTAGGACTCTTATTTTCTTAAATGCTATATTTTTGAGCTCACAATTTTGATCCTACATACCTAGGTTAATGATTTTTGATCAGTTCTTGTATCCAACTCTACAGTTATTTTTGAACATCTGTTACATTGCAATGGAGATAAACATTACAAGGCCTTAGCTTTTGTGTTAAATATAAGCACGCATAAAATTAAAATTTAAAAAATGGATCCAAATACTTTTAATTCTCGTGATTTATAAAGGTTCAATTTAAATTGGGTAAACTAATAGAAGTAAAATATCTTTAAAATTAACTCACAAGTCTCTAGGTGGTCAAACTAATGAGGTGTTGATGCTTATAAAATGTCCAACATCAATTTTTCTAGGACTTTTCTTCAGTAGGAAAGAGATGGCAAATACTCTTGGTACACTCACCTGATATCTTTGTCTTTTTACAATAAGATGAGAGAATTAGAGTTGACATGTATGGAATTACTCAAACGTGTTTGTTAGAGACATCTGATTAATTTACAAAGTTATTCCATGAAGTAACATACTTAAACATTATTCTTTGTATATTAAATGTGTTCATATTTTCCAGGTATACAAGCCTTTAAAGCAGAAAATTTATCAAGCTGCTATTCTCCAAATTAAACTTGTCTGTAATGGTAATTTTAAACGTATCATTTAATGTTCTAATATAGAACCTGTCATCAATAGGGTATATGTAAAATTTGTTACTTTTTACACTGAGATAAAAAAATTAAATGTAAATGTATTTCTAAAAGTAAGTAAGAGCCTGATTTGTTTAAAGGTTAATATCATGAAACATGAAAGCATTTTGCCACTTTGCCACACAAAAGGAAAGTTAAAAACTCTCTCAGCCTTTCTTTAATTCATGTTTTAGATATGATGTTAAATTGTGTTAACTAATGTTCATATACACTCAGGAGTGAATATATGTAAACTTCTTAAAATGACATTTAAGAAAGAGTGTAATGTGCAGTAGCAAAAATGGGACAACAGTGACTGAGATTGGGGTCTCTGACCTCATGACTGTGGCATGCCTGGTGCCTGGGAGTGTTCCTGTGCAGGGGCACAAGATACCTAACTGCTGTGGCAGTACCCTCCCTGGGGAGGCTCTGTGCATTGATCTCAGGCACACGGCTCTTGGGCAGGAAGGAATTCTTTTGCTAGATAACCAGTGTTTCCTCCGCTCCCTTCTCTGGTTCCTGCCCACCTTACAGTAACTTTGGACAATGACTTCCTTGAGAGCTACACAGAGCTCCTAACATTGCACTTTGCAGCTGTGAAAAAAGTTACATAGATATCCTAGTTTCTGTAACTTTCCTGGAAACAAAGAATAATGCTTACATAGTCTTTAAACTAATAATAAGATATATATAAATAAAGATTGCTGACATAACTGTTTAGATCTGCATTTCCATCAGAGAACAGAGCTCCATCTGATCTCAGCTTAATCTTCAAAATCTGTGTTTATAAACCTTTATTTTCTAATACTCCTTTGCTCCTCACTGAACTTGAGAATTTGGTCATACTGGTCATGGCAAAAGAGGCAAAAATTAGCTTCAGGATTAGAACATTTTACCTAAGATTTGTGAAGAGCTCCGCCTTACCTGAGATAAGGCTCTGCCTCCCCTGCTTCACGTTAGAATGGCTCCAAAGTAAGCCAGACTTTAACTCTTTTAAAGTTGTGTTCAAAAGTTTGATGATTGTTGTAAAGATTACTGTGATCTCAAACAGGGGATATAATGAATAACTCAGCCAAAATCCAAGATAGCTATTGCACAAACTGAATTTTTTACTGTTGGTGATTCCATTTTGTATTTTCCTTGTAAACTCTAACTGTTGCCTGATTAATATTTTGCAGAAGTACTGCTTCAAGAGCAAACACTGTAAATTAATATGAAATAGTAAGCCATCACCTATAGGATAGATAATGTAGACCCCAATTAGATAAAAGGGGGTAAATAATTGTACAGTCATAGACACTGAAATAAAAGCCCAGCACTCTTACTTTATGACTGGTAAGACTGGCTTGCTGGATGGTTAAGATCAAACTTAGAGATTGAGATTAAATACAGAGGCCAAAAAAAAACATTATTTGGGTCTTGCCGTCTTCAGCCTAAATCCAGGTAACAAGAGGACTTTTCTAAGGAGCTTTGAAACTCTGGGTCACATGAACTCCTGGTCGGGGAGATTGATAAGGACACTAGAGGATGAAAAGCCAATCAGTGCACCTGATGCAGAGGAGGGTCAAGGAAAAAGGGAGACATCTCTGATGCTTTCAAGGGAAGCCACCTCATTGAGGAGACCCTGCCTAATGGATGGCACTAAAGCTCAGGCTCTCAAGTTCTCTATGAGTGACCCTGTGGGAAGTCAGCTGACTCTTTAACAGACAGGAATAGGTCACTTTAACCTTCTTGATCTTGGACAACTAGCAAAACTGTTAAAACCAAACTATAGCCATTCTTGGGCATTTAAATGAAATAATACTTAAATGTAATAAGATGTACACTTGTGTTAGCCCACTAGAATAAAGACTGGAAGCTACAAAAGAGAGATTCTTAGGCAAATGTGCCTGATAACTATCAAGAGAAACTGCCAGAGTCAGAAGATTTTAGTCAGTTTAAGGCCTACAGACACAGGTAGGCTTAATCTATGTTTGCTAGTAATAGAAATATAGAGATCTCTACTAAATGTTGTGTTTACATTCCTGATAACCTGGACAATGTTGAAGTTCCCAAATAAAGGCCTTGTCCTCTCCAGCCTTTGTTAGGCCTTGTTTTGGGAACAACTTCTCAGTTCTTCCACCCACTGGTGAGGGATTATTGACTTCTGTCACCTTCATGATATTCATTGGCATGTTCCAGATTCCGCAACATTTATCTTGTACTAATCTCATTTCAGTACTCATATCTTTTTGTTCTTCTATCATAGAAGCACCCACCCCCAGATGCCTTTACAACCTGCTCTTCCCCAACCAGACTTCTACCATGGACCCCTTAATTAACCTGATTTCTAAAAAGGGAACTCCAAACTGCTTCCCCATTCTTCTCCCTTCCAGCTTGAAGAAGCCAGAGTGGTCATCACCCACCTTTCCCTACAGCAGTAAAGGAGTTCCTAAAATTAGAGGGGGAAACAAAGCCAGAATTGGGGCAAAGCACTTAGTGTAGAGATATGGGATCAGTCAAATTGAGTAAATGAAGTCCACGAAGGCTATCTGCCTCTGGAAGTCTGGAAGTTGGAGAGTGCCCCTGGGAGAATGGACTTTTTACATCTTACCTGCAAAACCAGGTCTAGTCACATAGGCAGGAAAGAGCGATAAGGGGGGAAAGAACTGGAGAACAAAAGATCTTCTTATAAAAACAGAAATGGGGGAATGTAATATAATATAAAGCTGCTACCCCACCCTTTCTACTGCATCCATTTCCCCACCTCCTGACTACTTGTCAGTCTGTGAACATCCTAGCTAGCTATTGGTTTATCAGTCAGCTTGCAAGTGTCCTTCTCCATTATTGGTCTCCTGTTAGCCTGGCAGAATTCAACTGCTTAAGGATAGATTCCCTGTCATCTTTTCTCATGCTTTCTCTCTCCTACTCACTTTCTTTCTCTCTCCTCCTCGCTTTTCACACTCTCTCTTGCACGCACCCTTTCTCTTTTCCTCTCATTTTCTCTCTTACCCTGCCGGGAGACACTCTGTTTGCTTATTAAACCCTCTTATGTCAAAAAAATTAAAAAGATGACTAACTGCTTAAAGAAAGAACAATAATGAGGTACTGTGGGGATTACAGCACTTTTGAGGTTAAAGTATGTACTTAAAAAATTCTAGGGCAAAAGGGGCTAGAGTCAAGTGTGACCTTGTAAGGCTCTGCTCCTACCTGAATGGTGTTTATCACTGTGAGGTAGACTGTACTGCCTCAGAAATGACCACTGAAAATCTTGGAGCCACCACTACAAATAAAAATATGTACATTTAGCTAATAAGCAAATCATGGATAAAAAGAAGCTTTTAAAAAGCTGAATTTGGTTTTCAGGTTAGCACATGAGAATCTTGGAATTTGTCACTCTGTACTAACAAATGAACCTGAAAAAAGTCGAATCTTTTTTAGACCTCTTAGAGCAGTGATGTCACAGGACAAACTACTCCCTCTCAAAATTGGAGAGACTGACAAACAAATGCAGAAAATCACAACATAAGGAAGTCATGAGTTGAAACTTCTGTGGAAACCAGTGCCAGATTAAGAAAGTATAAGGCAAAATTAACTGCTGGAGGCTCAGCATAGATAAGCATGAGAATTTGAAACTCCAGGAAGCTGGGTAGGGGGGGTTGGGTACTAAAATATTGTGAGTTATACCTCCAGGTCTTCTACAAGGTCACCACAGTAAAGACTTGAGAAAAACTCCCTCATGTTTCCTGATGAGGTGAGGAAAATGAACCATTTAAAAATACTTCATGGAGATCCAAGATGGTGGACTAGAGGGAGGCTGCATTCCTTGTCGCTCCGCAACTCCAGATTCAAGCAGAGGATATCTGTTTCTTGGTGAGGCAGTTTTTGCTGCTTATCGATCCCCTGCTCTTTACCCCATTTGTCTGCTGTGATCACCTGCAGTATGCCAGCATATCAATGCCTTTTTTGAGAGCAGATTGCTCACTGTCAGGCATCTATCATCCGCCATTTGCCTGCCTCTCACCTGTCCATCGCCTGCCTTACCCCATCCATCACCCAACGCTCGAGGTTGACCTCCCAATTGTCCGACAGCTGCCATCAGACTGACCACAGACCGCCAGTGGAGAACCAGCTGCCTGCTGCTGCCTGGAAGTTCACTGTTACAGTACCTGCAGATTTGATTACACGTGGCTGCCGCCATTTTGAGCCAACAGTCAGGCCCTGTAGGACCCCTGGCTGGACTGACTGAGTCTTGTCTCCAGGACCCCTCAGCCTAACCGATCACTCCCTGCCTCTGGGAACCTCACATTGACTGACTGCTCCCTGCCGCCAGGACCCCAAGACCAACTGACAGCGCCCTATCACCGGGAACCCAGACCAACTGATTGCACCTGGCCTCCTGGATCCCACAACCACACCAAACACACCTGACCTCCAGGACCACTGCCGGAACAACTGCATCCTGTCTCAAGGACCTCCAGCTGACCACATCCACCCCTGAGCTGCAGCTCCCCATTTGCCAACACATTTGGAAGCCAGAGCAGCCATCTTGGATAATCCTGGAAGCCGTAGCTCCAAACATCAGGTGGTGCAAATCCCATCCTGAGACGCCTGCTGGAGGCTTGAAGCTCATTGTCAGGTACCTCTCAGGCTACTGAACACTGGGAGGTTTCATTAGTATATGACTGTTATACAGTAGATTTTCTTTTTTCTCCTGTTTTAAAAAAAATATTTAAGTTTTTATTTCTTTACGTTTCTTGCTTTCTTTTCCTTCTGTTTACCTGTTCCCTCAGAGTTGCTTTCTCCCTTATTTACATGCTAACATCCGATTTCTTTTGATTACACTCTCAACCTTTCTATTTTCTAGAACTTCTGAACATTCTTTTAATATCCCATTAACAGACATATTCTTCATCCCTCTGCATCCTCTTTGCCCTCCATCAGAAACTGCAGACATTATTGTAAACCTGTTTGTTTTACCAAAGATAATATTTGACCACATTTTGTTTATTATGGCAATTTTGTTATTGTCCCCATAGGGGCTATTTGGTCTAGGATTGCATAGTGTCTGAATTGGGCACTGCTAATATTGATCTCCCCTTAAAGAAAGGATTTTGGAAACCTATAGGGCCACTATAAGCCTATAGGGGGAAATCCGCAATACCCCAGATCTGCAGTGCTAGAGGGGAAGATACATGAACAACATGAAAACACAAGGGAAGAAAATGATCCAAACAAATCTAGATTCAATATTAATAGAATCCAATGACAGTATGTTAGAAGAAATGTCAGAAAAGGACTTCAGATTATACATGATTAAGATGATTCGCGAAGCAAAGGATGAGATAAGAGAGCAAATGCAGGCAATGAATGATAATACCAATAAGCTGAAAGAGCACCTGCAGGAAACAAAAGATCATTTCAACAAAGAGATAGAGATTCTAAAAAAAAAAAAAAAAAACAAATGGAAATTCATGAAATGAAGGAGAAAATAAACCAAATAAAAAACTCAATGAAAGCATCATCAACAGACTAGACCACTTAGAAGACAGAACTTCAGACAATGAAGAAAAAATATTTAATCTTGAAAATAAAGTCGCCCAAACAGAGAAGATGGTAAGAAATCATGAACAGATCTCCAAAAACTATGGGACATCATGAAAAGACCAAATTTAAGAATTATTGGGATTGAGGAAGGCACAGAGATACAAACCAAAGGAATGAACAACCTATTCAATGAAATAATATCAGAAAAATTCCCAAACCTGAAGAATGAAATGGAAAGTCAAATACAAGAGGCTTACATAACACCAAATGCACAGAATCACAACAGATCCACACCAAGGCACATTGCAATGAAAATGCCTAACATTCAAAATAAAGATAGGATTTTGAAGGCCGCGAGAGAAAAGCATCAGATTACATATAGGGGGAGACCAATATGGATAGCAGCAGACTTCTGAACCCACACTACCCAGACTCTAAAAGCTAGAAGGGCCTGGACCAACATATTTCGAGCTCTGAAAGAACATGGTTGCCAACCAAGAATCCTATACCCAGCAAAACTAACCTTCAGATTTGAAGATGAAATAAAATCCTTCCATGATAAACAAAAGTTAAAAGAATTTACAAATAGAAAGCCTGCACTACAGAATGTTCTCAACAAAATATTCCATGAAGAGGAAATGAAAAACAACAATGAAGGTCAGTAAACGGAGGAACTACCTTAAAGAAAGACCACTCAAAGGAGAAACCAAGCCAACATAAACCAAAAATAAGCCAAATGACTGTGAATACAAATCATTTCTCAATAATAACCCTGAATGTTAATGGCCTAAACGCATCAATCAAAAAACATAGACTTGCAGAATGGATTAAAAAGAAAAACCGAACAATATGCTGCCTGCAAGAAATGCATCTCATAGAAAAAGACATACATAGACTAAAGGTGAAAGGATGGGAAAAACCTACCACGCACATGGACTCAGTAAAAAACCGGGGGTTTCCATCCTTATATCATATAAAGTGGACCTCAAGCCAAAATTAGTCAGAAGGGATAAAGAAGGACATTTTATACTGCTTAAGGGAACCACAAATCAAGAAGACATAACGATAGTAAATATTTATGCCCCAAACAATGGTGCATCCCTGTACATCAAACAAATCCTTCTCAATTTCAGGAATCACATAGACCACAACACAATAATTCTGGGCGACTTTAACACACTGCTGTCACCACTAGATAGATCTTCCAAACAAAATCCAACCAAAGAAACCATAGAACTCAATAACACAATCAATAACCTGGACTTAATAGACATATATAGAATATTCCATCCATCAATGAGCGGATTCACTTTCTTCTCAGCAGCACATGGAACCTTCTCGAAAATAGACCATATGTTATGCCACAAAGCAGCCCTTAGGAAATGCAAAAAATAGAGATACTGCCTTGTGTTCTATCAGATCATAATGGACTCAGAGTAGAAATCAATGACAAAGTAAAAAAAGGAAATTACTCCAACACTTGGAGACAAAATACTATGCTATTGAATGAAACATGGATAACAAAAAACATCAGGGAGGAGATTAAAAAATTCTTAGAGGTCAATGAGAATGATGAAAAAACATATCAAAATCTCTGGGACACTATGAAAGTGGTACTAAGAGGAAAATTCATTGCATGGAGCGCATTCCAGAAATGAATGAAAAGTTGACAATTAAATGACCTAACATTACAGCTCAAAGCCCTAGAAAAAGAAGAACAGAATAACAGCAAAAGTAGTAGAAGACAGGAAATAATTAAAATCAGAGCTGAAATCAATGCAATTGAAACAAAAGAAACAATTCAAAAAATTGACATAACAAAAAGCTGGTTCTTTGAGAAAGTAAACAAAATAGATAAACCCTTAGCCACACTAACAAAGAGGAGAGAGAAGACTCAAATTACTAAAATACATGATGCAAAAGGAAATATCACAACAGACACCACTGAGATACAGAACATAATGAGAAGCTACTTTGAAAATCTGTATTCCAACAAAATAGAAAGTACTGAAGACATTGACAAATTTCTAGAGACATATGCTTCTCCCAAACAGAACCAGGAGGACATACAGGATTTAAACAGATCAATATGAACCAATGAAATAGAAGAAGCCATTAAAAATCTACCATCCAAGAAAAGCCCAGGTCCAGACGGATTCTCAGCCGAGTTCTACAAGACCTTCAAAGAACTCATTCCAATACTTCTCAAAGTATTCCAGGAAATAGAAAAGGAGGGTACCCTACCAAACTCATTCTATGAAGCTAATATCACCCTCATATCCAAAGCAGGAAAAGACACATCAAGGATAGAAAATTTTAGACCAATATCTTTGATGAATATAGATGCAAAGATCCTTAACAAAATATTGGCAAACTGTATCCAAAAACATATTAAGAAAATTGTGCACCACAATCAAGTGGGGTTCATTCCTGGAATGCAAGGATGGTTCAACATTCATAAATCAATAGAAGTAATCCATCATATCAATAGACTTAAAGATAAGAATCATATTGTTATTTCAATTGACGCAGAAAAAGTGTTTGACAAAATACAAGACCCCTTCATGCTCAAAACACTACAAAAAATATGGATAGTAGGAACATACCTGAACATTGTAAAGGCTATTAAGGCTAAGCCCATGGCCAACATCATTCTTTTTTTTTACTTTATTTTAATTAAAAATCATAAATTTACAAGGGCGCTGTTGTTTGATTCATTCTGATATTTTTCCCTTCCCCAAACCTCCCACCCCTCTTTTCCCTCTATACAGTCCTTCCTTCCTCCATTCTCACCACCCTCTTATCCCTAACCCTAAACCTAACCCTAACCCTAACACTAACCCTTCCTACCCCCCCTTATATGTCCTCACCTGCTTATCAGCAAGATCATTCGTCCTTTAGATTTTGAGATTGGCTTATCTCACTCAGCATGATATCCTCCAATTTCATCCATTTGCCTGCAAATGCCATAATTTTATCATTCTTCATGGCCGAGTAATATTCCATTGTATATATATGCCACAGTTTTTTTCTCCATTCATCAACTAAAGGGCATCTAGGTTGGTTCCACAATCTAGCTATAGTGAATTGAGCAGCTATTAACATTGATGTGGCTGTATCTCTGTTGTATGCTGATTTTAAGTCCTTTGGGTAGAGGCCAAGGAGTGGGATAGCTGGGTCAAATGGTGGGTCCATTCCAAGCTTTCTGAGGAATCTCCATACTGCTTTCCAGAGTGGCAGCACTAATTTGCAACCCCACCAGCAATGTATGAGTGTACGTTTTTCCCCACATCCTCGCCAATACCTATTGTTGCTTATGTTCTTGATAATCGCAATTCTAATTGGGGTGAGATGAAATATTAGGGTAGTTTTGATTTACATTTCCCTTATTACTAGAGATGTTGAACATTTTTTGATATATCTGTTGATTGCTTGTAGATCTTCTTCTGTGAAGTGTCTGTTCATTTCCTTAGCCCATTTGTCGATTGGATTTTTTGTATTCTTGGTGTAGATTTTTTTGAGTTCTTTACAAATTCGGGATATTAGCACTCTATCTGAAGTATGAGTGGCAAAGATATTCTCCCACTCTGTAGGCTCTCTCTTCACATTACTGATAGTTTCCTTTGCTGAGAGAAAGCTTTGTAGTTTGAATCTATCCCAGTTGTTGATTCTTGCTTTTATTTCTTGTGCTATGGGAGTCCTGTTAAGGAAGTCTGATCCTAAGCCAACAAGTTGAAGGTTTGGACCTACATTTTCTTCTATAAGATGCAGGGTCTCTGGTATGATTCCAAGGTCCTTGATCCATTGTGACTTGAGTTTTGTGCAGGGTGAGAGATAGGAGTTTAATTACATTCTGTTGCATATGGTTTTCCAGTTTTCCCAGCACCATTTGTTGAAGAGGCTATCTTTTCTCCATTGCATATTTTGGGCACCTTTGTCTAGTATGAGAAAATTGTATTTATTTGGATTTGTGCCCATGTCCTCTATTCTGTACCATTGATCTACCTGTCTATTGTGGTACCAATACCATGCCGTGTTTGTTACTATTGCTTTGTAATAGGGTTGAAGATCTGGTATTGCAATACCCCCTGCTTCGCTCTTTCTACTGAGGATTGCTTTAGCTATTCTGGGTTTCTTATTCTTCCAGATGAATTTCATGATTGCTTGCTCTATTTCTGTAAGATACATCTTTGGGATATTAATTGGAATTGCATTGAATCTATATAGCACTTTTGTTAGTATGGCCATTTTGACAATATTAATTCGTCCTATCCATGAACATGGGAGATCTTTCCATCTTCTAAGGTCTTCTTTAATTTCTTTCTTTAGTGTTCTGTAGGTCTCATTGTAGAGGTCTTTCACCTCTTTTGTGAGATTCATTCCCAACTATTTTTTTTTTGATGCTATTGTGAATGGGGTAGTTTTTCCTAATTTCTCTTTCTGAAGATTCATCACTTATGTATAAAAATGCATTGGATTTATGAGCATTAATCTTAGATCCTTCAACTTTACTGAATTCACTTATGAGTTCTAAGAGTTTTCTGGTGGAATTTCCAGGTTCCTCTAAATATATAATCATGTCATCAGCAAACAGGGATAGTTTGAGTTCCTCTTTTCCAATTCATATCCCTTTAATTTCTTTGGTTTGTCTAATTGCTCTGGCTAGAGACTCAAAGACAATGTTGAAGAGAAGTGGTGAAAGAGGGCATCCCTGCCTTGTTCCAGTTTTTAGGGGGAATGCTTTCAGTTTTTCAACATTTAGAATGATATTGGCCATGGTCTTAACGTAGATGCCCTTCACAATGTTAAGGAATGATCCCACTACCCCTATTTTTTCTAGTGTTTTCAGCATGTAGGGATGCTGTATTTTATCGAATGCTTTTTCTGCATCTATTGAAATAATCATGTGATTCTTAACTTTAAGTCTGTTGATATGGTGAATGACATTTATTGATTTCCGGATGCTGAACCAACCTTGCATCCCTGGGATAAATCCCACTTGATCGTGGTGCACTATCTTTTAAATATATTTTTGTATGCGATTTGCTAAAATTTTGTTGAGAATTTTTGCATCGATGTTCATTAAGGATATTGCTCTGAAATTTTCTTTCCTCGAAGTGTCTCTGTCTGGTTTAGGTATCAGGGTGATATTGGCTTCGTAGAATGAGTTTGGGAGGGTTCTCTCCTCTTCTATTTTATGGAATACTTTGAGAAGTATTGGAATGAGCTCTTCTTTAAAGGTTTTGTAGAACTCGGCTGAGAACACATCTGGTCCCAGACTTTTCTTTGTTGGTAGGCTTTTGATGACCTCTTCTATTTCATTGCTTGAAACTGTTTTATTTAAGTTGTGTATGTCCTCCTCGTTCAGTTTAGGTAATTCATATGTCTCTAGAAACTTGTTGATGTCTTCGAGGTTTTCTGTTTCATTGGAGTATAGATTTTCAAAATAGCTTCTAATTATGCTTTGTATTTCACTCGTGTCTGTTGTGATATTTCCTTGTTGATTCCGAATTTTAGTAATTTGAGTTTTCTCCCTCTTTCTCTTAGTGTGGCTAAGGGTTTATCAATTTTGTTTATTTTTTCAAAGAATCAACTATTTATTTTGTTAATTTTTCCTATTGTTTCTTTTTTTTTCAATTTCGTTGATTTAGGCTCTGATTTAACTATTTCCTGTCTTCTACTACTTTTGGTGTTTGTCTGCTCTTCTTTTTTCTAGGGCTTTGAGCTGTAATGTTAAGTCATTTATTTGTTGATTTCTACTTCTTTCATTGAATGTGCCCCATGAAATAAATCTTCCTCTAAGTACTGCTTTCATAGTGTCCCAGAGATTTTGATATGATGTGTCTTTGTTCTCATTTACTTCTAAGAATTTTTTAATTTCCCTCCTGATCTCTTCTGTTATCCATTCATCATATAATAGTGTATTATTTAATCTCCAAGTATTGGAGAAGTTTCTGTTTTTTATTCTTTCATTTATTTCTAATTTCAGTCCATTATGATCTGATAGAGTACAAGGTAGTATCTCTATCTTCTCGTATTTGCTAACAGTAGATTTGTTCCATAAGACATGGTCTATTTTAGAGAAGGATCCATGTGCTCCTGAGAAGAAAGTGTATTCATTCTTTGTTGGATGGTATATTCTATATAAGTTGGTTAAGTCTCAATTGTTGATTGTGTTATTGAGATCTATGGTTTCTTTATTCAATTTTTGTTTGGACGATCTATCCAGCAGTGAGAGAGGTGTGTTAAAATCACCTAGTATTATTGTGTTGTGGTCTATTTGATTTCTGGAATTGAGAGGATTTGTTTGACATACATGGATGAGCCAAAGTTCGGGGCATAGATATTTATGATTGTTATGTCTTGCTGATATATGCTTCCCTTAAGCAGTATGTAATGTACTTCTATATACCTTCTGACTAGTTTTGGCTTGAAGTCCACATTCTCTGAAATGAGGATGGATAATCCAGCTTTTTTGCTGTGTCCGTGTGTATGGTATGTTTTTTCCCATCCTCCCACCTTTAGTCTATGGTATCTCTTTCTATGAGATGAGTCTCTTGCAAGCAGCAAATTGTTGGATATTTCTTTTTAAACCGATCTGCCAGTCTATGTCTTTTGATTGATGAGTTCAGGCCATTAACATTCACGATTATTATTGTGATATGATTTGTATTCCTAGTCATTGGAATCATTTTTGTTTTTTGACATGATTTGCATTCTCCTTTATTTGGCTATTCCTTTAGGCTAGTTCTTCCCATTGCTGATTTACATCATTGTTTTTCATCTCTTCCTCATGGAATATTTTGCTGAGAATGTTCTGTAATGCTGGCTTTCTTTTTGTAAATTCCTTTAGCTTTTGTTTATCATAGAAGGATCTTATCTCATCGTCAAATCTGAAAGTAAGTTTTGCTGGGTACAAAATTCTCGGTTGGCATCCATTTTCTTTCAGGGCTTGTTAAATGTTGTTCCAGGCCCTTCTAACTTTTAGGGTCTGGATTGAAAAATCTGCTGATATTCTTATTGGTTTCTCCCTGAATGTAATCTGATTCTTTTCTCTCGTGGCCTTTAAAATTCTGTCTTTATTTTGTATGTTAGGTATTTTCATAGTAATGTGCCTTGTGTAGGTCTGTTGTAATTTTGTATATTTGGAGTCCTATAAGCCTCTTGTAATTGTATTTCCATTTCATTCTTCAGATTTGGAAAATTTTCTGATATTATTTCATTGAACAGATTGTTCATTCCTTTGGTATGTTTCTCTAAGCCTTCCTCAATCCCAATAATTCTTAAATTTGGCCTTTTCATGATATCCCATAATTCTTGTAGATTCTGTTCATGATTTCTTACCATCTTTTCTGTTTGGTCAACCTTGTTTTCAAGATTAAATATTTTGTCTTCAAAATCTGAGGTTCTGTCTTCTAGGTGATCTATCCTATTGGTTATGCTTTCTATGGAGTTTTTAACTTGGTTTATTGTTTCCTTCATTTCAAGGATTTCTGTTTGTTTTTTTTTTCAGTATCTCTAACTATTTATTGAAATGCTCTTTTGCTTCTCTTATTTGCTCTTTTAACTGTTGATTGGTGTGTTCATTTAATGCCTGCATTTGTTCTTTCTTCTCCTTGTTTGCGTCCCTGATTGTTTTAATTATGTACATTTGAACTCCCTTTCTGACATTTCTTCTGCTGTGCTGTCATTGGGTTTTATTGATATAGTATCTAGGTTTGTTTCGGACATTTTCTTCCCTTGTTATCTCATATTGGTCAGATGTCAGTGGTACTCTGTGATATTGTAGATTTCCTCTATTGGCTTATAGTGTCCCTGTAGATTTCCAGTGTATCACCTACCATCCTTCAGTAGCCAGAAGTCTTGGATTAACTTGATAATGTAGTGCTTCTGAAGAATGCTGCCCCTAGCCCGCTACTGGTTCCAGGAGAGAGACCTGGAGAGGTCTCTTGCTGCCCAGCCCTGGTCCCAGAGGCTGCTTGCAGGTTGGAGGTCTCCACTGGCTTGGGGACTTGTGGCTGGCTCTGTGTAGACAGGCTATCACTGGGTGGTCTGCACTGAGAAGCTAGCCTAGAGAGGCGCTTCCTGCTGGAGGGGGCTGCTTGAGGAAGTCCCTGGCGCCCTGTGCTGGTCTCTGAAGCAACCTGCAGGGGGGCGGAGCTGGCAGTGGGGCGGTCCGGAGCTGGCCACACTGTTTCTGTTCAGAAAGGCTCTCACTGGGGGGCCTGCTCCACGAGGCTGGAGAATCTGTCCCTGTGGGAGGAAGACACCGCCAGAGTGCACCGAGCTGCCTGGGGGAGACTCTATCTGCCCTGTCCTACTCTAATAAACCACTCGAATCTGGGCCTGCCACCCAGCTGAGCTTCTTGGTGGGGGAGACTCACCCCGTGGTTCTATTTTAGTCCGAGTCTCTCAATGCCTCCCCTTCTTGAATCCTGGTTTCTGGAGCAACTGGAGATACAGTCACCCTCGAGTCTGCCATCTTGGATCGCCTCCCCAACATCATTCTTAATGGAGAAAAACTGAAACCATTCCCTTTAAAAACGGGAACAAGACAAGGATGTCCTCTTTCACCACTTCTACTCAACATTGTCCTCAAAACTCTAGCCAGAGCACTTAGGCAGACTAAAGAAATTAAAGGGATACAAATAGGAAAAGAGGTACTTAAGCTTTCACTATTTGCGGATGACATGATTCTATATTTAGAGGATCCAAAAACTTCCTCCAGAAAACTTCTAGACCTCATCAATGAATTCAGCAAAATAGCAGGCTATAAAATCAACATGCATAGATCTACAGCATTTTTATACACAAGCGATGAAACAGCTGAAAGGGAAATGAGGAAAAACAACTCCATTTGCAATAGCCTCAAAAAAAATAAAATACTTGGGTATCAATCTAACCAAAGAGGTAAAAGATCTCTACAATGAAAACTACAAAACACTGAAGAAAGAAATTAAGGAAGACCTTAGAAGATGGAAAGATCTCCCATGTTCTTGGATAGGCAGAATTAATATTGTCAAAATGGCCATACTACCTAAAGTGCTATACAGATTCAATGCAATTCCAATTAAGATCCCAATGACGTACCTCACAGAAATAGAGCAAGCAATCATGAAATTCATCTGGAAGAATAAGAAACCCAGAATAGCTAAAGCAATCCTTAGCAGGAAGAATGAAACAGGGGGTATTGCAATACCAGAACTTCAACTATACTACAAAGCAATAGTAACAAAAACAGCATGGTATTGGCACCAAAATAGACAGGTAGATCAATGGTACAGAATAGAGGAAACAGACACAAACCCAAATAAATACAATTTTCTCATACTAGAAAAAGGTGCCCAAAATATGCAATGGAGAAAAGATAGCCTCTTAAACAAATGGTGCTGGGGAAACTGGAAATCCATATGCAACAGAATGAAACTAAACCCCTATCTCTCACCCTGCACAAAACTCAACTCATCATGGATCAAGGACCTTGAAATCAGACCAGAGACCCTGCAGCTTATAGAAGAAAAAGTATGTCCAAATCTTTACCTTCTTGGCTTAGGATCAGACTTCCTTAACAGGACTCCCATAGCTCAAGAAATAAAAGCTAGAATCTATAACTGGGATAGATTCAAACTAAATAGCTTTCTCTCAGCAAAGGAAACTATCAGCAATGCGAAGATAGAGCCTACAGAGTGGGAGAATATCTTTGCCTCTCATACTTCAGATAGAGCACTAATTTCCAGAATATATAAAGAACTCAAAAACTCTACACTAAGAATACAAATAACCCAATCAACAAATGGGCTGAGCAAATGAACAGACACTTCACAGAAGAAGATATACAAGCAATCAACAGATTTATGAAAAAATGTTCAACATCTTTAGTAATAAGAGAAATGCAAATCGAAACCACCCTAAGATTCCATCTCACCCCAATTAGAATGGCGATTATCAAGAACACAAGCAACAATAGGTGTTGGAGAGGATGTGGAGAAAAAGGTACACTCATACATTGCTGGTGGGGCTGCAAATTAGTGCAGCCACTCTGGAAAGCAGTGTGGAGATTCCTCAGAAAGCTTGGAATGGAACCACCATTTGACCCAGCTATCCCACTCCTTGGCCTATACCCAAAGGACTTAAAGTCAGCATACTACGGAGATACAGCCACATCAATGTTCATAGCTGCTCAATTCACAATAGCCAGACTATGGAACCAACCTAGATGCCCTTCAATTGATGAATGGATAAAGAAACTGTGGTATACATATATATATATATATATATATATATATATATATATATATACAATGGAATATTACTCAGCTATAAAGAATAATAAAATTATGGCATTTGCAGGCAAATGGATGAAATTGGAGAATATCATGTTAAGTGAGATAAGCCAATCTCAAAAATCCAAAAGAGGAATGATCTCACTGATAAGCGGATGATGGCACTTAATGGGGGGTGGGAGGGGGACAAGAATGGAGGAAGGAGGGACTATATAGAGGGAAAGAGAGGTGGGGGGTTGGGGGGAAGGAAAAAATAATGGAATGAATCAAACAACATTACTCTATGTAAATATATGAATATGCAAATGGTATGCTGTTACTCCATGTACAAACTGAAACAACATGTTTCCCATTTGTTTATAATAAAAATAAATTTAAAAAAATAAAAAATAAATAGATAAATAAATAAAAATACTCAGGAGGAGCTAGCCAGCCAGAGCTCGACCTGCTGGGGTTTGTTAGAGCCTAACTGAATGGGAGAAGGGAAATACCCAACCTCTGCTACCCTACTCATCTTTTCCCCAGGTGTTGCAAGAAGCACATGAAAAGGTCACAGTCCAAAGGCTCACTAAAAATGGAGTCTGATCGTAGAACTGTAGAAGTCCTCAACCACACAGTGATAGGCCTCTATAGCAGCTCCATTAACCTGTATGTATCTCTGGATTTGAATAAAAATTATAAGGCATACTAAATATACTAAAAGGCAGAAAACAGTATGACTCCATTTATATAAGATTTAGAAAAGGCAAAACCACAGTGATAGAAAGAGGAGTAGTAGCAAGACCCAGGATTGGGGGACTGAACTGGCTTTAAAGGAGCAGGAGGAGATTCAAGAGCCAGGACCTCTGAGGAGCTTCCTGGATTCCAGGGAGTCTAGGATGGTAAGGGGAGAAGGTGGCAGTAAATACCAGCTATACCACATGACCACTACAGAAACAAGGTCTGTGATTGCTATCAGCACTTAATTCTATTTTGTTAAGAACACCTTCTTGTGCACATACTATACATTGAGTCAATACCTTTGTTTTCTTTCTTATTTCTTTATCATATAAGCTATATTGTCTTTACATCATTATTTAAGCTTTGTTATTTGTACCTCAATGTATATAAATTATGGGATATCAGAAGAGAATTAAACATAAGAGAATTAAACATCAATGGAGGAGTTACCTGCTCTTCTGTGGAAGGAAGTTGTGTGGTTTTGGTTGCACACAGAAAAATTGCATGATGACACATATATCATAGTGGAACTGTGTTGTGTCACTCATTGGAGATTAGGTATGGTTCAAGGAGATGTGTGTGGTGCCAGGTTGACAAGCAGTAGAACTTGCAATGGTTGATTTGGGGTGTCCACTAGAGATTAGATTAAGGGATATCCAGGGATCTGGTAAAGCATTGTTTCATCTCTGTCATGATATTAATCATTCTTAATGCTTGGTGGGCTCTGAGTCCATTCCTCTTTTTCTGGAAGGGAAGCCCTGGGGAAGACTGGGCAGATTGGGTATGACCTTGAGGGCTGTTTCTGGAGGAGATTGGCATGTGAGCTGGAGGGACTAAGTGTGGAAGATCTGCCTTCAGTGTGCATGGGTACCATCCAATTGACTGAAGCCTAGAAAAAAACAAAAGAGTGGAAGAAATGTGTACTATCCTTTCAGGAGCAGGCACACCGTATTATCGTGCCCTAGAACATCAGAATTCTAAGCTTGTGTGTTTTTGGATTCTGGGACTGGCACCTCCATGGGCTTAGGCATTTGGCCTCAGACTGGGTGTTTCACTGGCTTCTCTAGTTCTTGGCCACAGGACTTGGATTGAAATAAGCAACTGACATCCCAGGGCTACATAGTAGAGATGATCCATCCTGGACATCTCAGCCTCCATCACTGTGTGAGCTCATTCTCCTAATAAATCCCTTCTTCTATATTCATCTATATGTAGATATTCTATCTCCCTGGTTCTGTCTCTCTGGAGAATCCTGGCTAAAACAAATAATGTCATAAGGTACTACTCAAAATAGCTAAAAAATGGAAATGCCCCAAATATCCATCAACCAACAAAATGGGAGATCTATACAATTGGCTTTCTGTATCCATGGGCTCTGCATCTGTGAATTCAACCAATAGTGGATCAAAAGCATTTTTAAAAAATTAAGTCTACTGAATTATATACAAACTCTTTGAGTCATTACACCCTAAGAAATACTGCATAACAACTATTTACATAGTATTTATGTTGTATTAGGCATTGCAAGTCAACTAGAGATTATTTAAATCATACAAGAGGACATACATATGTCATATGCAAATGCTATCCCATTTTATATAAGAGACTTGAGCATTTGCAGATTTTGGTATCTGTGCAGGGTTTTGGAAACAATCCCCTATGGACTGTGTGTGTGTGTGTGTGTGTGTGTGTGTGTGTGTGTGTGAATGCTATTCAGTCATTAAATAGGAATGATGTATTAAAATATGCTATAACATTCATGAATTCCCCAAAAGTAGCCTAGGTGAAAGTAATGAGTCACAAAGACAAAATTTTATATGATTCAATTTATATGCAATATCCAGAAAGGATAAATCTATAGAGACACAAAATAGAATAGGATTATCAGTGCTGGAGGGAGCAGGAACTGTGAGGTGAATGCTACTGAGAGCAGCAGGTGGTTTCTTTTCGAGATAATGAAACACTCTAACATTAGGTTATGGTAATGGTTGCACAATGCAGAGAATGCTAAAACCATTGAATTATATGCTAATTCTAATTATAAGAGAATTTCATGGCATTTAAAATATATCTCAATAAATCTGTTGTAAAAGCTTTATGGAATGGCACTTGTTAAATTCAAAAATATGTATAGTCTGAAATTTCTACAAAAGTGTCTTAAAGATTACAAGCATTCCATCAAATGTTAATGTTTTTCCAAAAGAAAAAATGCACTGGATGAGTGAGTTTGGGAAGTGCTGGGTTAGCAGAACTAAGGAGCTTCTTCATTGCTATCCTGGAAGGATGTTTATGTGCTAATGTGTGTTGTGGCATGAGAGGGTGGTCTTGTTCCACAGGAAAGGAATTGGACACCATTTTGCACAATGCCATGAACCCACAAGGTACCTGAACAAGGGAGGTGGTTGTCTGTTTAGCTTTCTCCAGGATGAGGCTCCTCTCCTTCCCATGGAAGGTAAGGACAGGCTTGGGGCCATGAAGTGGGGGTGAGGCAGAGAGAGCAAGTTGCTACCCTTAAATCTCAGATAGGCTCACAGTGAGAAGGGATGCATGTCACCCGCCCTTGAGAGGGTGGGGCTAAGCACACAGGAATAGTGGGAGTGCACCAAGTCAATGCAAGGTGGGCCAATCCTTGGCTGCCTAAAAGGTCTCAACCTTATTTTGCAGTGGCCCCAAAGGCTCTGAGTTTCCAACTGCAGCATTGGGCGCTGAGTGTGATCTGAGGCATCAGTGATTTGGAAAGATAACTCCTAAAACACAAGGAGAACCACACTAGCCAACCAGCCACTCCAACAAGGCTGTCCATGCCTTCCTGTCCCTGCAGACCCTTCCAGCTGGGTTCTGCTTGCCTCTGGCCACTCCCCCATATGCAGGTGTTCAGCAGGAGGGAGGTCTTGACCACTTCTGTAGACTTGCTGTTGAATTCAAGTGTGGTCTATGTTGTGTGTTTTGAGTCAGCCCCTGCCCTTTATCTTTGTCTGACTCCAGGCTGCTAAGTAGCTGTAGTTGCATCTCCCAACCATGAGAAAACCTAATCATGAGCACAAGAGTGCAGACTGGCCAAGCACATGGTCTCAGAAGTTATCATTCAGTATGTTACAAAATTATTTTTTCTTCATTTTACTAAAGACTTCTCTAAAATTCTATTGGGAAGGAACTTCGAAAGCTTTCCAAAAATCAATGAAATTCCAAGAGTGAAGTTACCCTCCTTAGCACTGGCTTATAGGACATGAGTGTTGATTGTGTCTCCTTGCAGGCTTTGAGTCTGGTAAGCCTGGTGTCACTGCTGGACATTGTCCTTCCTTTTAATGGGGGCTGGGAATGTGGCCAATGCTCTGCTGAGCTTTCTGGGTCCTGGTACCCTCCCCTAAGAAGCACGGTAAGAAGACAATGCCCTTCTGTCTCTTGGAATCACTGTGAGGAGAGAAAGTGCTTAGGGCAGCCTGGAGCTGGAAAACTTAGGAATGTTCCTGCCATTGGTCACTGTTTGGATGAGACCCATGTTCACTGAGCACTTACCTTCCTCCAGCTCATGGCATTGACCACTGGGCCCTCGGGTCACTCCTCAGCCCAAATGTACTGCCTTCTTTTCTGAGGTCCCTTCCTCCCATTTGTCCTCCCCTGACTCCTGAGTCTTTTCATCCTCATGTTGAGTTGGTTCATCACATCCTCAGGGATGTTCTTTTCTTTTTTAATAAGTGTCTTCTGGATGTACATGATGAAGAGATTCACTGTTGTGTATTCATATGTGTATCTAGGAAAGCAAGGTCAGATTCATTCCACTGTCTTTCCTTATCCCATCCCTCCTCCCTTCTCTCTATTCCCTTTTGTCTACTCCACTGATCTTTCTTCTATTCTGTTTCCCCCACCCTTATTTTGGATGAGCTTCTGCATATCAGATAAAACATTCAGCCTTTGGTTTTTGGGGATTGGCTTATTTCATTTAGCATGATAATCCCTAGTTCCTTCCATTTACCAGAAAATGCCAAGTCATTCTTCTTTATGGCTGAGTAGTAATCCACTGTATACATATAACACATTTTCTTTATCCGATCAGTTCTTGAAGGGCACCTAGGTTGGCTATACAGCTTGGCTATTATGAATTATACAGCCATAAATGCTGATGTGGCTGTGTCACTGTAGGATGGTGATTTTAAAAATTTTAGATATATACTAAGGAGTGGGATAACTGGGTCAAATGGTGGTTCCATTCCTAGTTTTTTGAGAAATCTCTACAGTGCTTTCCAGAGTGGTTGCACTAATTTGCAGTCTCACCAACAATGTATAATTTTACCTTTTGCCCCACATCCTTGGCCAACATTTATTGTTACTTATATTCTTGACAATTGCCATTCTGAATGGAGATGAAATCTCAATGTAGTTTTAATTTGCATTTCTCTGATTGCTAGAAATATTGAACATGTTTCCATATATTTGTTGACCATTTGTATTTCTTCTAGGAAGTGTCTGTTCAGTTCCTTTGCCCATTTATTGATTGAGTTATTTGATTTTTTTTTTTTTTTTTTTTTTGGTGTTAAGTTTTTTGAGTTCTTTATGTATCCTGGAAATTAACACCCTATTTGAGTTGTACGTAGCACAGATTTTCTCCCATTCTGCAGACTTTCTTCAAACTTTTAATTGTTTCCTTTCCTATGAAGAAGCTTTTTGATTTGATGCCATGCCACTTATTGATTTTTTATTTTACTTCTTGCATTTTAGGAGTTTTATTAAGGAAGTCAGTTCCTGAGTCTACATGTTGAAGTGTTGGGCCTACATTTTCTTCTAGCAGTTCCAGGATTTCTGGTTTAATTCCTATGTGTTTGATACACTTTTTTAGTATTGATTGATTGATTGATTGATTTTTGTTCTTTTTAGATATACATGTACATAGAGTATATTTTGACATATTATACATGCATGGACCATAACTTATTCTAATTAGGATACCATTCTTGCAGTTATACATGATATGGAGTTTCACTGGTCATGTATTCATATATGATCCACTTTGAGTTCAATTTTGTGCAGGGTGAGAGATAGGGGTTAAATTTCATTGTACTACATATGGATTTCCAGTTTTCCCAGCACCATTTGTTAAAAAGGCTATCTTCTCCAATGTATGTTTCTGGCATCTTTGTCTTGTATCAGATAACTGTAGTTATGTGGGTTTCTCTCTGTGTCTTCTATTCTGTTCAACTGATCTTCATGCCAGTACTGTGCTGTTTTTGTTATTAGAACTCCAAAGTACAAACTGAGGTTTACTATTGTGATGCCTCCTGCTTTGCTTTTCTTGCTTATGATTGCTTTGGCTATTCTGGCTCTCTTATTTTTCCAAATACATTTCATAACTGTTTTTTCTATTTCAGTGACACCTTCTTTCAAACGGAAGACTACTTTGTGAGATTCTTTCTCTTAAGATCCCTGGGTTGAATCAACATCCAGATAATGGTATTTTTAAGTCAGTGTATGACATCTGCTGATACCAATGTCAGCACCACTTTTAAGAGATGCTACAGATCCTATTAATTATAATCACTTCAGAATCACACTTCATCCTATTCAACTTTATAAGAAACAAAACTTCTTGCAATCTTCACCATTGTTTCTCAGATTCAAGTATAGACCTATAACAAGGTTCTGGAATAGGTTAAAAACTAGTTGTTAAGTTTAGTAAACTTACTATAACCTTACATGAGGACTAAAATGGAGGAGGCAGAATTATTGGGCATTAGGAGAGGGAAGCAGAGACCAAAACAAAGAGAAACAGATAAGATATAAAAGAATAATCCACATCAAGTTAGAAAGGATAAATAAATGAACAATGGGTTTTTGAGGTAGTAGCAGATAATGCCAGAGGATGAGTAGGGGATAACAGGAGCATGTATAACCTAGAGCTAGGAAAACAAAGACAGGAAGATTTATTCTAATGAATGCTTTAAAACATTAGATGAAATAAATTCAAGTGGGTTGAAGGTTCAAGTGGGTTGGCTATTGGTTTAATAGTATTGTTCACTTTAAAAAGTTATTTATATGATGAAAGTTGGCATTAGAGTTGTTTATAGTAAACCATGTCAAGTGAAGAAAATTCTTGCTGATTCATGGTTTGGATTTCACTGACTTTTGGATATTTGCCAATGTCCATCAGTCTTTGGCTTGAATCTCCACAGAGCTGCAGAGGCACAGAATCCAATTCCTCAGTTGCTATGACCATCCTACCAACAGATTCTCGTTTGTCAGCTTAGGGGCCTGAAACTGACTGCTTGGTGGGTGCAGTGTTATGTGTTGGCTATTTCTATTGTGTGCAGGAATTCTGGATGCAGACTGTGGAGCTTCCCCATGATTGCTATGGGTCACCATATACCTTCTCCACCACTACAGGATCCTTTTTTCTGTAGTGAAGATTCTGGTGGCTGTAAGTGAAGAAACTCTGGTTGGTTTTCTATGGGTGTTCTGTGGTTCAGAAGTATGCTGCTTTATCTGGTATTATAGTGAATGGTCTCAGGTGGTTTACTCTAGTTTCCACCACCTCATATTGTGAATGGTGTGTGTTGATTCCCTCTGTTTACTAAGTCTGATGCAAGGACCCACAGATATCCAAACAATGCCCTTTCACTCACCAGTTGTGATCATGGGTCAGTTTTGCTCCAGTTAAAGCTAGAAGTAGCTGCTTCCTGCTGCATAATCTCTGATAATTTTCTGCAGGGTCTCTATGTCACTTCAGGCATAGAGATATTCAGGCAGCTTACCTCTATATGGCCCTGAAATTCCAGTGACAATCCCTAGGCTTCCCACAGTACCTTCCTCCAGTGTCAGTTGTCAGGGCCTGGAGAATCTGCTTTACTTTGTTCAGGGCCAAAGTGCTTCACTGCTGTCTCTATCTGAGTTGGGTGAGCAGATGCTGCATAGAGCTTTCTGTCCTTGCCTGAGTCGCAGAGCCTGAGCAGGGTTAGGTGCAGTTCCTGGCACAGGTCCTCGCAATTTCCACTCCCCTCATTTGTGGTGAGGTGGAGGGAGAAGGGGTTTCAGCAATTTTCAGTTAGTAGTGGTCCTTCTACTTTCTGACTGAATTCTTAAGTATTCCCACTGCAGGGGTCTTCTCTCTGGTTTAATTTGCAGCTGTCTAGGCATTGAAGACACAGTATTGGTTTAAGGGGTTGGCTAGTTGTCTGAGGGCTCCACAAGATGGCTGTAGATCCCTGGCTTAGTTTTATTTTCACAATTTGGTTTTAAGCTGTTTGCTGTAGTTTAAGGACCCTGATGTTACCTTCATGCTTTAAATTTTGTCATCTTTCCAAATGTTTTTAAGTGGGTGAACTTAAGGGATTTTCTGCTTCCTCCCTTTCTCTCTCTGTTGCTCCTTCCTCCTTCCTGCCCCCATATTCAATTCAGGGTTAGAGGCCACTTGACTCATTTATTTCCTACTCTTTGAACTTATCTTCCAGTCTCTCCAGGTTTTAGATTTTGTAATATTGAGTCTTAGAACATGTATTTTGTTTCCCAGCTCTCAATTTTGCTTTTCTTTTGCTACCTCCTTACTATGTTGTGAGGAGATTGGGACTTGCTATCATTTTTGACATGTTATTTCCTGATCCTCAGGGACATTTCTAACCTTACCCTGGCCATTCCTCTACAGCCCTGTCACCTCCAGAACAATATCCACAGCCATTGGGGTGCTTTACTGGAAGTTCCCACAGGTCCCAGGCTTGCTCCCCAACTAGAGTGCCCAAGGGCAAGAAGTCCTCCCAGTTTAGCTCAGCATCTGTGCACAGTAGATATTCAGCAGATTTTGGGTGCATATTGCTCTTCATAGGGAAGAGTTTGTCAGCAGGTATCTATGGGCTGTTGAGTCAACAGGGTCATCATTGGCTGGTGTTCATTCCTGCAGCACTGGTGTGTCATGGGGCTGCTTACGGAACCCAAACCCCTCAGAATAAAGACCACAATCAAGAAATGGGTCTTAATTTGATCAATTTAAATGTTGGCTCATTCCTTGGGAGTTTCACACAGAGAGTTTAGCGCTTTAGAGCAGCCATAGTCTCCTCCTACAGCAGGCATTGGGGCCTGCTCTTTGCAGGTTAGTAAATGGAACACAGTGGCACCTGTGTGAGGCTCAGTGAAAGAAGTCATATATGAAGGACCATGTTCGTAGGCTTCACTTACATGGAGTGTCCAGACAATGGGAAAATATAGAGAGAGAAAATGGATAAGCATTTTCTGGGCTTGGAGACAAGTATGTCAGGAAATTGATTAATCACTGTTCTATTTTTGGAGTGATGGAATGAACTGGAGCCAGACAGGGGGGTGATTGCACAATATCATGGATTGTACTCTAACACAGTCAACTTTAGGGTATGTGAATTTCACCTCAATAAATCATTATTTTTTAAGAATTTCTGGTTTAAAACTCAGATTTGCTGCTCATTGATCATGATCTTGTGCAGTTATGGAGACTCGGTTGCTCTGGAGCCCTTTCTCTGTAATTGTTAGAAGAAATCTCCCCTCGGGGTGGCTTGGGAGATTAAGTGAAAGTGAGATGTGCCACCATAGTCTACCTGAACAGAGAAGAAGCCCAATGACATTCTAATCAGTCCTTTGATTCACCAGCAGTTGCCTTTGGTCTTGCTGAAAATGGCTTCAGTAGTTTTTTTTTAAAGAACTCATTTTAAGTAAAAAGATCAACCAACAACAAAGACCACTTCCCATATCAGAGGTAGCAGGGGAGATTTCCCTTTCTAGCCACAGAACCCTAGAAATCAGGGTGGTAGTGATAGCATTCTATATGTTTGGGTGTGTATCAGCTTTGCCTTCCCTGTGTTCCACTTCCATCTCTGACCTGCTGCAACTGTTTCCTTCTTTCTCTCATGGCCTTTCCTGTGCCCTTTGTGTTGATGCTTGGCTAAACACTAATAGCAAGCTAGATTACACTATTTGACAATGTGTAATAAGCCCACAGTTTGGGATAAATTATAAGCTCTCAGGAAACCTCTGTGCCACAGAGTTCATTAGAATTTAGCCAAGCACAGAACAATGAGGGAGCCAAGAGAAACATGAAACCAGCAGCTTTGATCCTGGAGGAAGACATGTCCACGTAATAAAAATTTAGTTATACAAAAGAGAAGCTGACAAGGAGCAAGGGTGTGTGGTGGAAAGGAGCAGTGTTGGGGTCCTACTTCTGCAGAGGCAGAAGCTGGGGTCTAGGCCTTTAGAAGCTCCCTGGGTCCCACATGCCCCTGTGGGTGGATGGGTCAGTGTCCTGGGGTCCAGATCAACCTTGAGGTCCAGGTCACTCCACAGCACTAGAAGCACTAGGGAAGTCCACACTGTCTCCTTTGGTAAACAGGAGTGACTCAGTTATCACAAATGGGTCACTTTGAAGGAGTGGCACGTAATCAATCTTCATGTCCAATCCTTTACCTTCACCCTTCTTACCAAGGAAAACCTTAAACAAACCCTCTTGCTTTACTGGCTCTTAGTTGACATAAAGTCACTAACTTTGGAGGTCACACAGCTAGGCAATGTTTTATTAGTTCTCCATTGGCTTTGCTGAAGAGTGCCTAGTTCACACATCAGGGACCTGAGGCCACATTTGCTGAAAACTCTGACTCTTCAGTTGGGCTTGCACATGTCCCATGGGTGCCTGGAATGGAGTGAAGATGCTTAACATCTCTGCCTTCATATTGTGTCTATCTCCTTTGCTGCCTTAATGTGTCATTCAGATTCTACTTAGCTCTTCATGTAGACATGTTGATCATTTGAGAAATGTTTAGTGTGGAACTACCATACAGGGCTGACTTGACCTGGGTTTGCCTAATGTCTCTCTCTTTTCCCCATTTCAGGCTAAAAACACTTACCAGCCAACATGAACAGAAACAGGAGACCATAAAAAGAGTGAAAAGAGGTGGCACTGAGTTCCTGGAAGACCTCCACCTGTCTTTAGAAGAGAAATTAATTTTCCTCCACTTGATTAGCCTACCTCTCTCATTATTCCTATCCTGTATCTGTAGCCCCTCAAACCCCTCCAACCCTGATTTGTGAGTAAAGCCTCTTCTCCATTCTTAGGTCACTAAATGAAGCCTGTCTTTTTCCCAACACCTGTTTTTCTCTTGGACATTGGTTGCTCCATGGGATGAGCCTCTGAATTCTGGGCTGATAATACTCTGACCTTGAGGGGAATATTCAAGACAGCCTCTGGAGCCCAACCTTAGACTCTTCTCAGCTCATTATTTCATGTTTCTCAAATCTTAGTCCATGGAACAAAACTCTGTGTTCCATACTAGGAGAGGCAGCACAATAGCAGAGTGATGGCCTATGGTTGACATGGAGAATTCTAACAATGAAGTCTCCTTTCTTGTCCAGCCCCCACAAGCTAATCTTCAACCCCTTGGGGATTTCTAAAGGCCTCTAAGAACATCTGATAAATGGCAAGATGTTTCAGGGAAGTTAATTGGAGATGTCTTATGTATTTCCTAAAATGCTATTAACAGAGTTCAATCAATGGTTTGAATAAATTTGGTAAAAATTACTGAGAATCTAAACAAGGCTCTGAAAATGCTAAGATGGGCAGCTCTTAAAACATTGCGCTTTTGAATTTAAAATACTGGGTTTTAATATTAGGAGCAATAGAAATCCTGTTATCACTCATCCAAATAATCACAATTAATTTACAATTTGAGGGCAGACTCAGTTGGTAAGCAGGAAATATGGAGATAAAGTAAATCATGAAGAATAGAGAAATGCAGTTACATTGCACTTGTGCTAAGTTAAAAATATAATAATAGCTTTGTCTGTGAGGTTTAATCATCACATGACATCAGCTAATAACAGGACCATTCTGTGTCATGAGCTGCCTATTGGCATTCTCCACCCATGGGTGCAGTGCTAGCTGCTAGCACTTCTCACAGGGAAATCAGGTCCTCTGTCTAAGAGAAGGAATCAGTGAGTTTCCCAGACAGCGGGCCCCAGGAAGTCATGTCCCAGGATCTATTTTCGAATGAGGACTAAGGGTGAGGTAAAGGACCACACAACTTCATTTCCATGACCAGCCAGGGTGAGTTGTGAGAAGAGACTGGCTTGGTGCTCCTGGGACAGTCTGCCCTGTGCTCCCCATAGTGACAGAATGCAGCCACAAGTGCCACAAGTGTCCCTGAGGACAGAACTAAGATTCTAATCTTTTACTGAGCTCAGATGCAAATAGCTATGTAGAGTCAGTGGTTACTACATCAGACTATGAAGTTCTAGAAGGTTTTTCAGGAATCAGCATAAATTAAGACTTCTCTTTGGACACACTCTTCTGAGATCCCTGTGTGGTACTGAGGGTGGGGTGTCCATGAGCTCAGTAATTCCCCTTTCTTCTAACTTGTGGGTGCATTGTGATAGCCCTATGAAGAAATATGTGAAGTATGGACTGCCAACGGACTGCCTACACAGGTATCAAGACACATGGTGACTTCCATATTGATTCTTATCATGGGTATGACAGTTGCAAGTGGCAACAAAGCCACCACATTCCTCATCCCTGCCTTGAGTCCTGGAAGCCTGAGGCATGACTTCTCCAGAAATTCTTTACTTGTCTCTGATTGCAAGTGATGCTCTGCCCCTAAAATGGAGAAGGCAAAAAAAATGGGGAGTGCATGACATGGAGTCCTCATAGTCCTGAAGTTCCCAGAGAAACCATGTGAGTTAAGATGTGACACATTCACCCTGCAAGAGGTTTAACCTCCTAATGATTTCATCATTTGTGAGTCTAAGGATAATTTTTTATTTCTAAACAGAAGTCCCTCTTTTATTATCATTCCCAGGCAGTAGGAAAGGTCAGGATGGGGCCTGGGCTCTTCCATAAGGCTCTGGGAAGTAGTGGCCCCCAGGAAGGAGAACTTGGAGGAGTAGCTTCCCCTGGCCATTGAGGGGGACCTCCCAAATGACTCTGGACACAGAAAAACAGCAATCACTGTTCAGACTCACTCTTCCTGGGGCTAAAAACATTCCTGGGTTCTGCTTCATCTCCTCTCCTCATCTCTTCCCATCACCACAACATTTAAAAACAACACTCTTGAAGTAGAGAGGGAAAATGGTGTATTTAACAGGACTGTATCTGAAAATTAACTCAACTATAAGGGTTGACCTCAGGTGGGAAATACTGTCTCAGAGCCTCTTATGCAGCATAAAGCCACAAGTCACAGATGCCCAGGCAGAAACCACTGGAAAGTTCCTGTGGATGTCCTGCAGGCCATGGATGGGGGACATCTGAGCTAGCAGACTATCTACATCAGCCCAGAAGCTATCCCCAAGAAACATAGATATCTGCCTCTGCAAGGTATAATAAACCCCCACTGGGTAGCAATTCGTTAGGAATCCAGAGTCACAATTTCTGGGAAGCAGGATGCCAGAAATACAGATCTGAGCATTAAGACGAGTGGTCAAACCTAGAAACTAGACCCGGTGACTGTTGAAAATTTGTGACCTTGAAGAGACCCTAACTCCGTCCAAAGCTGAGGCAGACTAGGAAGCCCCAACACTGTCTTTCTCTACCCACATAGCCCCAACCCCCATGCTGAGGAGGCCTCAGTGGTGTCCTTTCACACATAGCCCTGTCCTCCATGCTGAGGAGGCCCTAACCAGTGCCCTTCCCTGCACAGTCTCATCCTCCACAGTCTGAGGAGGCCCCAACCCATCTATTCCTCACTCAAGCTGTAATATGAGCACACATCAATAATGCTTTGTATTTTTTTCTTCCATTTTCAGAACTTCCATGAAAGTGTCCAGAAAAGACTTCAAAGTAGCAGGGCAAGAGTCACAATTTGATGAGACCTGAGAAGTCATCCTTTGCTGTGGTGAGGACATTGCTTGGGGACAGTGGTCACTACTTTGCAGCATGGTATGCTGAGCATCCTCTCTGGCCTGGATGGATGGCCACAGTCCCCAAAGGCACTCACTGAAGGCTCAAATCCATGTTCCTTGAGCCCTGCCTGAACACACACCTGCTTTGAGGTGGCCATCACTGTAGTTCTCAGTTCTCCAGTGCCACCATCTGGTCTTCCCCTTGGGAGAAACTCAGAGGATCAGCACAACAGGGGAAAAAGCAATTGGCACCAGTCTCTCCCCAACTGGATTGACATTGTAAAAAGATGCCCTGGGCCCATGTTCACCCCTTCCTGCCAGTCCTGTAGCAGAGTACAGGATATTTACAGTATGGAAGGACACTGTAGGCAGCATTAGACTTGAAGCATGGCCCCAGTGCCTGGCCCTTGTCCTCACCTCTGTGAGATTCCTGTGCACACAAGCAGGTATTGTCTTCCCTTTCACTCTTCCTCCTTCCCCTTCTTTAACCCTGAAGAAGAAAGGGAGAGAAATGAGTCTGGACAGCTGAACAAGGCTTGGAAAGAACTTCTAATGCCCTGGAAAGGCATGAGGGAAAGAAGATGCTTCCAGATATACTGTATGCTGGGACTAATGAAACAAGTTTTATTTTCAGGTTTCAAGTAATGCAAATCAGACATCATGGCTGCCTTCAGGAAAAGTTCAGGGCTGCCTAGACTTTTTGTTTTCTGAAATATCCACAAGGAAACCCATTCTGTGTGTCAGGGCAGCTCATCAGCTCCTGAAGAACACCCTTTCTTCTGGTTCAAGAACACCCTTTCTCCTGGTTCACTTATCTTGCCAGTTTTCCCTGAAAACTGAGGTACTAAATATCAGTTGGGATTATCATATGTCAGTGTTTCTTCCCCTCCAACATGAGAGGAGGCTGTAACCTGAGAATGGGTCAAAAAGGCCTGACTTCCAAGGCAGGGACCATCACCTGTAGGAGCCATGCCCCATCCATCAGTCCATCCCCCATGCCCTGAGGTCCACTCCTGTTGAATGAGCATTCTTCCATCATCATCTCTAGTGTGTGTGTCAATCCATTCAATCTCAATGCAGATGACTAAACCCCAGCCCTACTCCTTCAACCTCTGCTCTGAGATGGCTGCAGCCTCTGCTTTGAGGTGTCTACATAAGTATTTGGCATTTTTCATGAGGCATGGAGAGCCATCAAGCCTGGAGGTGGCATGCTTAGGTCTCTGAGGCATGAGGAAGTGCACCTGCAATGGGTGGAAAAGAGGACAGACAGGAAGGGCAGACCCAGACACCAACAAGAGCTAATCCATCAATTTTATTTTATTATTTTATTTTTTTTAAAATACATGTATCATTATAATACCAAATATTACATATCACTATTTTTTAGTTTTACATAAAAATGTATTAAAAACTTATGTCTTAAGTTGATTTCTAAGATATGATGAATACAACCCAAAATTTAATTCATAGTCCATCAGTTCTTCTTGAATATCTTAGCTTATTTAACATTCAATCCTAATATGATTTAAGTTGGTCAGTATTAGTTTTATGTATTTCTTTTATCATAATTTTGTATTTCTCACAATTCAAGATCTATCCAAATATCAGTTGCCTACATCCCCTCAAAGGAAATATATATATATTTGTTCTAATTAGTAATAATTGATAGCAGAATTTTTTTGTTCCAGGGATTGAACTCAGGGGCACTTGACCACTGAGCAACATCCCCAGCCCTGTTTTGTATTTTATTTAGAGACAGGGTGTCACTGACTTGCTTAGCACATCACTTTTGCTGATGCTGGCCTTGCGCTCGTAATCCTTCTGTCTCAGCCTCATGAGCTGCTGGGGTTACAGGTGTGTGCCACCACACACAGCAATAGTAGAATATATTTTAACATATTATACATATGTGGAATATAATTTCTCATTGTTTTGTTTGTACATGTTGTACAATTACATTAGTCAAGTAATCATATATGCATATGTAATCATATATGCCTATATATATATATATATCTGTTTTATTCTACTATCTTTCCTATTCCCATTCCTGATCCCTTCTCTTCATTACCCTTTGCCTAAACTAAAGTACTTCTATTCTTTCCTATACTCAGCCCTTATTGTGAATTGCCTCTACATATCAAAGAAAATATCTGGTCTTCGGTATTTTGGGATTGGCTTATTTCACTTAGTGTAATATTCTCCAGCTCCATTCATTTATCTGCAAATGCCATAATTTCATTCTAGTTTATGACTGAGTAATATTCCATTGTGTATATATACCACATTTTCTTTATCCATTCATCTATTGAAGGGCTTCATAGTTGGCTTAGCTATTGTAAATTGAGCTGCTATAAACATCGATGTGGCTGCATTACTATTGGATGCTGATTTTAAGTCCTTTGGGTATAAACCATTTTATAACTAGGTCAAATAGTGGTTCCATTCCAAGTTTACTGAGGAATCTCCATATTGCTTTCCATAGTGGTTACACTAATCTGCATTCCCACCAGCAATGTATGAGTGTACATTTTTCCCCACATCCTCACCAACATTTATTGTCTCTTGTATTCTTGAAAATTGCCATTCTGACTGAAGTGAGATGAAATCTTAATGTTGTTTTAATTGGCATTTCTCTAATTGCTAGAGATGTTGAACATTTTTTCATATATTTGTTGAACCAATTGCATTTCTTCCTCTGTGAAGTACCTGTTCAGTTCCTTTGCCCATTTATTGATTGGATTATTTGTTTTCTTGGTGTTAAGTTTTTTGAGTTCTTTATATATCCTGGAGATTAATGCTTTATCTGAGGTACAGGTGGCATAGATTGTCTCCCATTCTGTAGACTCTCTCTTCACATTATTGATTGTTTTCTTTGCTGTGAAGAAGATTTTTAGTTTGATTCCACCCCATTTATTGATTCTTGATTGTACTTCTTGTGCTTTAGGAGTCTTGTTATGGAAGTCGGTTCCTAAGCTGACATAATATAGAGTTGGGCCTACATTTTCTTCTAATAGGCACAGGATTTCTGTTCTAATGCCTAAGTCCTTGATTCACTTTGAATTGAGTTTTTCAGGGTGAGAGATAGGGGTTTAATTTCATTTTGCTACATATTGTTTTCCAGTTTTCCCAGCACCATTTGTTGAAGAGGCTATCTTTTCTCCAACATATGTTTTCGGTGCCTTTGTCTAGCATGAGATAACTGTATTTATGTGAGTCTGTCTCTGTGTCTTCTATTCTTTACCATTGGTCTACATGTCTGTTTTGGTGCCAATACCATAATTTTTTTGTTAGTAAAGTTCTGTAGTATAATTTAAGGTCTGGTATTATGATGCCTCCAGCTTTACTTTTCTTGCTAAGGACTGCTTAGTTTCTTTTGGGTCTCTTATTTTTCCAAATGAATTTCACAACTAAATTTTTTTTTATTTCTCCAAAGAATGTCATTGGGATTTTAATAGGAATTGTATTAAATTTTTATAGCACTTTTGATTGTATGTCATTTTTACCATGTTAGTTCTGCATATCCAAGAGCATGGGAGAACTTCTCATCTTCTAATGTCTTCTTCAATTTCTTTCTTTAGTGTTCTGTTATTTTCATTGTAGCAGTCTTTCATATCTTTTGTTAGATTGATTCCCAAGTATTTTATTTTTTGAGGCTATTGTGAATGGAGTAGTTTTTCTAATTTTTCCTCCAGTAGATTCAGTACTGATGTATAGGAACACAATTGATTTATGTGTGTCAATTTTATATCTTGCTACATTGCTGAATTCATTTATAAGTTCTAGACATTTTCTGGTGGAATTGTTTGGGTCTTCTAAATATATAATCATGTGTTATCAGCAATAAGGTTAGTTTGAGTTCTTTTCCTATTCATATCTCTTTATTTTCTTTCTTCTCTTTAATGACTCTGGCTAGAATTTCAAGGATTATGTTAAGTAAAATTGGTAAAAGAAGACCTCCTTTTCTTGCTTCAATTTTTAGAGGGCATACTCTCAAATTTTGTTCATTTACAATGCTGTTGGCCTTTGGTTTAGCATATATAGCTTTTATAATGTTGAGGTATGTTTCTACTATCTCTGGTTTTAGTAGTGTTTTGAATATGAATGGATGTGTATTTTGTCAAATATTTTCTGCATCTATTGAGGTGATCATATAATTCTTGTCTTTAAGTCTATTTATGTGATGAATTATGTTTATTGATTTTCATATGTTGAAACAACTTTGCATCCCTGGGATGAACTCCAATTTACTGTGGTGAACTATTTTTTAATATGTGTTTGTATGTAATTTGTCAGAATTTTATTGAGAATTTTTCTATCTATGTTCATCAGGGATATTGGTATGAAGTTTTCTTTCCTTGATCGGTCTTTGTATGGTTATGGTATCAGGGTGATACTAGCCACACAGAATGAGTTTGGAAGGGTGCCTTCCTTTTCTATTTCGCAAAATAATTTGAAGAGTATTGTGTTAGTTTTTCTCTCATGGTCTTGTAGAACTCTGCAGGCAATTCATTTGGTTCTGGGCTTTTCTTACTTGTTAGAATTTTTTTCTTTTTTTTTATTGTAAACAAATGGGATACATGTTGTTTCTCTGTACATGGAGTAAAGGCATACCATTTGTGTAATCATAAATTTACATAGGGTAATGTTGTTTAATTCATTCTGTTATTTTTTCCCTTCCCCCCACCCCTCCCATTTTAATGGAGTCTTCAAATTCATTGCTTTACATTGTTCTGTTTAAAGTGAATGTCCTCCTGATTCAGTTTGTGTAGGTCATATGTCTCTAGAAACTGGTCAATGTCTTCAAGATTTTCAATTTTATTGGAGTATAAAATTTTTATAAAATACTCCAATAAAAATAGTTTCTGATTATCATCTGTATTTCAGTAGTGTCTGTCATATTTCCTTCTCTTTCATGAATAGTAGCAATATGAGTTTTCTCTCTCTTTCTGTTGGTTTACTTTGCTAAGGTTTTATAAATTTTTGTGATTTTCTTCAAAGACCAACTTTTTGTTTTCTCAATTTTTCAATTGTTTCTTTTATTTCAATTTCATTGATTTACTTAAAATTTAATTTGTTCTAATTACTTTTACATGACAGTAGAATGCATTTATACATTTGTCTTCTACTTCTTTTGGTGTCGATTTGTTCATCTTTTTCTGGGACTTTGAGATGTAATGTTAGGTTATTTATTTGGCTATTTTCTATTATTTCAGTAAATGAACTCAATGAAATGAACTTTCTTCTTAGAACTGCCTTCATAGAATGCCAAAGATTTTGATATGTACATCGCAGTTCTCTTGTACTTCTAATTAATTATTTTATTTTTGTTCTGTTTAGTTATACATGACAGCAGAAAGGCAGAATGCATTTTGATTCTCAGTAAACAAATGGGGTACAACTTTTCATTTCTCTGGTTGGACACTATGTAGAGTCACACCATTCGTGTAATCATACATGTACATAGGGGAATGATGTTTGTCTCACTCCACTATCTTTCCTTCCCCTTTCCCCTCCTCCCCTTCTTTCCTTCTACACAATCCAGAGTTCCTCCATTCTTCCCTTACCATCTCCCCCATCCATCCCATTATGTATCAGAATCCTCTTATCAGAGAAAACATTCAGCCTTTGATTATTTGAGATTAGCTTTTCTCAGCATGATATTCTCCAACTCCATCCATTTACCTGCAAATGCCATAATTTTATTTTTCTTTATAGCTGAGTAATATTCCATTGTGTATATACAACAGAGTTTCTTTATCCATTCATCTATGCATCTAGACTGGTTCCACCATCCAGCTATTGTGCATTGAACAGCTATGAACATTAATGTGAATGTGTCACTGTAGTATGCTGATTTTAAGTCCTTCGAGTATCAACTGAGGAGTGGGATATTTGGGTCAAATGGTGGGTCCATTCCATGTGTCTGAGAAATTTCCATACTGCTTTCCAGAGTGGCTGCACCAATTTGCAATCCCACCAGCAATATATGAGTGTACCTTTCCCCCCACATCCTCACCAACACCTATTGTTGCTTGTGTTCTTGATAATCGCCATTCTAATTGGATTTAAATGAAATCTTAGGGTGGTTTGATTTCCATTCCTCTAATTACTAGAGATGTTGAACATGTTTTTCATACGTTTGTTGATAACCTGTATATCTTCTTCTGTGAAGTGTCTGCTCAGTTCCTGAGCCCATTTATTGATTGGGTTATTTGCGTTTTTGATGTTAAGTTTTTGAGTTCTTTATATATTCTGGAGAGATTAGTGCTCTATCTTAAGTGCGTGTGGCAAAGATTTTCTCCCACTCTGCAGGCTCACTCTTCACATTATTGAATGTTTCCTTCCCTGAGAAAAATGTTTTTAGTTTGCATCCATCCCATTTATTGATTCTTGCTTTTATTTCTTGTGCTTTGGAAGTCTTGTTAAGGAAGTCTGGTCCTATGCCAACATGATGGATTTGTGCCTACTTTTTCTTCTATTTGGGGCAGGGTCTCTAGTCTAATTCCTAGGTCATTGATCCATTTTGAGTTGAGTTTTGTGCAGGGTGAAAGATAGGTATTTAATTTCCTTTTGCTGCATATGGATTTCCAGTTTTCCCAGCCCCATTTGTTGTAGAGGCTATCTTTATCCATTATATTTTTTGGGGACCTTTGTCTAGTATGAGATAACTGTATTTATGTGGGTTTGACTCTGTGTCTTCTATTCTGTACCATTGGTCTGCCTGTCTATTTTGGTGCCAATACCATGCCCTATCAGGCAAAGACATCTATATCAGACAAAGACATTCACAGACTGAAGGTAGAAAGGATGGGAAAAAACATATTTACTCACATGGATCACATAAACAAGCAGGGGTTTCTATCCTCATATCAGATAAAGTGGACTTTAAGTCAAAATAAGTGGAGGATGACACATAATGGGGGGGAGGGAAGGGTTAGTGTTAGGGTTAGAGTTAGGGTTAGGGAGGGGGGCAAGTATGGAGGAAGGAAGTACTGTATAGAGGGTAAAGAGGGGTGGGAGGGGTGGGGGGAAGGGAAAAAATAACAGAATGAATCAAACAACATTACTCTATGTAAATTTATGATTACACAAATGGTATGCCTTTGTGCCATGTACAAACAGAGAAACAACATGTATCCCATTTGTTTACAATAAAAAAATTTTAAAAAAAGTAATCAGAAGGGAAAAAGAAGGCCATTTCATACTGCTTAACAGAATTATAACATCAACAAGACATAAGAATTATAAATATTTATACCCCAAACAATGGAGCATCTATATACATCCAACAAATTCTTCTCAATTTCAAAAATCAAATAGACCACAATGCAGTAATACTGGGTAACTTTAACACACTTCTGTCACCAATGGATGGATTCTCCAAACAAAAACTAAATAAAGAAGCTATAGAACTAAAAAATACAATCGATAATTTAAACTTAACATACATATATAGAGTATTTCATCCATCAATGACTGAATACACTTTCTTCTCAGCAGCAAACAGATCCTTCTCTAATATGGACCATGTTATGCAAGCTATCACATATTTTGGCATACATTTATATTACCCCAATATATTTTTAACATCTGTAGGTTTATTTTGATAGTTCCCTTTCCTTTTATATTAATTTTTGTGTTCTTGCTTTATTCTCAATTAGACTTATTTGAATTTTACCAAATTTTAGCTGTATTACTTCTTCCCTATTTCATATATTTCTACTCCTACTCATATTTTTCCTTCCTACTAGATAATTTAAAAGTAACTTGTTATTCTAGCTTCTTTCTGATACAAGTACTTTAAATTATAAATGCTCATCTGAGTACTGCTTCATCCCAGAGATACTGATATATTAAGCTTTTTATTACTTAGTTCAGTGCTTTTTATTTAGTTCTATTGTGCTTTCTTCCTTGGTCTCTGAGGTACTTATGAGTGTGACATTTAGATTTGAAATAGGTATCATTTGGGGGGTGTTGTGTGGTTCTATATACCTTAAGGTGATTGATTTCTAATGTAATAAATCATGCAGGAAACACATTATGCATGATTTTCAACTTTAAAAAAAAGTAATGGAAATGCTTTTTATATTGATTGCTTTGGTTACATACATGTCAAAACTGATCAAATTGCATACTTCAAATATGTGCATTTTATTGTACTTCAATTTTAACTCTATAAAGCTGTGGAAAAACTAAATAAAGTATGAAAAAAAGGATTTCATATTTTGTCTTCATTGCTTAACATTCTGTTCCAAGTGATCTAGCCTGTTGGTCATAATTTCCATTGAATTTTTAATTTAGTTTATTTATTCTTCATTTTGAATTTATCCGTTTGATTTCTTTTCAAAATCTCTCTTTATTGAAAAGATCTTTTACCTCCTGAATTTCATCTCTGATTTTACTCCTACCTCGTCCTTTACCTCACAGATCAGTTTAACTATGTATATTCTAAACTCCTTCTCTGACATTTCTTCCACTCTGGTGTCAATGGATTCTATTATTGGAGTATCTTGGTTTTTGGGGGGTGATTTGTTCCCTTTCTTTTTCATGTTGTTTGTGTTCCTACCCATCTAGCAGTGTGACTCTGATGCAGTACAGTTTCAAAGCTGTAGACTTATAGTGTCCCTGAAGGTTTCCAGTAGTTGTCTTCAATGGGGAGAAAAATAATAACAGTGATCAATGCAAACAATATACAGCCTTAAACCAAAGAGTTCCTACTAAGATGTCTACAGTTTTATTGCAATAAACAGAAATGATGTGTTTAGTTATTGCCTACAATAAAAACAGTACGTTTTCAAAAGGGTTTACTATTTCAAATGTGGACAAAGAGCAGAAGTGGGGTAGAACGTGATGTTTATCTGGAAAGAGCAAAGAAGTAAAAGAGAGAATAATAGAGGTTAGCCATTAGCAGGAGAAAAGAGAGAAAGAGAATCCAGGGAAACAGATAAGTGACAGAAAAAAATATAAAGTAAAAATTTTAAAGAAATTAAAAATAGAAAGAAAAATGTAAAAATAAAAGAATATAAAACAAAACTGAAATATACTATTCAGATATCCCAGTCCTCAATAAAGTGATCCATGAAAAATAATTGGCTTCCAAAATGGTAGAAAAGTTGTTGTCGCACTGCCTCCATCCCAGTCATGGCCTGTGCTCTTCTGTTGCTCTCTTAGCAGCAACAGCCACACTGTCATCACTTCCTCTTTCTCTTCTTCCTGCCAAGCTGCCTGCATCCTAGTGCTTTGACTGTCCTCTCTTTCCCGCAGTGGGAGCTGCTTATCTTGGGTGGCCATCTTGCTCTCCTTGGTTTTTTCAACCATGGTTACTTTGGAGGCCCTCCCTATGGTGACCACACACTGCCTTTAACTCCAGTCCAAGACCCCCTGGGAACTTCTCCCAACCCTTTTTCTCCTTCACTTCCTAGGGGGAGACAGCCCCTGCCTGACTCCCCAACCTGTTCTAGCAGCTCTACCCAATTGTAACCTGGCCACTGCAGGAGGCACCCCAGAGGCAGCATCGAAGAAGTGGTGAAAAAAGAATGTGCAGGTCAGCCTGGTGGGGCAGTTACCTAGTTGCTTCCACCAGTACCAGCACCATTGGTCAAACCTGGAGGGTGGCCAGAGCCTGGCAACTGGCTGAAGTGGAGCACAGGGGGTCCCAGGCCTGGCCACTGTCTTGGTCCCTGATCCTGCAGCTGCAACTAAACTGAGGAAGTGAGCCTTGTCTCCGGGCCACTGCAGTGCTGGCACCTGGCTAACCCCCATAGAGAAAAGAGGTTTTAAAATCAAAGATGGAAAAATTGGAGAAAATTACATTTCCCCATAGCCAGCTTTTTCTTGGTACACACTCATGTGAACAGCCAAAGATAAACAGAAAAGCAAACATCACTTGCCGCTAACAAAGATCACCTCTGCCAAAAGGAATGAAAATAACTTTTGGCAGGATTCTGTTTTGCCTGATAGAATTCAGAAGCAGGAAAAAAAGCCTTTTAAAAATACTGAGAATATTAAAAATATGCATTTGAAAGCATTTCTAACTGAAGTGAGCACAAAGGAAAATTATGTTGGGGCAAAGTTTAGTGATTCACTTTCTCCTAGTGTTCTTCCAAAGCCTCCTAGTCACTGGATGGGAAGCACTGTTGAAAATTCCAACTAAAATAAGGAGCTTTTGGAAGTGCACTTAAAAATGCTGCTGAAAGTTCAAAATTAGATTTCAGTATGTTTGTAGAACAGTTTTCCCCAAATCTCTGGACTCTAAAAGAAAATTGGTACAAAAATGGAATTTTGCCTTGTTGCAACCTACAGGTGCAATAGATGAGCTTAAAAAGTTACATACAAACAGCTTGTATTATATTATATACTTTGTAAATAGTATGCCATGTATTATGTTTATGTTGTTCATACTTAAGAGGTACATTATAGTTTTGTTATGCAAGTATGTATTTTGGCCTGCTAGCAAGGTTGGTATTTTGTATATATACAGTGGAGAAATTTTAAGTGTGTGCTAAGGCACATGGAAGACTTATTTATTTGCACAAGATACTGAGATTTTTTTTTCAAGAAATAGCTCTAGAACCTCAAAGTGAAGATCTAAATGTGAAGATTATTAACGCACTACTGAAGTTTAAATCTGTGGCACAATCATTGTAAACATGGGTTTTGTCTATGTTTCCCAAAATTGATTTTTGCTTTTTGTCTGTAATTACTGAAAAACTACTCCCATTTTTGCCAAATTTAATTACTGAATTTTGGTATATAAGCCATTATTCAAATTTAAAATGCCTGTAGTTTTAATGCCAACAAAATTGGTTGGCATTAAACTCAAATTTAAAGTAATAATAATAATTTGGCCCTCCCCTTTAAAATATGATAGAAAAGTGAGAGAAAAAAAGAAAAGAAAAAAAAACTCAATGAAAAATTGGACAATTGTTACTGCTGGAGTTCAAAAGTTTCTCAGCTTCCCTTCTCAGCAGTTGTCTGGAGTATAATGCTTACTCCACCCACAGAATACTAGGGTTGTTTGGGTGAGAGTGTTCATCTTGGGGGCAGAACTCCTGGAGGCAGGGTATAGGCTTATGTTTGCTCCAGTCTCTTCACTGAATGCCAATTGGTCTGGAGATTTTAAGTCAGTGCACCTCCAGGGTCCAGCAATTGCCGATCCACCATGCTGGTACATGGCACACCAGGAGTCTCCTTTGGAATTCACTCATGTGGTGTAGAAACCTGTTCTTAGCCCACCACATGTTCTTAGCCTGTGGACCCCATGGTTCCTTGTCTCTGATTCAGTCTCCAAACTCAATCTCTCCCTTCCCTGCCCTTTCTAATTCCCAGTCAGGCACTGCTCTCCCAGCCAGTCCTGCCAGCAGTCAGATTAGATGGGAGGTTGAAGTCAGGTGGTTTTTCACGACCAGTGTTGCCCTGTGTAAGCTTCTCTCCATGTTTGATTTTTCTCCTTGTCACATAAGCATACTCTCTGTTACACAGCATGGGTTTGCCTGGCTTCTTTTTTGAGCCAGACACTGGTCTGCCAGAAATTGGCTCCCCCAGCTGCCAGTCCACATGCCATGCATGCAAAATGGTTTGTTCCACTGTCTTTTGCATGCCATGGGGTTAGGGTTAGGGCTGGGGATGTGGCTCAGTGATTAAATACCCCTAGGCTCAACCCCTGATTTAAAAAAAAAACCTTGAGAGGTAATCATATACAAGTCATCTTGAGTTGCATAGGTAATAATCACTAAAAGAACTTATGCATGTAATCATACATGATGCTCTATACTGTAACACAAAGAATTTTTTTTTTTTTGGTTTCTAAGAAGTTTAAAAATGTAGAGTAAATGGCACTAATGAAGATAAACAGCAAATGAGAATATGGTGACAGTGAAATGACGTAACATAACTGAAGTTCTAGGGGCATCTGAGGAGTTCCAGGAGTTCCAAGGTACACTAGGATGCTCTCCACAATGACCTTGTAGGAGTAGATAAGGCTTGCAGAAATTGGCCTATGTACAGATATTTGTTGAGTTCTCCTAGGCACTGACACTGTGACAGGTACTGTGCCAATAGGACCTATTTGCTGGAAGGGAGGAAGGAAATGGTAACAATGCAGAGAGATAGAAGCTTGAAAGTGGACAGGGCCTTGAAATTGTTAACTTTGGGACTTGGAGAGCTGATGAGCAGTTTCACTTGCAGGGACTCAAAGCAAGGAGATGAGGAAGCCAGGGCAACAAGAAATGCTTTGAACCAAGGAGTGAGGGCCTGAAACCACTGGTGTGGGAGACAGTCTCCCATGAGATCCCACCAGTCATCCCTCTCTGTGTTTGTCGGCTTTTGTAGCTGTGACCAAAATACCTGGCAAGAACAACTTAGAGGAGGAAATGTTTATTTGGGCTCATAGTTTCAGCAGTTTAGTGACGTTCAGCCTATTCCTTTGCTCTGTACCCAAGGTGAGGCAGAACATAATGATGGAAAGGCATGTTGGAATAAAGCTGCTTGGCTTAGGGTTGCCAGAAAGCAGGTGCAGCAGTAAGGGGTCAGTAACAAGATGAACCCTTCCAGAGCACACTATCAATGATCTACTTCCTCCAATTATGTCACACCTCCCAATGGTCCATTCTACTATCAATGAATTTATACAAAAAAATGGATTAATTCACTAATAGGTCAGTCCTAACCTTTGCCTAAGAGCCCCACCTCTGAACCTTGCTGCATTGAGGACCATGCTCTCAACACATGATCTTGAGAGACACTCAGATCTGACCCATAACACTCCCCTCCAGTGTGGTTTGTGCTGAAGGCATTCTTCTCACCAACAGAAGAGGGTACAGGTGCAGGATGTCATGTCTGATATTAGGTTAAAAAGAGACTGCAGCTTTTAGTTTGGAGGTGCCCATGGGGGGGATCTACCCCTTTCTTATGTGTCCCCAGCTGCCATGTCAAGAGGGCACTTGGGCAACCCTTGGACAGGGTCACATGGTGAGGAATAGGGCAGCTGCGGGAGTGAGTTTGGCAAAGGACTTTCCTGCTGGAAGGAGCTGTGGAGGTAGGAAGATAAATGTTTGCTCAGTTGAGGTGATGGTTTTGTGGTGTACACAGGTCAGATGGATCAAACACTGCATTTCACTCCATGAGATTTAGCACACCTCTGTCACCCAACAGCAAAGCTGCAGACATTGGAGAGGCTCACTGTGTTGCGGGGAACTGAGTCGGAGCTGGGAGGGAAGTTTGTAAGTCTCCGTGAAGTGCTACATGGCAAAGGCACTTTTCAGGTGATGGGGAGAATACATGGAACTTGAAAGGGCCTGGCACTTTGTCTATAAGTGTGGAGGCAGAGTTGTCTGGTGATTCAGCTTAGGAAAAAATGCCAAAGGTTGAAAAGCTGAGTAATTTGGGGATCATCTTTTCCTCTAAGAATGGAAGGAGACCTGGGATACAGGATTGACCTCACAGTCAAAAGGACAGTGTGGAAAGACTCAGGTAGAGAGTCTTCCAGGACCAAAGTAGAATGTATTTTAACATCCATGCAATTATTTTGCAAATTTTTAAAGATAAGAAAGCATCACTTTATAATCATTCATCAGAGAGGGACAGAGAAATGCAAACTTGGTCAATAGGTGTAATAAAAATGTGTGTTTTTATGTACTGTGCATGAGAGCACACACATGTGTATAAGGAAATTACTGGGCAAAGTGTGCTATATACTTATGGAATTCTGCTAGTAGTGCAAATGTATGTGAGAGCATTAACGGGGAAATCATGCTATGTCCTTATGTGATTTGACTAGTAGTGCAAATTTGGGTGTGTTTGCACTGTGTGTTAGAGCATATATATGTGTATAAAAGGAAATTAATGGGCAAATTTTGGTATGTTCTTATGGGATTTGACTAGTAGTGCAAATTTGGGTGTGTTTGCACTGTGTGTTAGAGCATATATATGTGTATAAAAGGAAATTAATGGGCAAATTTTGGTATGTTCTTATGGGATTTGGCTAGTAGTGCAAATGTGTGTGTGTTTATGTCTATATGTGAGAGCAAATTGATGGGTGACACATGTTATCTTCTTGCAGGATTTGGCATCCATCATTCTTTGTGACTTTGGGCAGTGAAGCCAGTTTCATCAAAGTCCTCTTGTCTTTCTCAAACAAAAGCATGCCTGAGGCTGAGCCTTGGTGGTCCCTCGTCCTGTGTAAACACTCAGTGTTTCCGTATACATTGAGGCTCTGAAGGGCTGAGTCAACTTCTACTCACCTTCCTGTAACTGATGCTGCATGATATGGGGTGGTTGACACTTAACAAATAATAAACATCAGCTGAGTGAGGTAACTTTCATAGCTGTGTTATTGAGTGCTATGAACAGGGCAACTTCCCTGCACCTAGGGAAGTTCTAATGAATAAATATACTCTCTGTTTCACAAAGCACCTCTGAGAGCATATTGGTGGAGAGGAAACAGCACCACTCTGAAGCCAGGCAGATCTGATTCAGGGTCCCCCTCCACATTTCACTGGTTGTGACATTTGGGCAAATTTCTTACGTTTCTATATTTTAGGCTTCTATATTTTCCCAACTACGTAGATATTTCTTCAAACTTTCCTGGGAGAATTCCTGCAGGGTCTTAAAAGGATGGGTCCTAGTTTCCCATTCCTCTCCTCAGCCTGCTGAATGCATGTGGCTTTAGCACCAGTACCCAGAAGTGGGGCTGTGAATGCCTCCCTTTGTAATACTTTCCTTTGCACTTGGGAGGAAATCCGAGCTCCTCACTTGTCCCCCTCCCTTCCCTGCTTTTACACCACCTCTCTCTGGCTCCCATGTGCCACACTTTCCTGCCCAGAGACACCTCATGGACTATAGGCTCCTATCATCCTTGAAGTTTCAATATAAAGGTCGACTTTGAGGGTATTTGACCCCCACTCAACCTGGCTTTCCCAATCTTGGCCCCTCCCTCCCAGGCCTTGATTCTTGAACCTTTAGCCCTTGGCCACATTTAGGGATGCATTCATTTGTTTTCTTTACTGAATGTCTCTTTCCTTATGGGCTCAGAATCTCCACATGGCAGGTTTCCACTGCACATCCAGTGACTTCCAGAGAGTATAGTCTGCCCACCCTATCTGAGAGTTCCACATCTGTGAATTCAACCAGAATAAAAATTCTTGGGAAAATATTGCATCTATACTGAGTGACATTCCTTATTATTGTTTTCTAAACAATACACTATTACAACAATTTACATAACACTTACGGTGTGTTAGGTATTGTAGGTCATCTAGAGATGATTTATTGTATTTGGGAGGATGTGGTAGATTCTATGCAAATACCTCACCACCCAAATGAAGGTCTTGAGAGTTCTCAGATCCAAAGGACTTAATATATATCTTTTCTACCAAAGTCCTGACTCCAGAGCAAGTAGGACTACAGTTACCAAGAGCTCATGTCTTTTTGTGCAACACAGTGATGGTTTCCTAATGACTTGAAGGTGAAGTATTGTCACTATTACTCCAATGCAATGTGATGATGCATAGTGTGAAGGAGAAGCTCCTAAGTGGGTGCAAATCATTACCATAACAGATGGACAGGAATTTCTGATAGAAACTAACTAAATGCTTCCCTCAGATTGGCCAGGAGTCTGTCACTATGTGGGCTCTGCATACTGCTTCTCTGTCATGAGAATTTGAGAATAAATAAGTTAAAATTAAATCTTATGAAATACATTTGATGTTTTGTACATATAAATAGATCTGGTTTTCTTCAAAGATGGATTGACTGCTTTCTCAGTGTCATGGCAGAAGGATGGGTGGGGCATAGGACAGCTCTCACACAGCTCACAGCAGGGAGACAGTTGTGTCAACAATTAAAATACAGGAGAGCATGGGAGGAAAGTGTTTTGCACACAGAAGAAAAGTGAGTGGAGGAAGGCAATGGACATTTGTTTTTCATTTATTCACCCTATGCATGGATGTCCTGCCTCTTGCTCATGGCTACAGCTCAGAAGGACAGTGCATGTAGGAGTTGTTTTTTCTGCAGAAGCCAGGAGGCCTGTCACCACATATGTGGGGGGCACATGACCCAGGCTGACATGCAGGATGCATTCTTCCTGTTCTTGGTGTCTTGAGCAAGTTACACGAAGACAGAGGAATCACTGGTGTCCCCCACTCCACTGCCTGGTGGGGACACAATCTGGGAGCTGCTCTATGAGGCCAGTCCTGGACACCAGCCTCCCAGCTCCTGGGGCTCCACCTGTTTCCAGCCATCCTACTCTTATTTTGCTGGAAGGAGAGATCAGGAGGCTAACAATGATAGGGGGCACTGGGATTTAAGAAGAGCTGTGCCACAGGTTGAGCCTGAGCAGGATCCTAAGGGAGGACAATGTTATGGGGCACAACTTAAGAACAGACTGATCACCACTGAGAAGTCAAAATTTGAGAGTCTTCATTAAGCCGCCTGGCTGACTATCTCACACAATGCCCCAAAATATGGCTATTGGGAGAACAGCCCTGACCACAGGGTTTAGGGTTCTTATACCAAAAATTACATTAATCATAAGTGTCTGTTGCTATGATTTGAAATTACACATTAACATCATGAGATCATCGACAGAGGGGGAAGTGGGTCAAAATGACCCTTTCCTAGGTACAAACTAAAGAATGGTTACTAACATCCACACAATCACTGTTCACATGGTACATTGTTTAGGAGCAATAGGAATCTAAAGAGAGCAATTTTTTATTACATAAGAATTGTCATTTTGTATTGTTAAACATATCACACTAAGTAACTGATGATGAGTACAGAGGTGGGGTGTTCCCATGGGAGAAACTTATTTCCTATATAACGGAGTCTCAGAGCAAAATGGAGTCTGTTTAGTCATTTCCCTTAGAGTCTGGCCTATAACATTCTCATGGAGCCAGATCTGTCAGCCCATCACAGACAACTTGAAAAAATCAGAGAAGCAGTGACAGCACAGGGAACTGCAAGACAAGTGCCACTTCTGGGAGAAGGTGAGCAAACCATGGTCACTCACCTAATGTTCTGCTTTTACTTGAAAGCAAGAAGAAACTTGTTGGATTTATTTGATGGATTTTCAATCAGTGTTTTTGAGTTTCTTATTTTCATGTCATGCAGTTCTCTACTCACCTGTCAAAGACAGATCTGGCCCTCTTAGCTTCTTTTCTAGTCTCTGTGGAATCCTCTGATCTTGATCCTACAAATAACCAAGGATATCTTGCCAGGGTTGCAAGTGCCTGGCCAGGGCCCTCCTCTCCTGGTGGCAGTGCACTCTCTTTCTCTCCCTGCCTTTCTATACATATGTCTCTTTACTTTCCCCTCCTGGCTCCACCTGGTTCCTCCTGTCTCCTCCTCTGTGCTCTACCCACACTTCCCTTCTTTCTCCTTCCTTCTCCTTTCTACATACCTTGAGGCTGGGTGTCGGAGGTGCAGGTGCATCTCAGGAGCAGTTGTGAGGAAGTGGTAGGGCATAGACTGGTGTGTGTGCCAGTAGGTGTTAGGGACACTCCTGGACATGAGCTCCACCTGAAGCATCCCATCAGAAAGTATGAAATGAACCTTCTGCATGTGACTGCCTGAGATTTTGGAAGCTCAAGTATGAACTGCATCTCCTCACCCTTTTTCCTAGTAAGATACTATTGGGTGGAGGTGAATGTAACTGGCATCCCTGACTATGCACGTGACAGAAGCCACAGACTTTCTTCCTCTTCCATTGGGCACATGTGAGGATAGGGCTGCTCCACTGTCCTGGGGTGAGATAGGGGCTGTTTTGTGCACTTGTTATTTGCAGAGGGTGTGAGTGATTAATTGTGCACTGTTGGGAAGAGGGGTCCTACAGAGATCTGGACCCTTCCCTCCAGATTTTAGTTAGTGTTTTTAATTTTTCTCTCAGCTAAATGAGAACAACTCTTCTGCAAATAAATGTAAACCTGCTACCTGACTGACAGCCACATGGTGGATTAGTCAGCATGTGGCTCTTGCCATGGTAACCCTTGCTGCTCTGCCATGGCACCCCTTGCTGCTCTGCCATGGCTGGTGTCTTTTTCCCATGACCCTGGAGCAGTTGCTGGGATCCTGAGACCAAGCTTTCTTCTGGAGGGACCATTTTCCCCTTGCCCTGCAGGTCCCTTCACTGGGATGCAGAATGCAGGATTATCTAAGTCATCAGACCCACAGCATATCCTCTGAGATGCTTGACTTAAGCTCCTGTTGCTTTCAATGCTTCATTTTGGTCTGACACAGAGAACCCAACCTTGGAGTTTTGGGGGAATGTTGGTGGATGGTGCTTCTTTCCTCTCACACGTCACTGCACACCCTGTCCCTAAATGTGATAACTCTGAAGGGAGGGCACTGCTCCACCTCCCCCAGACTCCTCTTCTGTGGAAACCTTGGCATCTTCTCTAATGAATGAGGTTTTGTTGTTCAAAGGCATCTTTCTACTTCTGGGGGCTGCTGCAGTATGTGATTAACAGCTGCTCACAGGCAGGGACCCCATGCACCTTATTATGCCTGGAGATCTGAGAGGCTGCACAGGGACATGAGCCCTGTATGCCTGCAGCCCCTCAGTTGAGGTCTCCCATGAGCCAGTGGCCAGCACACACCTCTGATGGTGCCACAGAGGCCAAATGAGGAGTCCTCGCTCTTATGAGGACAACCTGAAAATGACCCATCCACTTCCACACAGGCAAGCCACCCCTGACCCAAGGTGGCCAGGACTTGTCGCCTCCATCCTGAGCTGAACCTTCCTTGATGACTCTTCCCTCCCCAATTAAGGGCTACTGCTTGGCATCCAGCACAGTCGTGGAGCACAGCATCCTCACACTGCAAGTGATGGGATCTTTGGAGGTGAGGCTCCTTCCCAGGGTTGGGTCCCCAGAATGCTCCTGTCTCTGAGAGCAGAGGGTGCACCAATGGTAGCTTTGCCAGTTTTCATCCTAACTCTCCCAAATGGGAAATGGAAGACCTGGGTACATCCTTCAGGTTGGTAGTAGGGTCCTACTAGTAGTAGACAAGTGAGTGAGGGGAGAGGTCCCATACCGTGGTGGCACTGAGTATCTTCCAGGGTCCATGGCAGTAGCACTGAGCATCGCATCAGGAGACACACAGGTGGGCTCATCAGGGGAGAGAAAATGAGGATGCAGACCACAGGCTGCAGGTGGCATCATGGACCTTGATGCTGATGGGGGCACACCAGGGCATTTGTTCTCTTTAAAACAAACAACAGAATTAGAACTGGGATAAAAGAACATGGGAGGGAGGCCATGAATCCATATTCCCCCATGTGCCCTGTATGCAGGAAGCTGCATTCTAAATGTAGATGCAGTGCAGGTTTTCTGGGTCCTCTCCCAATGTCCTGGCTATATGCCAGTCCCTGACAGGCTCTGGGTGGACAAGAAGCCTTTTCCAGGGCAGTTTTCATAGCTCTGGGTACTTAGCCCTCCTCCTCCCCTGTATTTGAGGTGACTGGGAACAGGTCAATCATGTGCCTGCAGAGTGACTGTCAAGAAGGACATTAAATTCACTCATTTTCTAAATGCAACAACAACTGGGAAGTGCAGGAGGGGAAAGAATAGACCAGTATGGCCAAGGTGTACACAGGAAGGAGCAGACGGATGCCAGGACAGCCCAATGGCTCCATGGGCCTCAAGTCAGCCAGCTGTGTGCCTGGAGCTTTCCTCCTTAGGGGACACTTCCCTGCCTACACTCAGCACCTGGTACATAGACAAGGGACTGTCAGATGCCCTTGAAGGGCCGCAAAGCTGTAACTCCAGAACAGCTTCCAACAACACTTGCACCAGGACCCCACTGAGTTATGGGACACTTGAGAGGGGTTCTGGCCCCTGTCTCAACAGCAGCACAGTGATAGAGACACCTGTCACTCATGGAAGATCCCCAGATGCAGGCAAGCCTCCTCTGTCCCTTTTCTACCATTGGACTCCTCACAGTCTCTGTGTCCACATGGTATGGTAAGTGGGGACCTGGCTTTCTGATCAGGAGCAGGTGGGTGCTGTGAGGGCTAAGAATGATGCCTATGGAGAATCCCAGTCCCTGAGGTGTATGTCTCCCAGTGCCCCACATAGGGATGTGTGGCCAAGGCTGTCTGCACGTATCTGCCACTGCTTAATGATCCCCCTACCATGAAGCTTGTATTTGATCTTCAACATGCTGGGTCTGTAACTTCTAGATTAAGGCCTGGATGAACTTGCACTGTTTCTGAACCTTGCTGTGCCCCAAGCTGAGTGGGAAATAGTGAGTAAATGAAAACATTGTTCACAGTCCTAAAGTCTTTGGGAAAGGATCCACAGAACCCATTTTTCCACAATGGGGAGGCATCTGTCTATCCCTTCCATGGTCACCTATGATGAGCAGGCATAAAGGGTGTTTCTCCAGTTCCTGGACCTCCACGAGGCTACAACCCAGAAGAGATTTATCTCCTTGCACAATTATTGTTCATGCTTCTTGTGTGTGTGAACTATTGCTCTGTTCTGTTCCCTCATTTCCACTCTTTCCCCTGAAATACCATCATCCCAAAATACAACTTCTGTGAGTGACATATCTTCCTAAAACACTCCAGGGGCTTTCCCAGCTCACAGCTGCCAGACAGGACCTACCACAGTGAGACCTGGATCTTTCCCAGGCTGATTTCCAGAGACCCCTAACACAGCCCCTAACATAACCTTCTCTCTCTAGACCATCACCTTCATACCTCATGAATGCTTCTGTACCCTGCCCAGCATGCCTGTGACCACCTTCACTGCCCTACCACCTCTCATTTCACCAACTTCAGGAAAAGTCTATCACTCCACAATGAGTGTCAAATCCCATTTTATCACTCCAACATTCATAGAAACTTGTGTCTCAAAACCCATACCATCATCACAGAAAGACATACCACATGTTCTCACTCACATGTGGACTCTTAGAAATTTAACCTCAAAGAAGTGAAAGTAGAACAGAGGTCAACAGAGACTTGGAGGAAAAGAAGGGATGGAACTAGACAGAGGATGGATATCCAGTTCAAAAATAAGAATGACAGGAGGAGCTGAGGTTGTAGCTCAGTGGTAGAGTGCTTTCATATCATGTGTGGGGTGCTGGGTTCAATTTTCAGCATCACATAAAAATAAATAAATAAAATATATGTATTGTGTCTACCTACAACTAAAATAAATATTTTTTAAAAAGAATGATAGGAGGGGTCTGCAGTTGTAGCTCAGTGGTAGAGTGCTTACCAAGCATGTGTGAGGCACTGGGTTCAATTCTCAGCACAACATAAAAATAAATAAAGGTACAAAAAGAATGATAGGAGGGATAATTTCTAGTGTTCTATAGCAGAGTAGGTGGCTGCAGCAAACAACTGCCTGTATGTTTAAGAAAAACTAGCAGATAAAAATTTTAAAACAAAGAAATGATAAGGTGAAGGAATTCTTTTTACCCTGTTTAGATTCCTACACATGGTACACATATTTACTGAAATATTAAATCATATTCAATATAGTCAATTATTAAGGGTCAATTAAAACTAAAAATTAAAAAAACTAAACCTTGCCAAGTCCACCAATGCAAAAACATTACATCACATTTCCTTCCCAATTTCAACTCCCAACACCCATCTTAAATGATCTCCTCCTACATTAGACTTCAAAATGGGAAATGAGAATATGTATCCTGTAAGTCTTTCTACCTTTTCTGAGGTACACTGCTTCCTTACAGCATTACATGAAAATGTCAGCTTTGTCTTATGTACAGGAGATTTGCCTTATATTTGAGGGTGATGATCATCTGTATATGATGAGCATAGTCATTCCTTCTGTATATCATGTGACAATAACCTTAGCCTGGATCTTAGGACCAATATCTAAGGATATTTATGAACCCTGGCTGAATGATAAAAGAAGTAGTCAGGGAAATTAGTTATTTAATTAGTTATTTAGCCAGAAGTTTATTTTTAATTACTTAATTAATTTTTATTGGTCCTTCATAGTAATACATGACAATAAATTTATTTTGACATAATTACATAAACATGGAATATAATTTGTTTTAATTCGATCCCCAGTACTTCTCTTTCCCTTCCTTCCTCTCACACCCTGTTTCCTTCCCTGTATTCTACTGATCTTTCTGCTATTTACTTATAGTAATTTTTTAATAGTGTCCTATGGATGTACATGATGGTGGTATATTCATATATGTACACAGGAAAGTTAGGTCAGATTCATTCCAGTGTCTTTCCCTATTCCATCCCTCCCCTTAATTTCACTTTATCTACTCCACTGATTTTCTTCTATTCTTTTTTTTAACCCCCACCTTATATCCCCCCATGCTGGGAGAAATTCTAGTTCTTGACTGGCAGCAGTGAACATCTCAAGTGTGTAAGGAAAACTTGCAGGGAGAAATGTTCCACTTTGGCTACCTAGGAAAGTAAACAACTGCCCCAAATTGACTCAGTGTTACCAAGGGAACTCGTATAGGAACCTGGTGGTCTGATCCCCTGTGGCACATTGTGATTGGGCAAGAAACCTATAAAATGTATAGCTGTTCCCACAATAAACAAGTTTGCAGGCTGCTTGCCACAAGCCTGCTTCCACCCAACTCCTGGAGTCTGGGTCTTGACTCTGTACCCTTACCCCCACGTATGAGCTAGCCTGGCACAAACTACAGATAGTTCCTTTGAGTAGCATAAACCAGTAAGTAACCCAAGGGGCATGAGACAATGATGTGCAGTGTACAATGCAAGGTAGGCAGAAGTGATAACCTAAATATTTTGTTTCACACTAATAACATATGCCAGAGACACTTAATACCTCCTTAGAGTTTGAACATCAAAGGAAATCAAAAGGTCAAGCCTCAAAATGACCAAACCTCTAAACTTGTAGTGGGATATTTTGCTGGATTTTGGCATTTTACTGTAAATTTATAGTATACAACTAACTCAGGACTCATAGCACTATCTTGGCATCACAGACTAATTCTCTCCACCCCTCCAGAGTAGGGATAAAACTCTCCCCATATATGTTTGAACTTTATATCATACAGGAAATCAGATTAAAAGATATGCAAGGTTAAAATATAACGCTATTGTAATTCTGAATTTTTTCTTTGTTACATATACAGTATATTTTGGTTTTTGGAGCTATAGACTAATTTAGCAAGCTCTAAAGATTATAAATTTTAAGTATTTGAATAAGGAAGTGTAGGATATTATCCAAATATCTAAGGGTTTCAATTTATTTATAAAATTATAATTCCTTTAATATCATTTGTCAGGAATTTGTAGACATTAGCAAGACTTCACTAAATCCAAAGAGTATACCTATGACATGGGTTTTGAAGTTTTTCACTTTAGTTTCTGGTCCTTCAGCTTGCTACTTCCTGTCCTTAAATTCTTTTTTCATTTAATAAAACAGAAAACTGTCATGTTTTTACATCGGATCTTCTCCAATGCTCTATCAGATAACTTTGTAAGTATGCATTTACAGCCTTGAAACACCAATATTTTAAACCGAGAATAATGTCAAGAGCCACATTTCTTGTTAAAAGTTCACCACTAAAGATTTACAACTCTGGGGGTTTAATCTAACACTACCTGAAAAATGAACCAAATTCCAAATATTTCTGTACATCTTAAAATCCCAAATTGAAATTCTCATAAGATTTTTTAAAATATATATATATATTGAAGAAAAAGCAACTACACTTATTACATCAACACTACTAAAGGATAAGTGACAGTAACAAAGGAACCTATTCATATTTCTGAAGACCAGGGTTCACCATGGCAAAGTCTAAAACAATGGGCAAAGGTGATGAGATCTTAAATACCACTATAATAAAAATAATCAATTTACATTTTTCTGTCTTCCTTCTGCTGCATAAGGAACCAAAGAAGGAAACAGAATTGTTCTGTATGGTCCAACCATGGCATCTTTAAGAAGAGATAGGTATATTTCCTGTTATTTTTTCAGGGCATTATTTTGTACATGTTTTAAAAAAAACTTCAAAAATAAGTGTTATTTAGCCTTGCAAATATTATGAAGTAAAGTTTCTTGAATTTCTGTGATAAACTCTTCAAGCAATGCTACTTTTCAACCAGAGTCATCACTCCAAAGTTCCTTTGACATGTGATCTGTCCTATAGTTACAAAGTAGCTTCTTCCTTTGTTGAATGTCAGAGTGACTCTTTGTTCCTTTAGGATTCCAAACCGTTCATTCAAAGTCATCCCTGTCTGTTTTCCAACAGTATTCATGTCAAATTGTAGAGGGGCAACTTTAGGAACTTTCTTGACATCGGATTGCTCCCATTTTTTCAAAAAAGAAGGTACAGCAGTTGGAGTTAATCATGGTTTCTGAGTTACTGGTCATTGCACTGCTCTAGGATTGTCAGTGGATACAGTTAAAATTTTTCCATTTGTGGTGGAAGTACACCATTGATGAGTTCTTTACTACTACATCCTCTAGCAGTTGTCCTGTGTTCAGCTGGGCCTGAACTTTCAGGCCTCTTGTAAAAAGAAAAGTTGCCTGATGGGTGTCTTTCTGATGGCTTAATTTATTTACACTCCTGGTAAAATTAGCAGAGATGTTATTTTTTTTTTTTTTTTTTTCATTTAACTGGTTAGGTCTCTTGAGAACTGCAGCGGGGTTTCCTTTGCACTTCATTATGTCTGAGAAGATTTACCTTCCTTTTTAACACTGGAAAATACTGTTCCATATTCTTTATTTTTTTATTGTAATCAAATGGGGTACAACTTGTGTCTCTGGCATGAAGTAGAGGTGTACCATTTGTGCAATTCCATATTCTTGTTAGGTAGAGGTGGACGATTCATAGTACTAATCCCTTTTCGAATTCCAGTTGCCTTCCTAGCTGCAAGACCAGTGATAACATAAGGCTGTCTCTTTTCAGGTGTTATTCTTCCTCTGTGGCTCAAACTAGCTTTACCAAAACAGGAATTCTGCTGGATCCTCCACAGTACTCTCATCTTGAATTGCCAGTACTAGTTTGCCGGAGTTGTCTATTTAGCCTTGGAAAAATCTGCTTCTTTCCTTCCTTTCGATTCAACTTGATAATATTATTCAAAGGCATCGATTTTGTTGAGATTTTCATTGTTGCGGGCTTTTGGTGGCAGCCACGGGCTCACGATGGCTCCCATGAACTGGGTACCAAACCAGTTCATGGCTGGAGACATCGCACTGGGACAGTCAGCTGGGATGGCCAGAGTCAGAGGCCTGCCACCTCCCACTCACACAGGTAGACTAGCTCCCAATAGTCTCTTTCAGAGAATATTTTTCAAGCAAAGAGTACAATCCATTGAATTTGATTTTATGTATAATGCTAGTCTCACCTAATATGAGCCTATCTTCCAGTCTTTCTGTCTTTCATGGCACTAACATTTATAAGGAGAAAAGTTGTTTACTAAGACTTTGCCTCAGCATTTATTGCTGCCTACGTTGCAGAGTAACATGCATCCTACTAAGCATCTGAGTTCTAAAGGGAGAAGTAATTTCAAACTTTCACTCACAGTCTAGGCAGAGAGACCCCCAAAATCACTGATTTATTATGGTGAGTACAATAAAAGATAAGTAGAAAGAAAGCAACTAAGTTGTCTGAAGGAAGGCTTGAAAAAAAAAAGTATTTGCAAAATCCTGCTCTGCATGTTTTGGAAGAGAGTCCCAAAATTACACTCTTGGGGATTTAATACATTAACTATCTCAGCACACCAGCCTATAACTTTTATTTTGCATTACTGAGGTAGTGAATTTGCGAAACATGCAAATTCATATTGCATGTTTTGATGTGTAAACTGCAAACCTTGTTATTTTGTTTTCATTGCGTAAATTTGACAGGTACAACAAGATGTTTTTAAATTCATTTTTAAATAGGTGCATTATAGTTATACATAAAAGCAGAATTGATTATAATATATTTGTATGTGTCCATAATATATTTTGGTCATCTTCATTCTGCAGTTCCTCCCCTTTCCCATTTCTTCTCCCTGCCCCTAGACCTCTGTTCTGTCCAGCGGAACCAGCACAGAGAAAGGAGACACCACCAATCTTCAGTTGACGAGATTTATTGCGTCATCCCTGTTTTTCTGCCTCCTTTGTTCTGCCACTCTCTTCCTTCTCCCACCCCCCTCCCTCTATCCTCCCCCAGGCTCCTAGCTTATCAGCCAATTATAGCAAAGCTTTCTCTCACACAGGAGAGCATGCAGAGGAATGTCAGCATAGCACTATATGAATCACAAGCTGTCCACGCGCAGCATGATATTAGATAGCCAATCCTAGATCCTGGCGTTAACACGTCATAAGTCTCCAAGGAACTAGTAGGCAAGCAACCTTTTTGGGTACTTCCTTATTTTGGTAGCCAGTGCCCTTTGGCTCACTGCCAGGTGCCATCTTGTCCAAGACGGCCCTCAACAGCTCCCCCTTTTTGTTATAAAAAGAAAAGGACAGTGACTGTGTCTGTCTTAGGTGCCAGAATCAGACTTTATCCTTACCCATCATTGGGAGTCAAAGAGCTGTTGGCATGCTTTGATCCCTGTCTTAGTCTGGTATAAAGTCCACCCTGTGCTTACCCATCATTGACTACCAGCCCTGTAATTGGAAGAGCCAAATCTGAGGATCAGAGCCTTGTCCCATGGCCATAAGGGCTTGCTGTACCACTAAGGCTTGCTGTCTTTGATCACTCATTAGAGACAACAGATATCTGAGCAGCAACAATAACAGCAAGAACAACAACCCCATCATAGCAAAACTTCCCATCCATTGTTTACCAAATTGTAACGCTGACTATAAGAAACTAATGGCTTCTGGCATACCTGGGACCTTGACCTGAGTACTATTTACCACAAATATATAATTTCTTAATAGGGTAGTCAAATTAGTAAACTCTTTAGTCCATGTCCCATTAAGCATGCCTCCAAGCTGTTTGGACAGATTTGCAACAGCAGTAATATAGAATAGGGTATTAGGGTATTGGGGTAACGCATAGTGCTTGGGCATGCACTAGACAGCCCCTCTGTGTGGTAACAGTCAACATGTCCACTTGTTCTTGTAGTAAGTCCACTCTTTGGTTTAGGATCAGGATTCCCGTGGTAAGATGTGCATTGATGTTTTCCTGGGCTGTCAATGCTTCGGCGGTGGCTCGTGACAGATTGTTGAGCGTGTGAGCAGTAGGAATAGCAGTTCCTAGGGCAAGTCCAGCAGCAGTGGCAGCAGCCACAGCAACTGCTGCAGAGACAGCGATGGCTATAATGGCTGAGATACCAAAATCTCTTTTTGCTCTCATGGGTAGAAAATTCCACTCACTATGATTTAAGGTCACTGAGACTGGAATGAATTTTGGAATCCTGGCAATCACAGCCAGAGGAAATAATGAAGCATCCCAACAACTAGACACATAACACTCTTGGTTAGCACAGTTAAGGACCTCAGTATCATTATCATTGTCATTAGTAATGTTAATATTAAACTTAGAACTGTTAGACAGAATGAACAAAAATGGAGACGTGACACATATGGGAGTAGGGGGGAAAGATTGATTAAAGGAAGTGAAATTGGCCTCCCGCCCTGTATAACTATAAGCAGGGGTATTACTCCCTTCTATATAGGCTTGCTTTTGACTGCACCTTTATTGAATGAGAGAGAGATTGCCTCCTTGTATCATGGCAGTTTCTGAGGTGGCTAACCAAAGGAAGCAAAGACTACCTCTTAACTTGAAGTTTAGACTAGTAATAAGTGGCTTTACAGTGGAACCAGCTGGTAGGTAAGGAATACCTAGAAGTTCTGTACTAGGAAATAATTGAGGGAAAACTTGTGTGCCATCAGTGATATATCCCCAAAAGTTTCAGAAAGAGCTAACAACAGCAGGCTTACCACCATCACCATCATTTTGTGTTTCAGTGCCGTTTTCTTTCTTATGGATAGTTCTTACCAAGCGCTCTGGGACCCAGATAGGTTGTTGATGGTCCTGAGGAAAAACACAAACAGATCCTCTCCCCCAAATTAATACTGGCTCAGTTCCTTTCCAGGACCCAGTCAAGATGTCTTTCCACATTGCTTGTGGATGACCACCAGACTTTCCACTAAGATGTCTATCAGCTGCAGTACAGCCCATAGCATCCAAATTTAAAAATTGAGGGTGAATAAAGCAAGGCTAAGTCTGTTCTTGGAGGGGGCTAATGCCCCATTCCCCCTTTTTGTTTAGTTAAGCAGACTTTTAAAGTTTGATTAGCCCTTTCCATGATAGCTTGTCCTTGTGCATTGTAGGGCAATCCTGTAGAATGATAGATATTAAACTTTGAGCAAAACTGTTGAAATGAAGAAGTAGTATACACAGGCCCATTATCTGTTTTAACTGATTTTGGCTTTCCCATAGTAGCAAAGGCTTGAAGGCAATGACTGATTACAACTTTTGTCTTTTCCCCTGTATGGGCGGTAGCAAATATATGTCCTGAGTAGGTATCTACAGTTACATGTACAAATCTTAAAGTACCAAATTCAGGGATATGGGTGACATCCATCTGCCATAGATGATTTGGAAGGAGTCCAAAATGAGGAACAGATAAATGAGGCACACAGGCAGGACATTGTTTTACTATATTTCTGGCTTGTTCTTTTGTAATGTTATATTTTATTTTGAGAGTAGTAGTATTGACATGAAAATCTTTATGGAAATTAATTGCTTCTTCTACAATATTAAATACATGAGGATCTCGAGTAGCTGAGTCTGCAGTAGAATTTCCTTGAGCTAAAGGCCCAGGTAAGCCTGAATGTGCTCTGATATGGCCTATATAAAAAGGTTCTTTGTGAGCCCACAGAAGAGTTTGTACTTGATAAAAGCATTGCTGTAAGGTAGATTGAGGACTAATGGGTCCAGCTGTCTCAAGCCATGGCACAAACTGGGCAATATAGAGACTGTCAGTATAAATATTTAAAGGTTCCTCAGGAAATGTTTGTAAGGCAGATATTATTGCTTCTAGTTCAGTTTTTTGAGCAGACTTATGAGAAGTAATAATAGTCTGTACTTTATCAGAAACTACTGTAGCTGTACCAGAGGAGGAGCCATCTGTAAAGATTGTATTTGCTGCCAGGATAGGTTGAGCCTTAACAACCTGAGGGAAAATAACAGGATGTCTTTTGAAGAAGCTGACAATAGGTGAACTTGGCAAGTGATTACCAAATGTGGCCATGGTGGAACAATAGACAATTGCCCAATCTTCATTATTGTTAACTAGTATTTCAATCTGTTTTGCCGTGTACGGGACAATAACTGTCTGAGGATGAACTCCAAAACCTCGAAGGGCTGTCTTAAGTCCTAATGTAACTAGATTTGCTACCATCACAGGAAACGGGGAAACAACATTTTTGGGGGACACTGGCAAATGGATCCATATCAGGGGTCCAGTTTGTCACAATAGACCTGGAGGAGTATATTCAGAATCTAACACTATGAGGTTAAAAGGCAAGGATAGAACAACTCTATCACTATGAGCATTTTCTAAAACTTGTTCTACTAACTTTAAAGCTTTTCTACCTTCAGGAGTTAAATTTCTGGGGGATGTAGGGTCTGAATTTCCTTGGAGACTATCAAACAGAGGCTTAAGTTTACCAGTGGTGATTCCCAATTTTGGCCTTATCCAATTTATATCACCTAATAATTTTTGGAAATCATTTAGAGTCTTAAGCTTTTCCGTGGCTAATTGAATTTTTTGTGGCCTAACACAGGTATCTAATATTTGATGTCCTAGAAAGGTAACAGGGTTGCAGTTTTGCACTTTTTCTGGAGCCACATGTAATCCCCATTTTTGTAGGGTTTTAATAATATTGTCAAATACCCCTAATAAAGTCTCCTGTTCCCTATGAGCCAAAAGAATATCATCCATATAATGGAGAGAATAAAGTTCTTTATAATTCTGTCTAATCTGTGATTAGCCTGGCCAACATATGTTTGACACATAGTGGGACTATTTGCTATTCCCTGGGCTTTAGTCCTGTGGATCTTTCAGGGCAGTCTTTTCTGAAGTGCCCTTCTTGCCCACACTTAAATGTTTTTCCTTTAGCTCCTAATGGCCCCTGATTTGGCCCATGAAGAGAAGCAGCTATTACTTGTCCTGTTATGACTGCATTGATATCCCTGCAGACCTTTATATAGGTACTTAAATCTTTATTTTTTCATGGTCTTATAGCTTCTTTACACCATTTATTTGCTTGCTCATAAGCTAATTGTTTTATTAAAGGCATTGCTTGTTCTGAATCCCCAAATACTCTAGCAGCAGTTTGGATTAATATATCAAAAAAAAAATCTGCAAATGGTTTGTTACTTCCCTGAATCACCTTGGACAACTGTCCCTGTAAATCTCCTGTCCCTTGAATTAATTTCCAGGCTTTATCAGCAGCGGCAGCAATTTGTGCATACACTCCAGGATCATAAATAATCTGCTGTTGAATACCTTCATAGTTTCCTTCTCCTGTTAGCATTTCTACATTTCTTTGGGGAAAGCCTGCAGCAGCATTACAGCATGGCATTTTTAATGAGGCTTCCTGCCATGCAGTTTTCCACACTAGGTACTGCCCCCCTGATAGTACAGCTTTACATAGACTTTTCCAATCTTCTGGCACTAGATTTAGTTCTGATACTGATATCAACATACTAATTGTAAATGGAGCTTGAGGACCGTACGTAGCCATTGTTTCCTTAAAAGATTTTACTGTTTTGAAATCCAGAGGTTGGTGGAATCGTTGTCTATTTTGGTCCTCTAGCACAGGGAAGAATTATGGGACTGCTGAGGTTTCTTTAATGGGGGTTTCTTCTCCCCACGGTGAAAAACCCATCTGATTTATAGCATGAGCTAACTCTTCCCAAGGGTACCTTGGGGGACATAGGGGGCAGGCTGCCTGGGGGGGAGCTGCTGCCTCCAGGAAGGGATTGGTGTTCCTTCCTGACATAACTGGTGGGGGCGATCGTGTCCTTGATGCTCTAATTCCTCCCCAGTAAGCCCCTCCTCCTCTTCTTCCTCTTTATGAGAAGTTACACTTAGTTGTTCCTTTATCTCTTCCAGACACATATTTCTTTCTTCTACTAAAGTTTTTACTTTGCCTTTCTCAGATGTTAGACATTCCTTAATGAGCTGCCACATGGGAAAAGTACCTCTAGGTAATGGGGATTGTTTTTCTGCTTTGATAAGATCCTCTTTATGATGTTCCCATTGTGGAATATTTAGGACTCCCTCTTCCAAAAACCAAGGACTAACCTTGGCCAGTGTGGTTACATATGCTGTTACAGTAGATCGTTTGATGGCAGTTCCATTAGCCTTAAGTACATCTTGTATGATTCCTATCATTTGATTTCTTGACACTTGTGACCCCATCCTGGAGTTATGAGACCTCCCTTTACTGGGGTTATGTAGCTTCCCTTTACCAGAGTTATGTGGCCTCCCTTTACTGGGATTATGCAGACTCCCTTTACTGGGGTTATGTGGCCTCCCTTTACTGGGGTTATCCTACAGTTTTCCTATAGCTGACCTTAAGTTACTTAGTTTTCCTATAGCTTACCTTAAGTTACTTAGTTTTCCTATAGCTTACCTTAAGTTAATTATGTGGGAGGATGCAGAAGGAGAAAGAAGTTCCCCATATGGGCCACCACTTGTTCCGTCCAGTGGAACCAGCGCAGAGAAAGGAGACACCACCAATCTTTAGTTGACGAGATTTATTGCGTCCTCCCTGTTTTTCTGCCTCCTTTGTTCTGCCACTCTCTTCCTTCTCCCTCCCCCTCCTTCTTTCCTCCCCCAGGCTCCTAACTTATCAGCCAATTATAGCAAAGCTTTCTCTCACACAGGAGAGCATGCAGAGGAATGTCAGCATAGCACTATATGGATCACGAGCTGGCCACGCACGGCATGATATTAGATAGCCAATCCTAGATCCTGGCGTTAACACGTCATAAGTCTCCAAGGAACTAGTAAGCAAGCAACCTTTTTGGGTACTTCCTTATTTTGGTAGCCAGTGCCCTTTGGCTCATTGCCAGGCACCATCTTGTCCAAGATGGCCCTCAACAGACCTCCTTCCTCTACACCCTTGATATCCTTTCTACATTCCTGACATCTCACCCAACTTTCAAAAAATTCCTTATTTCTAGCTTCTTCATATGAGCAAAAAACATTTGACCCTTGATTTTCTGAGGCTGGCTTATTTCTGTTAGCATGATGAGCTCCAGTTCCATCCATTTGCCAGCAAATGCCTTAATTTCATTCCTCTTTATGGCTGAGTACAATTCCAAATATAAACATTTTCTATATCTAGTCTTTTATTAAGGGACACCTAGGTTTGTGTCTTGTCTTCTCAAACTGTAATATAGCTGTTTTATACTCTTTTTAATTTTTACTTTGTAGTTTCAAGTAAATAAAATTTATAGAAAAATTGTAACCATGGTACAATTAAAACTCATATATCTCCCCTTAATTCACCAATTGCTCATATATTTTGCCATTGGTTTCATGTCCACCTTCCACCTTACTTCCTTTATGGTTCAACAGCCAACATCTGTTTACCTCCCCGCTGTGTCTTTGTCATGTCCTGATAGTCACATCCTTTCTATGTTCTTATTGATACTATTTATCTTATTTATACCAAATCATTTAATTTTCAAATGTTATGAAAGAGTTCTACCATAAGTGTGTGTGTACCCTACATACAAAGAAAAAGTAAGTCTGCAATATGACCTTGTACAATTACTAAATTCAGGAAATTTTCCCACCTGTCCCAATAGTCTCTTTATAATTATAAGCTATTTTTTGTTATCCAGTGGTCAGTCCATTAAATTTGGTTTTCTTGTATATTTAGTCTAATTTTTTCTGAACCTGTTTTGCAGTCATCCATTATCTTTCATGACATTGACATGGTTAAAAAGATCACTTGTTTACTAAGACCTTTAATGGTTTTTATTGGTGCACTATAATTATACATAATTGTAAGATTCATTGTGACATATTCACATATTCACATGTGTATAAAATAACCTGATCCCTCTTATTCCCTAATACCTCCCTTTCCCTTGGCCACATTTTCTTTATCCATTTGTTTATTAATGGATACCTAGGATGCTTCTATATGTTGGCTATTGTGGGTTGTGCTGCTGTAAACATTGACAAGCATGTTTTTCTGTATTATGCTGATTTTAGTTCTTTCCAATAAATACCAAGGAGTGGGATAGCTGGGTCATATGGTAGTTCCATTCCTAGGCTTTTGAGAAACTTCCATGGTGATTTTGGACCAATTTGAATCCACACCAAGAAAGTATAAGTGTACTTTTTTCACTGCCTCCACTCCGGCATTTATTATTATTTGTATTCTTACTCAGTGCCATTCTGTGGAAGAAAGATGAAATCCCAATGTGGTTTTGATTTGCATTTCTCTGATGACTGGGGATGTTGAACATGTTTTTCATATATTAGCTATTTGTATTTCTTCTTTTGAGAAATGTCTGTTTACTTCATTTGCCCATATTTTGATTGGGTCATTTGATTTGGTTTGTATTTTTGGTGTTCAGTTTCTTGTGCTCTTCAGATATTATGGGCTTTGATCCCTTGGCGCCATAGTAGCTAGCAAAGTCTTGTCCCATTCTGTATGCTCTCTTCATGCTCTTGTTTCTTTTACTGTGCTGAACCTCTTTATTTTGTTTCCATGCCACTTACTGATTCTTGGTATTTTTTTATTGAGCTTTAGGCATCAGTGAGACTTTTTTCACTCAGTTTTTATTGGTACCTGCTCATACTGGATGCTAAGGGTCTGAGTTCTAATGAGAGAAGTAATTTCAGCCTTGGACTTGCAATGCATTCATAGAGGTCCAAAAATAACTGATTTCTTGTGGTGAGTAAAATAATACAAATGTAGAAAGGAGGCAATGGAATCTCAAGAAAGAAAAAGTGTAATATTTTCAAAATATTGTTTAACTTCTTTGGGGGAAATCAAAGTCCTGTTGTTATGTTCTTCAGCTTCTGATATATAGCTAATTCATCTAATGTGTTATTATCACAGGCTACCAGTTTCATTTCACAGAATGAGGTGAATATTATCATTCCCAAGTTCATATTTCATGTTTTACTCTGTGAATTAAAAATTTTACTATCATTTTGTTTTCATTGTATAAATTTTACATGTACAATGCGATGTTTTGATGAACATAGACATATTGAAATGATTTATGCAATCAAGTTGACATATCCTTCTCTTCACATTTTTTTAAATATTTTGCATTTGTGTGTGGTAGGAACACCTGAAAACTACACTCAGCAAATTTCCAGTTACAACACAATATTGTTAAATAATCAGCATGTTGTATATTAGATATCTTGACTGATTTGTCCTATATAATTTAGTGCAATTAGACCAAAATGTTCTGTTTACAAACATCCCCACTCCTGGTGAACCATGTTCTACTTCACTTCTGTAAATCAAACTCTGTTTTTGACTTCCACATACAAGTGACACCATGCAGTAATTTCCTGTGTCTGTGTGATTAATTTCATTTTGCATAATGGTAACTTGGTACATACATGTTGTCCAAAATGACAAGATATCCTTCTTTTTAAAGAATCTGTGAAGTTTTATTGTAAATGTACTTGTTTATACTCACCACAATTTCTTTATCATTTCATCTGTTGAAGGATGTTTCATTCTCTATGGTCAGGGAACTCATGGATGCAGAGCCCTGTAAACTTTAGATCAAGGAGATTTGAAATCCTATCCCTTGGCCTGGAGTTGTAAATGGTGCTGCACTCATTATGTGCTGAATCAATATACGGGGAGATGTTGGAGTGGTGGGGAAGACAAGGGAAGTGCCCACAAGACTATTCAGGCTCGTGGATGTCTGTTGTTTGCCTCCCCCCTCCCCAGTGGCACCTACAGAGACGCTATTTGTAGCCCAGTCCTAAGGGAGGAGGTGGGAAAAGTGTTTAGGAAGATCTCTTCCAGGTCTCTGGCCATTATTGTCTGCTTACTATGCACTGTGGTTATGGAAAAGGGGCATGTGTTCCCATGCTAGTTTAAAACACTTTGATTTTCTCTGTGGTATCAGAGGACTCTGAAATGTTGTTGCACTTTGAAATTTGAGTTAGAAAGTTAGTTGCTCAGAGGGGGAGCACTAAAATAGAGGAGCTCTATGTGTGGTCTCTTTTGGGAAAAGCTTGGATTTGGGTATTCCCTCCTGAGCGTAAGGTACTGTTCCTTGTGTGGGGTTTGTGATGAGTGTGTGTCTCCAGTTATCCTACCCATTTACATGTTCTGATATGTAGGACTCTTTAGAATTAGTTTATGAATTTTTCTCAAAGGGAATGGATATATCTGCAGATGTTTATTCATTGTATCAATAAGAGGAAGTAAAGGGAGGAGCCTCTTGTACTTCCATCCTGCTGAATTCACTAAGGAATCATTTTATTTTTAAGGGACTGACCTGGAAGCTGATCTCCAGGAGCTGTCTCTGGTAAAGTCTGGAGGTAAAAAAGGAGACGGTCTTGATGTCAAAGGAGAGTTTGCAACCAGTTTAGAGCCTCCTCAACTGCCAGAAGCAGGTATGTTATTCAGTAATATGCAAAATTGTGGAGATTTGTGTTTCAAAGTATTGTATTCTTACTACTGTAGAGATAATATTACTGCTGCACTAATATCAGATTTCACATATAAAGATACTTTGCAAAGTAATTCAGACTCCAGTTTCCTATTTTGTGCTTACAAGAAAAATTGGGTCAACACCATAATGAATCATAAAATATGAAAACAATTTTTAACTTTTGAATATAATTCTCTCCAACAGGTAACAATTTTCAGATTCTTTTATAGTTTGTTTTTAGAAGTACGTAACAGTTATAGAATCATTACCTATGAAATAAACTAATGTGATGAGTAGATTCTAATATCATCCCTAAAATATTTTGAGGAATTATGAATGGATCCTTAACTTCTGAACCCATCTTTGCCATTATTAAAAATAGTCAATTCAAAATTGTATACATTAAAATCATTTTCACTGCTGGTTATTACACGTTCTGGTTCTGTTGGGTAGAATGGAATGATATTCTGTTTTCCAAGACTTATTTATCATAAAATTTGTGCCTGAATCAAATTAAAATGTTTGGATAGAGTGTTCACTGTCATTAAGCTAATGAACAAACACTTGGATGTTTTCTTCTTTTATGTTTGGAGACTTTAATGCTTGTTTTGAGAGTCTGTCAGTTTTTTAATTAACTGACCCTTAAAGAATAATAGCGATACAATCCTTTCTGCAATGAAGCCTTGAATCACAGAATAACATGGCAATAGGCAGTATAGTTTCTGTGGCTTATGATGAAAAGAGAGTATATCGAGATCAGAGACACTCAAGGTGGGTGTGAGGAAGATGCCTGTGGTATACATACTTCTTGAAGTTCTATCACAATATGTCCTCCTGTGTTGTCAATATAAGTATCTTTTACATTAGTGTTTTACAAATGATTGACTGTTATACAGGTTTCTGGATTTGATGAAGCACTTGGTATTTAGGTAAGAAAAACCTTCTGAATGTTTTCTTTACGGTGCTGAACCATGCTATCAGACTGTTTACATTGTAAGATTTTTCTCTGACAATGTCCAGGTTCCTTCTGAACATTACTAAAATACAATCCTAGGAATATCATTTCTTTAAATGTATATATTGTTAAAATTGTTAACAAAGTATGTGAACCTGCTGTATGAAAACTTATATAAGAGCAAAAGAATAAACCAAAGGGAAAGGGAGTGAGGTACTTAATAAAAGACCTTTTTGAAATATTTTCAGTAAAATCAGTAATACAAATAATATATGAAAAGACTGCTGTTTGGCAAGATAGCTATTCATTCAAGTACTTAATTAAGATTACATAACATTAAAGAAAATAGAATATTCCCCAAAAATGAAGAATAGTAACAAGTATTAAATATATTGTATAATTGAAAGTGAATACATTATTGAATGCTAATATTATCAAAGTGAATGAAATTTTTTATATCTGTGAAAAGCATGAATTTTTATTATATCCCAGTAGAACCTGAGTCTAAATATCATAGATATTATGGAAGAACTTCTGAAATTTGGCAGTTGTCTCTCCAAAGCACTTATTAGACACAAAGTTTGGGGTATGCAAGTGTCTTCCTTGCCCTCTTCCTCTCTCCCTACATTTCTTCCTCCTATTTATTTATTTATCAACATGTGTATTTATTCATTTATTTTTTGCCCTCCTAGAAGATATCATATATATTGCCTTCAAATTTTGATGCTTAAAAAATTGTAATGCCTGAAAACTATTATATCAATATAATTTATTTTATGAACTAGAACACTTTCAAGTGTAAAAAGAGGTGTTATTCATAGTCCAGATGGACTGTAGTTGAAAGTGAAGAGCCATGGTTACCCTACTTAAAAATCACTTGGAGAGAGATTCAAGATGGCAGACTAGAGGGAGGCTGCATTCCTTGTCACTCCGTAACTCCAGTTTCAAGCAGAGGATATTTGTTTCTTGGTGAGGCAGTTGTTGCTGCTTATCAATCCCCTGATATTTACCTCATTTATCTGCTGTGATCACCTGCACTCTGCCAGCATATTGACACCTTTTTTGAGTGCAGATTGCTCACTGTCAGGTGCCTATCATCTGCCATTTGCCTGCCTCTCACCTGTCCATCACCTGCCTTACACCTATCCATCACCCAACGCACAAGGTTCACCTCCCAATCATCCAAATACAGTCAGCAAACTGATCACCAACTACCAGTGGAGCACCAACTGCCTGCTATTTCCTGGAAATTCACTGTTATGGAACCTGCAGGCTTGACTACACGTGGCTGCCGCCATTTTGAGACAATAGCCAGGCCATGTAGGACCCCTAGCTGGACTGGCTAAGCCCTGTCTCCAGGATCACTCAGCATGACCAATCACTTGCTACCTCTGGGACCCTCACATAGACTGAATGCTCCCTGCTGCCAGGACCCCCAGACCAACTGACTGCACCCTATCACCACACTGGGACCACAGGCTTACTGATTGCACCCGGCCTCCAGGATCCTGCAAACACATCCGACCTCCAAGACCCCTGCCTGCCCAACCGCACCCCACCTCCAGGACCACCAGCTGACCACGTTCACACCCTGAGCTGCAGCTCCCCATTTGCCAACAAATTTGGAAGCCAGAGCAGCCATCTTGGATAATCCTGGAAGCCATAGCTCCAATCTTTAGGTGGGGAAAATCCCACCCTGAGACGCCTGCTGGAGGCTTGAAGTTCATTGTCAGGTACCTCTCATGCATCAGACTACAGAACACTGGGAGGTTTTATTACTCTATGAATGTTATACTGTAGATTTTCATTTTCTCCTTATTAAAAAAGTTTAAGTTTTTATTTCTTTAATTTTCTTGCTTTCTTTTCCTTTTGTTTACCTGTTTCCTCAGAGTCTCTTTCTCCCATTTTTGCATGCTAACATCCAATTTCTTTTGATTACACTCTCACCCTTTCTATTAACTAGAACTTCTGGATATTCTTTTCTTATTCCATTAACAGCTACAGTCTACATTCCTCTGCATCCTCTTTGTCTTCCATTAGAAATTGCAGACCTTATTGCAAATCTGTTTGTTTTACTGAAGATAATTTTTGAACTCATTCTGTTTATTATGACAATTTTGTTACTGTCCTCATAGGGGCTATTGGGTCTAGAATTGCACAGTGTCTGAACTAGGCACTGCTAATATTGGTCTCCCCTTAAAGAAAAGGTTTTGGAAACCTATAGGGCCACTATAAGCCTATAGGGGGAAATCTGCAATATCCCAGATCTGCACTGCTAGAGGGGAAGATACATGAACAACATGAAAACACAAGGGAAGAAAATGATCCAAACAAATCTAGATTCAATATTAATAGAATCAAATGACAGTATGTTAGAAGAAATGTCAGGAAAGGACTTCAGATTATACATGATTAAGATGACTCATGACACAAAGGATGAGATAAGAGAACAAATGCAGACAATGAATGATAATACCAATAAGCTGAAAGAGCAACTGCAGGAAGCAAAAGGTCATTTCAACAAAGAGATAGAGATTCTAAAAAAACAAGAAACAGAAATCCTTGAAATGAAGGAAAAAATAAACCAAATAAAAAACTCAACGAAAGCATCACCAAAAGACTAGACCACTTGGAAGACAGAACTTCAGACAATGAAGACAAAATATTTAATCTTGAAACTAAAGTTGCCCAAACAGAGAAGATGGTAAGAAATCATGAACAGATCTCCAAAAACTATGGGACATCATGAAAAGACCAAATTTAAGAATTATTGGGATTGAGGAAGGCACAGAGATACAAACCAAAGGAATGAACAACCTATTCAATGAAATAATATCAGAAAATTTCCCAAACCTGAAGAATGAAATGGAAAATCAAATACAAGAGGCTTACACAACACCAAATGCACAGAATCACAACAGATCCACACCAAGGCACATTATAAAGAAAATGTCTAACATTCAAAGTAAAGATGTGATTTTGAAGGCCACAAGAGAAAATCATCATTACATATAGGGAGAAACCAATACGGAAAGCAGCTGACTTCTCAACCCAGACTCTAAAAGCTAGAAGGGCCTGGACCAACGCATTTCAAGCTCTGAAAGAACGTGGTTGCAAACCAAGAATCCTATACCCAGCAAAACTAACCTTCAGATTTGAAGATGAAATAAAATCCTTCCATGATAAACAAAAGTTAAAAGAATTTAAAAAATAGAAAGCCTGCGCTATAGAATGTTCTCAACAAAATATTTCATGAGGAGGAAGTGAAAAACAACAATGGAGGTCAGCAAAGGGAGGAACTAACTTAGAGAAAAAAACAGTCAAAGGAGAAACCAAGCCAATTTAAAAACAAAAATGAGCCCAAATGCCCTGGAATACAAATCATATCTCAATAAAAACCCTGAATGTTAATGGCCTAAATTCAACAAGCAAAAGACATAGACTAGCAGAATGGATTAAAAAGAAAGACCCAACAATATGCTGCCTGCAAGAGACTCATCTCATAGAAAAAGACATCCACAGACTAAAGGTGAAAGGATGGGAAAAAACCTACCACGCACATGGACTCAGTATAAAAGCGGGGGTTTCCATCCTTACATCAGATAAAGTGGACTTCAAGCCAAAGTTAGTCAGAAGGGATAAAGAAGGACATTTCATACTGCTTAAGGGAACCATAAATCATGAAGACATAATGATAGTAAATATTTATGCCCCAAACAATGGTGCATCCCTGTACATCAAACAAATCCTTCTCAATTTCAAAAATCGCATAGACCACAACACAATAATTCTGGGTGACTTTAACGAACCACTGTCACCACTAGATAGATCTTCCAAACAAAATCCAACCAAAGAAACCATAGAACTCAATAACACAATCAATAACCTGGACTTAATAGACATATATAGAATATTCCATCCATCAACGAGCGGATTCACTTTTTTCTCAGCAGCACATGGAACCTTCTCGAAAATAGACCATGTGTTATGCCACAAAGCAGCCCTTAGGAAATGCAAAAAAAATAGAGATACTGCCTTGTGTTCTATCAGATAATAATGGACTGAGAGTAGAAACCAATGACAAAATAAAAATAGAAATTACTCCAACACCTGGAGACTAAATAATATGCTATTGAATGAAACATGAATAACAGAAAACATCAGGGAGGAGATTAAAAAATTCTTAGAGGTCAATGAGAATGACAACACAACATATCAAAATCTCAGGGACACTGTGAAAGCGGTACTAAGAGGAAAATTCATTGCATGGAGCTCATGCCAGAAAAGAATGAAAAGTCAACAACTAAATGACCTAACATTACACCTCAAAGCCATAGAAAAAGAAGAACAGAATAACAGCAAAAGTAGTAGAAGACAGGAAATAATTAAAATCACAGCTAAAAATCAATGAAATTGAAACAAAAGAAACAATTCAAAAAATTGACAAAACAAAAAGTTGGTTCTTTGAGAAAGTAAACAAAATAGACAAACCCTTAGCCACACTAAGAAACAGAAGGAGAGGGAAAACTCAAATTACTAAAATTCATGATGAAAAAGGAAATATCATGACAGACACCACTGAGGTACAGAACATAATGAGAAGCTACTTTGAAAATCTGTATTCTAACAAATAGAAACTACCGAAGACATTGACAAATTTCTAGAGACATATGCTCCTCCCAAACTGAACCAGGAGGACATACAGGATTTAAACAGATCAATATCAAGCAATGAAATAGAAGAAGCCATTAAAAACCTACCATCCAAGAAAAGCCCAGGACCAGATGGCTTCTCAGCTGAGTTCTACAAGACCTTCAAAGAAGAACTCATTCCAATACTTCTAAAAGTATTCCAGGAAATAGAAAAGGAGGGTACCCTACCAAACCCATTCTATGAAGCTAATATCACCCTCATACCCAAACCAGGCAAAGATGCATCATGGAAAGAAAATTTTAGACCAATATCCTTGATAAATATAGATGCAGAGATCCTTTTTTTTTTTTTTTTTTTTTTTTTTTTTGCAGTGTATGGGATTGAACCCAGGGCCTTCTGCTTGTGAGGTAAGCACTCTACCAACTGAGCTATCTCCCCAGCCCTGATGCAGAGATCCTTAACAAAATATTGGCAAACCATATCCAAAAACATATTAAGAAAATTGTGCACCACGATCAAGTGTGGTTCATCCCTGGAATGCAAGGATGGTTCAACATTTGTAAATCAATAAACGTAATCCATCATGTCAATAGACTTAAGGATAAGAATCATATGGTTATCTCAATTGATGCAGAAAAAGCGTTTGACAAAATACAACACCCCTTCATGCTCAAAAAAATATGGATAGTAGGAACATACCTGAACATTGTAAGGGCTAATTATGCTAAGCCCATGGCCAACATCATTCTTAATGGGGAAAAACTGAATCCATTCCCTTTAAAAAGGGGAACAAGACAGGGATGTCCTCTATCACCCACTTCTATTCAACATTTTCCTCGAAACTCTAGCCAGAGCAATTAGACAGACTAAAGACATTAAAAGGATATGAATAAGAAAAGAGGAAATTAAGCTGTCACTATTTGCTGATGACATGATTCTATATTTAGAGGATCGAAAAAACTCCTCCAGAAAACTTCTAGACCTCATCAATGAATTCAGCAAAATAGCAGGCTATAAAATCAACACACATAAATCTAAAGCATTTTTATACACAAGTTATGAAACATCTGAAAGGGAAATGAGGAAAACAACTCCATTTGCAACAGCCTCAGGAAAAATAAAATACTTAGGATTCAATCTAACCAAAGAGGTAAAATATCTCTACAATGAAAACTACAAAACACTGAAGAAAGAAATTAAGGAAGACCTTAGAAGACGGAAAGATCTCCCATGTTCTTGGATAAGCAGAATTAATATTGTCAAAATGGCCATACTACCAAAAGTGCTATACAGATTCAATGCAATTCCAATTACAATCCCAATGATGTACCTTACAGAAATAGAGCAGGCAGTCATGAAATTCATCTGGAAGAATAAGAAACCTAGAATAACTAAAGCAATCCTTAGCAGGAAGAATGAAGCAGGGGGTATTGCAATACGAGAACTTCAACTATGCTACAAAGCAATAGTAACAAAAACAGCATGGTATTGCCACCAAAATAGACCGGTAGATTAATAGTACAGAACAGAGGACATGGACACAAACCCAAATAAATACCATTTTCTCATATTAGACAAAGGTGCCAAAAATATGCAATGGGGAAAAGATAGCCTGTTCAACAAATGGTACTGGGAAAACTGGAAATCCATATGCAACAGAATGAAAATAAACCCCTATCTCTCACCCTGCACAAAACTCAACTCACAATGGATCAAGGACCTTGAAATCAGACCAGATACCCTGCAGCTTATAGAAGAAAAAGTAGGTCCAAATCTTCACCTTGTTGGCTTAGGATCAGACTTCCTTAACAGGACTCCCATAGCACAAGAAATAAAAGCAAGAATCAATAACTGGGATAGATTCAAACTAAATAGCTTTCTCTCAGCAAAGGAATCTATCAGCAATGTGAAGAGAGAGCCCACAGAGTGGGAGAATATCTTTGTCACTCATACTTCAGATAGAGCACTAATTCCCAGAATATATAAAGAACTCAAAAAACACTACATGAAGAATACAAACAAACCCAATCAACAAATGGGCTAAGGATATGAATAGACACTTCACAGACGAAGATCTACAAGCAATCAACAAATATATGAAAAAATGTTCAACATATTAGTAATAAGAGAAATGCACATCAAAACAACACTAAGATTCCATCTCACCCCAATTAGAATGGCGATTATCAAGAATACAAGCAACAACAGGTGTTGGAGAGGATGTGGGGAAAAAGGTACACTCATACATTGCTGGTGGGGCTGCAAATTAGTGCAGCCACTCTGGAAAGCACTGTGGAGATTCCTTATAAAACTTGGAATGGACCCACCATTTGACCCAGCTATCTCACTCCTCAACCTATACCCAAAGGACTTAAAATCAGCATACTACAGAGATACAGCCACATCAATGTTCATAGCTGCTCAATTCACCATAGCCAGATTGTGGAACCAACCTAGATGTCCTTCAATTGATGAATGGATAAAGAAACTGTGGTATATATATACAATGGAATATTACTCAGCTATAAAGAATAATAAAATTATGGCATTTGCAGGCAAATGGATGAAATTGGAGAATATCATGCTAAGTGAGATAAGCCAATCTCAAAAAACCAAAGGACAAATGATCTCACTGATAAGCAGATGATGACACATAATGGGGTGGTGGGAGGGGGGCAAGAATGGAGGAAGGAGGGACTGTATAGGGGGAAAAGAGAGGTAGGAGGGGGGAAGGAAAAAATAACAGAATGAATCAAACATTATTACCCTATATAAATGTATGATTACTCAAATGGTATACTGTTATTCCATATACAAACAGAAACAACATGTATCCCATTTGTTTACAATAAAAATAAATTCAAAGAAAGAATAGTAAAATTATGGCACTTGCAGGCAAATGGATGAAATTGGAGAATATCATGCTAAGTGAGATAAGCCAATCTCAAAAATCCAAAGGATGAATGATCTCACTGATAAGTGGATGATGATACATAATGGGGGGAGGGAAGGGTTAGTGTTAGGGTTAGAGCTAGGGTTAGGGAGGGGGGCAAGAATGGAGGAAGGAGGGACTGTATAGAGGGAAAAGAGTAGTGGGAGGGGTGGGGGGAAGGAAAAATAACAGAATGAATCAAACATCATTACCCTATGTAAATGTATGATTACACAAATGGTATGCTGTTACTCCATGTACAAACAGAAACATGTATCCCATTTGTTTACAATAAAAATAAATTAAAATAGAAAAAAATTAACACCAAATCAACAAACAACCCAATTAATGAATGAGTAAGGAACTGAACAGGCACTTCACAGAAGAAGATATACAATTGATCAACAAACATGAAAAAATGTTCAACATTTCCAGCAATTAGACAAATGCAAATCAAAAATAAGATTTAATCTCACTCCAGTCAGAATGGCAATTATCAAGTATACAAACAATAAGTGTTGGTGAGCAAGTGGGGGTAGATAAACTGGAACATTGCTGGTGGGACTGCAAATTGGTTCAACCACTATGAAAAGCAACATGGAGATTCTTGGAAGCCATATGTGGTCAGCAAGAATTTGACCCATCCTGCTAGATGGTTTGACTTACAGAGGAAAGATAAAGGAGCCAAGAAGCTTCTCACAAATTCTCAAAAGTGATCTGAAAAAATCTCAGCTGACTCTGAGTAAGTTCTAAATAGGAGCAAGGTCAATTTTGATCAGTTTGATCTTAAACACCTGGCAAGAGAGTATAACCAATGGCTCTTTCAGTGTAACTTGAGATGTACACTTGTGTCCACCCTATCAAAAGTAAGAAAAACTAGAGACTATAAAGGAAGGGTTCTTATGTGAGAGTGCCTAATTTTAACTATCATATAGGACTCTAGGGTCACCATTTTGTCCTTAGTTTCAGAAACAAGCTAAACCACTAATTGCTTTTGTGCTAATTGTTTCCAAAAATTAATGCTTTGATGTCTTGTTTATTGTTGTCCTAGCATGATCCTTGCCCTATTTATGCCTTGTCTAGTCATATGCTAGCTGCCACCATGGGCTTCTGGACAGCCCTAATGTTAAATACCCTTAACTGTCCATGCCCCAAGCAACAGAGTACAAAGACTTTGGGCCACTTTCCCCCAACTTCACCCTCTCTCAACAAGAAGCAGTTTGGATATGTTGTCACCCATTTTTCCGTAGAAATTGACAGTTGGGAAGTATAACATTTGTCCAACTCATGCTTTGAATATAGCCCTTTGTTCTCTCCCAATGATGTTTGTTTTCAAATGGACACATTTTCTTTACCCTTCTCCCTCTCCCCTTTCCTAACCTGGAGTAGGGGAGCAAGATTACCTTTTCCCCGTCCTAGGCCGAGTTATCTGTCTTGAGCACACAATCACCACAGGAACCAAGTTACTCTGACTTTAAAGATGGCACCAGAAGATCTAGGAAGTGGATATTTCCCAAATGAACTAGTGAATCACAAACCTTAACCTGTCCTGAATCTCTTCTTAAAAACCCTCTGTTCTCCCTGTTATGTTGCTTATGACAGTAGAATAACTTTTGACATATTCATAATAAACATAGAATATATCTTATTCTAATTAGGACCCAAGTCTTGTGGATATACATGATGTATACCTTCTTTTTCTTATTCTCGAAACTATGACACCATTATTGAATTGTCATCAGGTACAAGGACCAAGCTTTTGGTAAAAATTGACAACCTCTGTTCTCCCTAATGGGGAGAATTACAGCCTCTAGGGCAGAAGCCTCTGTGCTTCTCCTTTGCTAACAAAGTAATAAACCTTTTTCTCAAAACTGTCCTTCAGTTTTCAAGATGGTGGATTAGAGGGTGGATGCATGTCATGTTGCTCCAGGACTCAGGATTCAAAAGAGGAGATATTGAGAGACTTGGGACCAACTGAAAGCAGTCTGGTGAGTCTCTCCCATTGGGGAGGCATCGCGGATGGGGCGGTAGTCCCAGAATGCAGGGAAATTTGTGAAGTAGAGCTGCCCAGCGAGACACCCCTCCCCCTGCTGGAGCAGTGAAATCGGACAACTGGGAGCATTGTAGAGGAGTCCGCTCAGCACAGTACTTGGACTCGGAGCAACCACTGGGGCTCCGGGCGGCTGCCCAGAGGAGGAGCTGCGAGGAGAGCTGTTTGGATTCAGAGCGACTGCTCCTGAACACCAGGGCGTGCCCGGAGGAGGAGGAGGGGCACAGCGGGTCGCTTGGACTCGGAATGACTGCACCAGAGCTACAGGCGGTTGCCAGAGGAGGAGCTACTCGGCGAGCTGTTTGGAC